>NC_139957.1:30304528-30854528 GCF_963454915.1 Gymnoscopelus microlampas
AACAAATCCTACAGGCTTCTCCTTGTGTGCCTTTCGGCAGGGAGGGGGCGCCAGGATATTAGCAACGTCATGATGTCATGAAAATATGATGAGCCGCAGAACACAGCCTAACATGAAGTAAAACTCGGGAAATGATCATGTAGCCCACGTTTTTATGAGGCTTTGCAAACCACACTTTTAATCGAAAGTGAAGTTTGACATAATTAAATTAACTTTCGTGTTGATGGCAGTCGAACTATAAGCTTTTCAATGGTCATCATGCTATGAGCTGTATTGCTGCATTGCTCCTGTTACAAAGTGGTGTGTTTCTCCCTGGGAAATACCATTTGACCAGTGCGGTGTGGACATGATGCAGCCTTCCAGCTGGTGCCTCTCTCTCTCTCTCTCTCTCTCTCTCTCTCTCTCTCTCTCTCTCTCCTATATCCCATTTCACACACACACACACACACACACACACACACACACACACACACACACACACACACACACACACACACACACACACACACACACACACACACACACACACACACACACACACACACACACACACACACACACACACACACACACACACACACACACACACACACACACACACACACACACACACACACACACACACACACAGTAAAACATGTATAGTGAGGGTAGCTCCAGTCCAATATGGGCTTAGAACATTATCCCACATATGGTAAACGTTGTCCTTATTGTCCAGAACCAAGCAATGAATCGCAGTGGGTCACACCTTATACCCTTCCCATCCTAGATGATGGACTGGACATGTGCACAGTAGATTTTCCTGCCCAACAACAACTCAATTATCTGAGGCCGAGGTGGAAAGAAAAAAAAAGTATATTTCTGAAGCTGCTACAAATCACGTAGATTGCTGTTTATTCTACTACATTGTGGCCCATACATGGTAGGAGCCTAATTAAAGTAAAATCCATTTGTAACTCTGAGTGTACAAATATAACCAGTTGCATTTGTACTCTCAAAGTTAAAGGAACACAGTTAAAGGATTTTACTATTGACTCTGAGAATGCCTCATCCTGTGTATTATGGGGCGACTAGTGGTGGGTCTGTGTGAGCCACTCGGTACCCGGCGACCCCTGCCCTCTCATTAGTGGGACGTGGAGCAACGGAGTACCGTGCTCCCCAGGTCATGTTACATATGGCTTGCAGTCTGCTGCGCCACATTAAATGTCAGCTTTGAAACCATCCAAAAGATCAGAGGTCAGCGTTTTTAATAAGGCCCGGGTTCTGGGTGGGGGTTCCCTCTTTTTTACTGCCTGCCCACGTATGTTTTATGTTGCACGTTTGAAATTGTGGACGAAATGATACATCTACTTGTTCCACCGTTTGGATATGGAAGGACGGCCGTGTTTGTTTTTGGGTTGTTTTTTTTTGCACCCCCCCCCCCCCATTGTGCGATTTGCTCAATTTACTTTAAATTCAGTTGAATGCAGCATACCGAAAATAAACCTTAACGGATATATTTTAATTCATAGCCCATAAATAATATTGCTAATAAAACCTACTGCATAAAAGCAACTTCTGCTCCCCCCTCCCCCAACGTCTAATTTATGAGCACAATACACAGGTGGAATTTGGGGGTTTCTGTGCATGGGCCCCTCCCCGTGAGACCAACAGAATATGGGCTCCTGTTGCGAAAGGGACATTGTTCTGGGTTCCAACAAAGCTGTTTTCACCCTCTTCAATATTACAGGAGAAGTTACCCGATACCTAACAATCAGCTAATCCAATGCCCATGGCGACAAGGTCACCTGTGCACAGGTAACTCTATCCCGGTTGCCTGCCTCTCCTACTAGTCTCTCCCATTTTTTTTCTTCTTTCTGTCCTGCACTGTGAGCACAGACAAACACTCTCTGTTTATTTAGGTCACCGTTGGATCACGTAAGTCCTCCGGCCAAGATTCACGTAGAGGGCAACTCCTATACCCCAGTGCAGAGATATTATTGTGTATGAAATCCCCTGCTGTTCTGCCATTTGTCCAGCTCGCTTCTCCATCTTATCTGTCCTTCCTGGTTTACTTGTTGGGGGGCCTGCTGAGTGAGACAATATTGGATGGAAATTCATGGATAGTCCCCCGAAGCTAGGAAAAGAGTGCACTAAGTGAAATACTGTGTTAATTCAATGTAAAACGTGTAGTGTAAGTGAGAATTTAGTGTTCAAAATGGACCCAAATGGGCTTTATAGGGGTAATTTCTGACACTCTCAGAGTTGAATTAAGACTTTACCGTGCAGGTTCTTTCTAGACAGAGACCCAGTGTCTGTGAGTGACAGTGCTTCAGATTCATTCTTCCACATGCTGGAACGGGGGGTCGAGGGAGGACTTGTTCAGCATTAGCCCAGGGAAAAGGCCCTTGGACTGGGGCTGTGGAGAGATGCAGACCCCCCACCCTTAAGAGCTCTACCTCTGGAAATCTCATTGCTGTTTATTTGAATTACAGGGGCTGAGATGAGAAAAGGAGGGCTAATGAACTCCAGGTTTCCAGGCATGTGCAAACGATCACTAGATTTCTGCAGAGAGCAGTTCTAGGCTTGCTGGATTACTGCATGCCGGGTTTTCCCCCATCCTTGCACAGTTTGGCTGCATAAGCCTCTTAAATGTTGGGAAGACGTACAGTATACTTTCATGAATTTAGATGCATTTAAGACATATTGTATGACTAGAGACTGAATGGATTAAGATGTCATTGTGCAGTTTTATCATCGCCAGGCACCATGTGTGGAGAGAAACTTGGATTGGAAGAAGGAATGAAATATGCCAGTTTTATGTTTTTATAAATATAAACTTTTATTGCAGTATGTAGATTTAGAAAAATACATTCACATCATTTCAGATAACAAACGTTCAATTCAAACTAAGATAAAAAACAAAAACAAAAAAAACATCAACAACAATATGTTTTACTATTTGCCCATGGCTCATTTTTGTTTTTTCATGATATCTGAGCTGAAGATATTTTCCAATGTTATGTTCATCCTATTCATTAACGAGGGTTAGGTCATGAAAACTGTTGAAGGAGAAAATAAATGCTACCATCGCTCCATGTTTGTAGACCTGTGTTGCACTGAAAAACGTGCATGTGTATTTCTTGGACATGAGGTTGAAATGCAATATTATGGTCCTGTATGTCAGTGTAGATTTCAAACTTCTATTGGGAGAAGCACCAAATGCATTTTAGACAAATAGGCTTGGTGTTCTCTTGTTTGTCTCTCATCCGACAACTAACAACAGTGCCTTTGGTGCCGTTGAAATTGTTATGTGACTGCCAACACAAATCCAAGAGCAATGACAGAACTTACATTCAAGTTATTATTTAGAAGACAACTAAAGTACAAGGCACTAGGTTCCAGAACATTGTGATGTCATGCACAGGGACATTACTGGAATCCCCTCTGTTTATAGGACCATGAAGTACACACACACTGTGTGTGTGTGTGTGTGTGTGTGTGTGTGTGTGTGTGTGTGTGTGTGTGTGTGTGTGTGTGTGTGTGTGTGTGTGTGTGTGTGTGTGTGTGTGTGTGTGTGTGTGGGTGTGTGTGTGAGCGAGCAAGTGAGCGCTTGTGTTTTCACTGTGAGCTCACTTCTATCCCTGTTATCCCATATGTTTGCATTCTGACATTGTATAAAAATATCCTTTGTGTTCATGGGCGTTTCGAGAGACAAATCAAAATGAAACATGATCTACTGTACCATTGTCACATACTGTGATACTATGAGCTGCAGCAGGGTTATAAGCAATGTAGGATGAATGTGTGAAAAGACAGCGTGACTTTTTGTTCATTTCCCTTGGTCTCACTACTTCCTAGTTATATCAGCTCAAACTTCATCAAGTGAAATAGTGTACATTTGTGGAGGTTTGCCCCCCTGATAGCCCTGTCAAAATCAACGCTGTTTGAAACATACAATTTAATGTTGTAGTGTTGTTATTGGTAGTGCAAACACCAATTCAGACAATTGCCGTCTGACATTCTACATAGCAGAAAGGCACGTTCATTAAAGTCCCATTAACAGCACCCAATCCTAGCTCATTTGATATATAGTGTGGATAGAGGGTTTAGTAATGACTTGAGAAGCATTCAGAGAATTCATTGTGCCTATGAAGGACAGCTTTTGCATAAATCAGCAACCTTGTATGTCTAATGAGAGAGTGATTACTGTATGTGTGTGCAGTCCTTCAATAAAGCTATAGTGGTTTAAGTGGCCATTTTCACAGACACACGTTCCATCTTCCCCCTACTGAATGACCTTTTTGGTTCGACCCAGATGACGCATTTAGTTTGGAGGAACATCCTGGTCACATGACTTGGGGCATTCCAACACCTGCCTCTGTGGATCAAATCCACTCAACAGGAAGTAGCAGGTGTTGTCTATAAAAATGCACATTTAAACATGGCTCAAATGCATACAGGGACTTCTTCTATTTGCACGTAACAGTTGTAAATGTTTTGCTTCATGTCGAGGGCTTTTGAAAGACAGTGGAATTTGGTTTATGACAAATTGATTGCGGCAAGCAAAAAAAGACTTGTATCTGGATAGAGTGCATTGTAAAAGTCAAATGAACACAACGTTTGCAAATAATTTAACATTTAGAAGAAATGAATGGTAAAAAAAACACAACAACACACACACGCACACACACACACACACACACACACACACGCACACACAAGAGTAAAAAGATTCACCATATCGCTGCTTGGGAGGACATGAGTGCTTGTAAAAGTAGATTAGTCTCAGGTTAAAGATCAGCCATGTCCTCGTCCATCTGCACTGTCTGTAGTTTGGCCAGCTCCTTTCCTTCTACAGCCTCCATCTCCCCACACATCGCCCGCACCATCTCATTCACCCCACCCGAGCTAGAGCCATCCACCTTGTCCTCTGACATGCTCAGGTAGCTGCTGTTCATGCTGGGACCCAGCAGGTGTGCGGAGGGGGCTGACTGGGCCTCGTGGCCACTGAGATACTCTGCGGACTGGATGCGATGGTTGTTTGGGTCCGTGTGGGCCATCAGGGGCGTGCTGACAGTGAGGGTGGTGTAGACTTCCGGCTCGGGGCTAGACGAGCTGATGGTGGCTACGTCGGAACCAGAGGCGGGGCCATGGCTCGAGGGGACCTCTTCTGAGCTGGAGGTGTAGCTGATCTGGCTGCCGGGATCCAGGTGGAGCCCGTGATGATATGAGGAGTAGATGCCCCCCTCCATGGGCTCCTTCTTGACGCTCCCCATGCTGTAGAGAACCGTGCTGTGGTGCATGGGTGTCATTGTCAGCTTGTCCTGCTGATGGAAGGAGTCTTCGCTGGACGAGCTGACTGCTACGTTGTTTAATGGCATGGTACCTGAGAAAACAAAACAACAATCAAAACCTACGTCTCAAACTCAATTCACATCCCTGTATACAAACATTGTATTAACTTCTAGCAGTGCTGCACAGCCAAATCAATCCACCTAGAATAGAAGGGTCCTATTTCTTACACCTTCAGAGTTAAATTATCGCTCAGGAGTTTACCGCACACGTGCTCCAAGTACAGCAGGATCTCTGCTATGTGTCTCATACACTTCATGCTTTTTAGGCATGGCCCTGTTGCACCCCAGAGACCAGAAGACTGATGTAAAAGCCAAACAAAGGGAAAAAAGCAAGCTTCTTTTCTTTTTTCAGTTTTTCCTTATTATTCATCCTGGTGTAGATTTTCTGCTTCATGTCAGAGTAAGTGGTGTAATGGCTCCTTTCTTGTTAGTGCATTTCTTGGCTCTCTGATTGTCTGAAACATATTCCCCCTCCTCCCTGCTGTGGAGATCAAGAGTGTAATGATGATGAGTGATGCTGACTTCAGAACCTGTGCTCTATTCATCTCCTGGGTTTGCAGAGGACTACCAAATTGTGTGTGTGCGCACACATGTGGCGTGCACATCGTGCATGCATGCATGTGTGTGCATGTCTGTGTAGCCCTGCACTACTTTTATTTCTCTGTTATGTGCAGTATCACTCCTTTGGGCTAATGCTCAAACACAGACATGTCAAGAATTTTTATTTTCACTCACTGGTCACTGGTATTCTAAACGTCTCATTAAAGTAGCCTCATAAACCATAATCAAAAATGTGGCAACAAACTGTTCAATCTTACGAGCAGAAAATGGGGCCAAGAAGAAGTCAGGTCAACACAGAGGAAGAAGACTGTTAACCTCCGGGTTCCTGTTTAGCAAACTAACATTTTGGTGAACCTACCTTGTGTGATGGTTGAGGAAGAGGAGGCAGAGAGCTGCAGGGAAGGCAGACCCACATTATTGCCGAGTAGTGAGCTCCCATCACCATCGGAAACTCCACTGGGTACCTGGACCAGGCTATAGCCGCCCAGCTGGAGTGTCCCCGACGGCGAGCTGAACGTCAGCACGGAGGAGCCGCCATTTTGGCCAGCAATGCTGTGCACCCCCTCCAACTTCACCTCCGCCCCATTCACACAGCCAGAGTAGGAGGCGTACTGCAGGCCTGAGTCCTCAGCAGAACTGCCCAGTCCCTTCTCCTGTCCTTGATGCATCATGTCCACTCCAGAGCCCCCCAGCAGGATTCCCCCAGATGACCTCAGAGGGTTAAAGGCCAGGGGCTGGATGCCCAAATTCAACCCGTTGAAGAGGATGTTGCTAGGGGCCTGAAGGTACGATGAGCCACCGTTGTGGAAGACAGTTGAGGAGGTGTTACTGGTCACTAGGCTTCCATTGTAGAGCCCCCCACCGTTGGATCCAGGAGGCATCTTGATGTCCCCGATCTGCTGGATGACCACCCCACTGTCCAGATGCCCCGTCTGAAGAGGGAGGCTCCCATGGGTTATCGTCCCATCAGAGGAGTTGGAGAGGGGACGAGGAGACAACTCCTCCTGCCCTTTGCTAGACTCATCCTCTGTACTGTGGTTTCCATCTGATTCACTGTGAAAATCAATTTGACAGAAAGTGAGATGCTGTGAAATAGAACAAGTATTTTTGTGATGATGTCATATTCTGAAAGCAGAGGTCAGATATTGTGTGTAATTAGATACCATGAATCACATTTCTTCAAAATCATTAAAGTAAATAATTCAATTTATTTTAAACACATTAAAGATTGTGACAAATTGTGAAAATAGACGCTGGTGAATCTGCTATAAAACTTTTTTTTTTTTTTTTTTTTTTTTTTTTTACATCAGGCTCACTGGTTTGTGCGTTATTCCACAGTACTGGAGAGTAGGCAGTAGTTTGTGTATGTGTTGACCTGTTACCCCATGCAGAGCCCTCCCTCTGTTCATGGGAGGCCGCACTGAAAACAACCGGCCAACAACAGCGGAGGAGCGACCATTTGGCGCAATAAATTCCGGCTGGCGTGACAAATGCCAGCAGTGCTGGTGTGACAACTGACAACGCAAATGGCCAAAAAACGTTTCCCTGCATGTGCTAATTAATATAGTATAGTTTAAAATCTATATTTGTCTTTAGGCTAGGCTACTACAAAGCTGTAAATGCATTACTAGCGATGGACGTCGACAGCTATATAACTGTAACCCTCGGTTTCAAGAGTGATTCAAACAGCTGCATTTCCCCCTTTCTTTAGCCCTCTCTTGTAGGAATAGAAAAATACATAAACCCTGGGTTGAAGCTAGACAAACATATTACTCCAGTTGTCTTTTTTCTTTTCTTTTTATTATTTTTACAATTGTAGTTCATTATTCTTGTAGACAAAGCAATAGGCCCTAACCATAAGCATTTCGGACTTATAGGCCAAATAATGTGTTTTTGTTTGTGTGTGTGTGTGTGTGTGTGTGTGTGTGAGAGAGAGAGAGAGAGAGAGAGAGAGAGAGAGAGAGAGAGAGAGAGAGAGGTCACCTCCACCAGGTGCACGTGAGCTTTGTTCACAAAGAAGGAAACATGAAAGGAGACAAGGATTATCAAATGCACCTCTGAAAGGGGCTTTTGAAATCCTTCATTGGATCTAACAAAAAAAAGATTTTGACTAAATGATTTATGTGCTGCTGAGCACAACACACACACACACGCACACGCGCGCGCGCGCGCACACACACACACACACACACACACACACACACACACACACACACACACACACACACACACACACACACACACACACACACACACACACACTATGCACGCGCGCACATACTGTACAGGCCTAATAAAATAACAAGAATGGTATTGATTATTCTGGTAACCCTCCCAGACATTTATCTAAAATGTTTAATTACGCTACAGTTGCTCAAGTCCGTTTGCTTGACTAAGAATTCTCAATAATACGCATATCACGCTGTATAAGTAATTTTGTTTCATATGGTTTCCATGCCCTTAGGACTAACGCACTTGAAACCCGATCTGAATGGCCACCGCTTCATATTTCAAAACATTAAAAGCGTGCTCCTAAGCCTTTTTACGCACACCTTTAATTCAAATATTACCAACAGTTAATCATTAACGCTGTCAAGTCACATTTCAAGTAAACTCGACGGGCTATTATGAAATAAGCATAGTGGCAGAGTAGAGCCATTGTGTATGCAACCTAGAACCAAACCAGCTCCATGCAAAATCCTTCAAAACGATTCCTGGCGCTTTAAACAAAAAAAACATAAGACGAAAGCTGCATTTCAATGCGCCTTTACGCACAAAAACCCCAAGGAGGAAAGTTTGTCAAATGAATGAATTCTAAAGTTGCGACCCTCTCGCCTCACCTTTTCGACTGCGCTTCGGAAGGATTTCTGTCCCTCTGTCTCCGGTTTTTAAACCAGTTGCTGACCTGGGTCAAGGAAAGTCCTGTGATCTTAGCGAGGTTTCTTTTCTCAGCCGGCGAGGGGTATCTGTTGTGTTTGTACAGATCCTTCAGCGCGTTGCGGGACCTCTCCTTGAAACAATACACCGTCTCTTCGCCGTCCCAGATAGTCCGCGGGAGAGGGTACTTCCTCCGCAGACGGTACTTGTCCACGGCGCCCAGGGGTCTCCCCCGCGCCTTCTCCGCCTCGGTGTAGCGCGCCTTGTACCAGAGCTCCTGTAGCGACGGGTGGTTGGACGGACTGAAGCTGTGGTTCTCCAGAATGCTGTACAGCTCCTGATACCGAGCCTGGTGGAAAGCCACCAGAGCCTGGGCTTTCAGGATGCTCTCGTTGCCACGTAGCAGGTCACTTTGTGGCAGGGACCATAAGAACCTGGCCAACCGGTCCACATTGCCTCCCTGCTGCAGCGCCTCGCACACGCACGCCACTTGCTCCGGGGAGAATGCCAGCGAGGAGGTCGCGCTCACCAGTAGCTCCGTGTGGACCGCGTCGGAGGTTGCGCGCTCCATAGACGACAACTCCGCGGTGTCCAGCGCCAGAAGCCTGATGCACTCCCTCTTGTCCGTCTTCACATTTTCCTTCTTGATGTCTATTGCTGTTGTGACTTCTCCAGAAGCAGAAGACATTTTTTCAAGCCTTCCTGGTAAGTCACTCCTCCCTGGTTTCGGCAAGCCTTTTTGGCCGATCAGGTTACCCCCTCGCCATGCGAACGCGATCGAATATCTGACAGCAGCTGTAAGTGGATAGCTCTCCCCTTTCGTTCCAACGTGACTTTTACTCTGCGGGAAGGGAGCTGTGGCACGGAGACACTGGGCTCTATCTGCAGGAGAGCCACGCCATTGGTCGCAGAGGCTCCACATGGGAGGAGCGAGTGCGATTCTGTTTGGCTTCCAGCTGTCAATCATATAACCTGCCGTATATTTTATTGGCTCACCTGTGCAAGGTGAGTGCCTTTAGGATCCTGGGAACGGGATATCCTTATTGTCAGGAGCTCAGCCAAAAGTGGAATATGCATGCACATGAGTTTTTTTTAATTGGGGGTAATCAGTCAATGTAAAAACCAAAAAAGTGTTTCGCCAGATTTAGAAAAAGATTCTGACGACATGTAATTTAATCATTACTGAATTAAATTCAATTGAATTTAATAAGGAGGTAATTCCTTTGATGTTGTCGGTGGTGGAACACAGAAGCCAAAGGAGCCGTTTAATGTGAAAACCCCTCCCCCTTAACACTCAGACTACTTTCCGATTATAGCTCATACTTGCTACAAACTTCAACCTCATACTCTTTTTCAGCTTCTTGACCTCTAGAAAACCCACGGTTCAAAATGTCATATTGATAGAAATTACCCTGAGGGTGTAATTTCATGTTGTAAGCATGAAAAACATTTGAGTCCCTTTGCCTTTAATTTTTTTTTTACATTTCGTTCAAAAGCTTTAGAATATTGAGTCAAGCAATTCTGATGAATTGAATACACAGGACCTCAATGGAAACAAGCCCTTAGGGCTTTTTGTGTTATCCTTTTAGCATCATTGTATAATCATACCACTGTAGCCTATAGAAAACTGTTAATAAAGTATTCAATCAATTACAAAGCAATCTAGTACAATCTTTCACAACCCCAATAAATATAAAATCAAATATCAAAGCTTTCATTACATTTAGTGAAATGATACGCCTACAGCAGATTTACCCCCCCCCCACACACATTTGAGGATATAATTAATTATTAATTTATTAATAATTATGCATTTTTTTACAGACAAAGAAACAAAGACAAAAAAATGGGAACCAGACATAATTTCAGATCCTTTACAGCAACTCGGAAGATTATTGGTTTCAACTGGAATTTAGGATCATACAACATGATGGAAACGTAAAATAGCAATGGAGAGAGTGAAGACTATAGTGTTTAAAACAACAACAACAACAACAACAACAACAACAACAACAACAATTACATCATTTATTTTACTGTGGCAATTTACCACTTTCTGAGCGTTGCAGCCTTGGCAGAACCAATTAACTAGGAACAATTCTCATCAGCAGCGGTTTTGTCCGGGCCATATTCAGTGTGACACAGTAGCATATCACTGTGAACTGTCAAGAAACCGCCTGTTGTTGACATTTTTGTGCAGCTTTACAGTTTATGTTGTAGATGCAGAGATGGATGACCAAGGATGTCCAAGGTGCAAAACAACCAAGTACAGGAATCCGTCCCTGAAACTAATGGTGAACGTCTGCGGTCACACGCTGTAAGTAGTACACACATTTATTTATCACAACTCAGGAAGTCACGAGAAGTTTCCAGTTCTCTTCTTGCGTCTGCTGCCCCGGGTTGATATTAAGATCATCAGCCAACAAGTTATGTATATCCTTCCTTCTGCGACGAGAAACCTAGATAACTGTACATTTGTCCAGGAGGTGAACTGTTTGAGCTACATGTAGTAGCATAACATTAACTACCTGTGCGTCACACAGGAATTCACACAGTACTGAACACATCAAATAGGAACGGGGCACTGTGTGTAGCAGTACTCACATGTTTTACTTAAGTAAAAGTATCAATACCGCAATGTGGCAATACTCCGGTGTCCGTTACAAGTAAAAGTCTGGTATTAAGAATTTACTTAAGTAAAGGTGCAAAAGTATTGACATCAAAATATACTTTAAGTACTGTACCAATGTAAAAGTACTCATTATGCAGAATGTCCCATTTCGAGTTTTCAAAATGTATACAAATCTTTTGAAAATAGCAGATTGCATTCTGAGCTTGTAGATTGGCTATTTTCAAATAGCCGAAATATATCTATAGAGCTTAAGTGGTTAATGTATGTTTTGTAATAATAATCAAAATCTACCAAGTAACTAGTAACTAAAGTTATCAAATAATTGTAGTGGAGTAAAAGTACAGTATTTGTCTGTGAGATGTAGTGGAGTAAAAGTATAGACACAGTACACAGTACAGAAAACATCATCAAATAGGAAGGGGGCACTGTTTAGTACTAAGTAATGATGTTATGTTGCATGATCCCACTTTTTAAGTTGGTGGGAAGAGCAAGTGAAACTATGCTAAGCAGCTAAAATGGGTCCAAGGCCATGCCGCCATGGACCCTCACTTTATATGTTTTTTTTTTACATTATCTCTGGCACTCCAATACAATCCTCAGTGTTACTTTAACTCTGAGGGTGTACAAAGAGAACCCATAAGGTCCATTTGACAATTGTACATGCTAAAGAGTTACAGCTGTGTAAAGGTGCATTTGGTTCCTAATTATTAGTCATTGAGCAGGGGACCCCCTGGAACCCACCAAGGATCCGTGGGGGTCCCCGGACCCCACGCTGAGAACCACTGCCCTTATTTATGGCATTTGCCACAGTTTAACATTGGAAACACAAAAACAGACAATTGAGCTTGTAGATCTGCTATTTTTGGCGCATGACAGCAGTGTACGATGAAGCAGTGGTTCTCATCCTGTGGGTCGGGTTCCCCAGGGGGATCCCCACATGATTTGGGTGGGGTCCCCAGATGGCAGTGAAGTGACAATTTAAGGACTTTTAATACCTAAAATAAGAAAGAAATAAGACCATTACTGAATCAAAAGTAATCAACGAACTACACTATAAAAACTGGTCAAACATTGACCAAATTGTCAAATAATACATGAAAGACGCAATTATTTTTTAAAATAGCCACTGTGAGCTTGTAGATGGGCTATTTTCACAATATTTATCTCTCAAGTGCTTGTCAGGGTGGGGGGTCCCCAGTTCAAATATGATTATTTTGGAGGGTCACGGCCTGAAAAGGTTAAGAACCACTGCGATGAAGCATGAATCAGGCTATTGAGGGGGTCCGTGATGAGACCATACGGAATGTTTGACCCTGTCCGTTTATTGACTGTATCATCAGGAAGTGGCTGTGCTTTGTCATCAGGTCAGCGTGCTCATAACTCACTGTCTCTGTCCTGATGTGGGAGCACATGCAGAGAAAATTAAAATGATTTTGCAATGAAGCAATTTAGAGAGATGCCGTACTAGAGGAGGTCACCTTGGCGTTGATTCTTCTTAGAGCCCGTCTGTGAATAAATCTGTGGGCCTTTTTTTGGCAACTGCTGCCCTCAGATTATATTGCACCTTTCTCACTGGCATCTTTTTAGCTTTTAGCTCTTTGTATGCAGCAAGGCTGTTTGAACATTTTATGGATATGTTTATACAATATGCTCTAAGTTCATTTCCCATTTGGTGCAATCAATAGCACTATGCAAGTAATTGTTTTCCGTGTGCCTCCTGTCCATCCCGTTTCAGAGCTTTGTTGCTGTTTGATGTTATTAGCCACTTTGTGTTGGTTAAACCACTATTAGGCCTTCTGTGCACTGACCCAGTGTCTTGCTGACAGCTGATGACACTGAGTTGCCATTCTAGTCTGGGGCTGAGTAGGCTCCCCTGCCCGGGCACTGCAATGCAATATGGGACAGCTCCACCTCCGGTCTGGATCTAAATTTAAACCTCACCACAGCACATTTTGTGTCCCTGTCACCGGGGATGTTTGCTTTCCGTTATTTATTACACGTGCACAATGACGCAGGACCCCTGTCCTTTGGCATTTGACACAGGCTTCAAGCCACACAATTGACAGTAGGCTGCTGAGCACAGGCTTGGAAGGAGGAGTTGGATATGAAGGAGTTGATTGACTACATTAACAAGTAGAAGCAAATCTGCCTACTTGTCGTTTTCCAGTGATAAATACAGCTAGTTGCATGTCTGCATGTCTTGTTTTATTCAACATAGATAGTGTAGCCTAGCTCCACCTTGCATATAGCTTCCTCTGCATTACAATTAGAAACACGTTATTGTCAAGTGATTCAAGGAATTAACTTGGGACCTAGATGCATTGACAACCCACCTTAATTCATTAATTCACAATGCATTGCGATGCACATAATCGCATATAGATCTATCACTATTTTTGAAGACTTTAATGAATTACCCAAAATAGGAATTCCCGGTTGAAAGTGGTTACTTAATTAATGTGTGGCGACTACACAAAGTAAATGGGCACTCTCAGGACTTGCAGAGTAACCTACATTAAAGAGCCTGCATGGTAGACAATAGAATATACTGTACAGCAGCCTGTGCAAATGGTAAAATTTGTCAGAGTTTTCCTGGCTGTGCTGTTGCTAACAGGTAATAGGTCACATGGCAGCAGGACATAGTCACTGCAGCAGGTCAGCAGTTGACACAAAGGCCGTTCCTGTCTCCCTGCGTTCAGGTGTGACTGTATGAGAGCAGCGTAGAAGGCAAAGGGCTCTATGAGAGAAACAGGTGAATCCAGACCCAATATG
Source organism: Gymnoscopelus microlampas (assembly GCF_963454915.1). Taxonomy (NCBI): domain Eukaryota; kingdom Metazoa; phylum Chordata; class Actinopteri; order Myctophiformes; family Myctophidae; genus Gymnoscopelus; species Gymnoscopelus microlampas. The sequence goes on from NC_139957.1 coordinate 30,318,707, forward strand.
CGGTATTGTTCCTGCTTTCTCTTGCATAGGGAGAAGGAGGCAAAGCTGAAGGCAATGTCATGAAAAGGGGAGGGGGTTGGAGGGCGGAGGGGTTCTTTGCTGAGCCAGGCCCCTGTTTACCCTTCCTCTGCTCTGCCACCCCCTTCCCTGACCTGCTGACAGCTGCAGATGGGAGAGATATGAGCTTAGAGCTAGGAGCTCTGGGCAGGACAGGTGAGAGAGAGGGAGAGGGGGGCGAGGGGGAGCGGATGAGAGAGGGAGGGGTCAGAAGGGCTCATTCAGTCACCACCCTACTGCAGAGACATCAGCAGCATCAGCCTTGGCAGAGATAGCAAGTTTAGAAGAGCTTTGTTTTTTTTGCCTGCTCAAGGAAGAGTGGACACTGTCACTGTTATATGTAGGAGATTCACCCCCCCCCCCCCCATTCAGAGAGCTATACCGTGCAGAAGGCACACTCAAGAAGAAAGGTGGCAAGTTCACTCCCAGAGTCTCCTCCTTCCCAGTAGATTTTAGTAGTTCACCTCCATGCTCTAGAATTACACAGGATTTCCCCCCATGGAGAGTTCTGTTGTGTGGTCCATTTATGGGCCAGGGGGCAAGCTACGCCCCTATCCTAGCCCTGCGTTGATGAATGAGGGGCTTTGTGGGCCTGTGGAAACAAGCTGAATCCCCCCATCCACCTCCATATGGTCAGGCCTATACATCTCCTGTAGCCTGGGGCCACAGTGAACATCTGCCCCTTCCAGGGTGCACTTGAGCAGGCACTCGTCTCGCTCCCAAGAACCAAATGGACAGCGCAGATGTTTTGTCTCTGATTCAGTTTTTGGGTTGATGTCGTCAAATCGAGGCGCAGCCAAAATAGTGTGTGAGTGTGTGTGTGTGTGTGTGTGTGTGTGTGCACGCGGTTGTATTGCTGTAGATGTTTGTGTTCATCGTCTTTGGCAGGTTGTACTTGTTTGACCCATATCTGAGACACTAAGCATAAACAGCCAAAGTCCACGACTCTGCAGTTTCTCCCATATCTGCTTTTCTTCTTTTTTTGAAACCTGCTGATTCAGTCAAAGTCTTCCTTGATGTCCCTTTCATTATATAGCTCTAATAGGCTTCCATCCATCCCATGAGGGCTTTTGACTTAGTAGCATTGTCTCAGGTCCAAGCCTTGACATTGGAAACAAAATGATTCAACCATTCCCGCCAATGACACAGTACTGAGAAGAAGAAAAAAATCCCGCAACATTTTTATAATGTTGTATAAAAAAAAAAATACTGTCAGTATGCAAAACCAGATAGTGACATTTGGAAACCAGATGTTGTTCTGTCTTGCGAAGGTGGTCAAGGGCAGGAAGCCCACTAAAGGTGAATTCCTGTGGAATAAAGCTCCACAGAGACTTAATTAAAAGAGTCGACTGTGTAAACGTTTATCCAGCCCCACCTCCCCTCCAGTGTACCTACTTAGGGGGAGATTTAAGTCTGTTCCCATTGTCTTCAGCGCTCACTCCACATTTGAGTGTGACTGATGTGTAAACGCTTACACAGTAAAATCCTCAGTACTTACGGGCCCATTGGTTCCATTTGTACACTCTTCTGAGTTAAATTTAACACCATACCTGCTTAAAGGTAATTGATAGGGGTGGGCTCTGCTTGATTCTATGCCAGAATGATGGTGAGTGGAATAAACCTGGTTATTTGAACCATCTCTGTCTTTCTGTTCTGAGCCCGTTGGTCACTGATGATGATGGAAGCTCCTTGCTCTCCTTTGATTCATATATGCCTATTTTCAAGGAGCAAGTAGGTTCTCTGAAAAAGTCATCATTGATTTCCATGCGATGCTGCTAAGCATTTTTTATCATGGCACGGCCTATTTTTCCATTATGTACTTGAAGTACTTATTTTTGATTCATTGCTGCCGGGGCTTCCAGTGCCTCTGAAAATATACCGTAAACTAGTGGTTCTCAAAGTGGGGTCCGGGGACCCACAGGGGTTCTTGTAGGATTTCCAGGGGGTCCCCAGCAAGGCGTGACCGAGACTATAATGGCCGAGACTATGTTTTCACCCCGTCTATATAGTATATAATAGGGATTAAGAATTAGAGAAGATTGTGTGTGGGATAAAATAACATTTTATAAGATTCTTTGTAGCTCTGGGATCATAACTGGTGAAACTATTCCACAATCTCTGAATGCTATATAGAGTCTGGAACTACACCTCCCGAAAGCCTAGAAAGGAAGCTGCCATCTGTTCATCATTTTTATTTATTTTTTCCATTTCTGATAAGCAGCAAGCTATATAGGCTTCGATTATCTTGATTTATATTAGGAAAGATTTGCATGACTGTAAAGACGAAACGGAAGAGCGGAGGAGGCGTCACATCCACTTTACTCCTGCATCATTTTCAGAGCTTCCGTGCTCAAGACTGTATGACGGAAGCATTTGAAAATTGTGGGAGGCAACAGCCTGGCTCGCGAGACTAACGTCATGATAACATCTGTGGTGTCACTTTTTCTGAAGGGTTACTGCATTACAGTTCCACCTCTTTAGATGCTGTATTTATGTATTGGTGCTGCTTTCTAGCATTTACAGAGGAAGAGATGGTTTCATATCGTTGCTGTCGGGCAGAAACCCTGTATCGACATATTTCAATGTTTATGTTTCTTTTTTGTGAATTCATCATATAAGAGTGTCACACAAAAGTAGCCTAGTGAAAATAGATTTTAAATGTATTTAATAATAAACGGTTATGGACATATAAGGTTTCCACCTGACGGCAACAATATACTGTATACTGGAAGTCTGTTAAAGATTCAGGAAATTGGCGACATTATAAATCAAGAATAAGATGTAGCTTAACGAAACATGACAGGGTCTAATAATGTTGTGGCTTCAATATGGATCTCGATATGGATCATGATGTGGCCATACTAGACTATAACTTCAGTCATCTGTGACGTATCTATGATTTATGACTCCAAATTTGGGCAAGGTAGGTTTCAGCCTGATCCGACCACTATTCACTTCCATCATAAAATGTAAGCTAAATATTTCAGAAAATATGAAACGTGAAAACAAATGTGTGGAGGTAGTTCCTTCACCTAATGGCAGCGTGCAAAATAAATTTGGTGCTGATTGTAGCGTTTTGCGAGATTATCCCTGGACACACCCACACACACAGAGAGACCCTCTGCTAGACAGCTAGCCTCCTACAGAGCCATGCTGTAAAAACACTACATTGGCCTCATATCACTGTCTTATGATGATAGATTACGTGAGGAATTATTGAAATAGATTTTTAGTATGCAACGTGGCAGATTCACTGTATGAGTCCTTGTGAAATGAGAGGAAAAATAGTTTTTCCAGTGCTGACAGACACTCAACGGCAGGGTTTGTCAGTGTAATTTCCTCTTGTCTGAGTGTGGGAGTTTGCCTAATCGTCATTCCATTCATAATTCGAACCCGCTTTTGCCGTTTTGAGGAAATATTTATGGCCCATTATCACCTACTGGGCTCGATGATAACTCACAGACCTGTAAAACACAGACTTGTCTCGCTGTGAGGGGGGAGAAATTATTTTGGTGTGCGCCTTCTTAACTCGCTAATAAGTAATTCACTGGTTCTCAACATGGGGTCTGGGGACCTCCAGGGGTCCTCTAGGGAGTTCCAGGGGATCCACAGCTAAATTATGGATAGTTAGGAAGTACACCCTTATGGATCTGTAACTATTTGTACAGTCGGAGTTGAATTAAAATTAAACATTTTACAGTGTAGATAAACATATAGTATCAAATCGGGGTCCATGGCCTAACTCGTATCAAACTGGGGGTCCTTGAAATCTAAAAGGTTGAGAAAATCACATCAGGGCCATGTAGAGAACGAGAGGGCTATTTTCTGTAAAGCCATAACTTACCAGTGGTGTCTGTGACTCGAATTATCCCCCCCCCCCCCCACCCCCAGATGTGAGAACTGCGTGGACATGCTGTTCGTGCGCGGCTCAGGCAACTGTGTGCAGTGTGACACGCCCCTGAGGAAGAGCAACTTCCGTGTGCAGCTCTTCGAAGATCCTGCTGTGGACAAGGAGGTGGAGATCCGCAAGAAGGTGCTCAGAATGTGAGTATGAGAGTGTGTTGAATTGAATTGAAATTGAATTGTGTGGGGTGGGGGGTAGGAGGGGTGTGTCTCTGTGTGTTTATGTGTGCTCACATGTCTCCTCCCACTTCTTAAGCGGCCTTTGTCTCTGTCATTACGGTGTTTGTTTTGTAGACAATGAATCTCCATGGGGAGGTGGGGGGTGAGGGGGTTGAAATGTGAACGCTCTTTATTTTTTTTATTTTATTTGTCTTTTCCTTCTCAGCCCCTCCCTACCAGCCAGCGCCCTCCAGCCCTCTCATTTGTTCTTTAATAGGTCCATAATTGACATCTAATATTATGTGTACTGTATCTCTTACAGCATGTTAAGCTAGTATTATAAGGATAATTCCTTTTAACAGGTCGTTCATGAAAGTCCTTGCGGTCTTGTTTCCAATGAGAACCTGTGAGCAATTTGGGGTTAAGAGTCTTGCTCAGGGACAAATTTCATTTCATCGGCACATATGCTGGCCGGGAATCGAACCTGCGGCAACCAGGGCCTCTGGCTCCCTAGTTGGACTCACTAACCACTCAGCTATGGCCCCCCTTATAACTATAATGTAAGATTTTGGGGTCCGATCACGATTTTGGAGAGTCCTAGCCCACCAGTTTCTGATGTTTTGACCGATATTCTGTCAAAAAGTACATCATAGAGTGTGATGTGCTTCCTTCCACAGATACAACAAGAGAGAGCCTGACTTCTCCACCTTGGAAGAATACAATGACTACCTGGAGCAAGTCGAGAATATAGGTGAGGCAGGCCTGAGGCCAGGGCAGAGGAGGGGTGTATGCTTACTCCCAGTATATTGATTTCTTCCTTGGCCCTGGATGCACAGGCGGGAAGGTTTTTCCCAGTCATTGGTGCCAGCCAGGGTCACAGATCAAGGAGAAGACCTGCCAACACTTGCACACATCTTTAAGGTCCCTACACGAAGCGTGGCCGACACTATGTTTTGCCCCCTGTCCTTGTTTGATATGACGCCTACAGATTTTGTCCAAACGTCACGCAAATTGGTACACACTCACAGTATCTCTATAGTCATGTGATCAAGACGGATTTGTCAGATTTTTCATATTCCATCCTGATTGGCTTCCAAAGTTTGCAGGAGTGGTCCGTTTTGAACAAAATGTCTCAAATCATGAACGCAGCGTGCGATTGCCGTGAAATCCCACTAGGCCAAGGAAGAAATGCCACCCTACATTTTTCAAATCAGCCTTATGGTGGCGCTATAACAGGCTGATTTGCGTTTGTATCTACAACTGGACCAATCAGCGTGAAACCTTGCACCTGGCTTCCCTAGAGGGCCAATGATTTAAAAAAAAAAAAATTACTCCTACGATTTTGTTCAAACAAATCGGTACAGATTATCTCTATAGTCATGTGATCAATACGTCACGGATGTGTCCGATTTTTTATATTCCATCTTGATTGGGGAATTCTGAACATAGCTGGCCCACAATAGCCTACCTGACCTGGTGGAGACCTGTGCTCCGAGGAGCTGAGCACTTTTTCTAGTTTTTGTGTGAAATTACTTTGCTGCAAAATATATTGTTTGTTTGTGGCATCGGTACATTGACACAGAATGGAAATATTGCGAGGTGATCAATTGACGTAATTGTTATTGAGAACAAGGTCGATTTGTCAGAGCTTCCGCACCACGGATAAAGGTATCATCAAGCTGTATGAATGAGGCATGGTTTTAATGCTTACGCTGAGAAATATTTGCCCGCGAATATTTAGCATTTTGTTATTAATCAGAACTCTGTTGAGGTCGTATGTTGCTGTGCTGAAAATAGCAGATCTACAAGCTCTCCTCACGACAACACGCCACGATGTAACGCGTTGTGAGCCTGGTGGATGATGACAATTATGACAATTTTTCTCACTGTCTATTTGGTTGATTTCCATGAGCGGCTTGCGGAAAAAAAGCACAGCCGTGTATTTTCAGCAGAGCACTCATGCTCGCCGCTTCTGTGAAACGGGTCTGGTGGAATCCACAAGCATTGTCTAGACTCCAGAGTGACTGCGATCAGGTGCAGCTGCCTCGTCAAGGCCAGAACTCAACGCTACTGCACCAGGTGGAATCTGAAGTTTTCATGGATCTCGTACAGTGGAAGCTGTGGCTGAGCCTGAACCCACCCGTAGATCTACTCCTGGTGTGATGGAGTATGAATTTGGCATTTCTCTGACTCATTCCTGCTGGTTTGCATCTTCACAATGGGCTATTGTAACCTCTGTAGCCGATACCGTGCATCTAGGCATACCTGGAATTTTCAGTAAGGATATTATGTGTAGTGTTAAAGGTTGAGATCTTGTGCCAACCTTGTGTGTGTGTGTGTGTGTGTGTGTGTGTGTGTGTTTGCTTGCTTGGCAGTGTATAATTTGACCAACAACGTGGATGTGGAGAGCACCAAGCAGCTAATGGAACAGTACCAGCGTGAGAACAGAGATCTCATTCAGAAGAACAAGGCTAAGTTGGTACGTGTTCATTTACCCTCATGTGTATTTTTAAGATGATGAGACGTTGGCGATCAAGTTGACGATGCACTATCCACAGAGATTCCGTCATTATCCCAGCTTGTATGTCTCCTTTATGCCATTACATGTCTTTTACACCCTTACACATCAACGTCTCCTTTTCTGGTCCTCATACCTTCTCCCAACATTGAGTCCACTACATAATCACAACATTCCTGACCTGTGTTGCTCTTCTTAACCCCTGTGTCTTATCTTTTCTCATTTTTCTATGTCTTTACACTGTCACTCCAACTCCAGTTGTGGTGGCTAAATGGTGTGTTACCGGAGCACAAAGTGAGCCACACTGCGCAAAGGGGTTGTATTTAGACTCCATATAAGTCAAAGGTGTGTTTTGAAATTGACTGCTGGCTCCTATTACATTTAAAAAGCAGGTGTGCCTGCTCCATGCCAGTTGCTATTTAAACGATGGCTTCAGCAATTGGAGGAATCATAAACGATTCTATGCTGAGTAAAATTGTAACTGCAATTGACCATTTACATGAGCAGCATCAATAATGTGCTATAATGATGTCAGGAGACACAGGGAAATAAAGCTCCCTGCCCACCAAAACATCAGATGGAGAGGAGAGGTGGACCACAGCTGTGGCCATGCTGCTGTGGTCAGAATCACGCCTTCCTCCTGTAAGTCCCAAACTGCATTTTAGTACTTACCATACAAAAAAGAAATAATAATACCCAATTATCATTATTTAGGAGGAAATAGGACCGTGGCACTTTCTCTTTAAGGCCTGGTTGTATTTTATGAGTGTTTATGTTTATATAGTTTATTAGAGCTTGGACCTCATTGTTACCCCATAGTTACCCCCATTTCTCCATTATGTTGATATTCCTTCTTCTCAAACGCAAACTATCTTGTCAGTCAGTGTTAAAACATGTTGATAGTTCTTCCCACAAGGTCCTGTTTGGTATGGTAAATCCCACAATCTAACAGGTACCAAAAACCAACGAGAACTCTGAAGAACTGGACCCGTGAATGGGAAATCCCAGAAAAGTTTTGGTCCGGTAACTGGTCTACGTCTCATTTGACCAAATTTAGTGCCCAGTACCAACAAAAGTGATGCACAAGAACAATGTTGGTTTAATTAAGAGATTCAGCAAATGTCATTTGTTTGTATGCATACATTTTCACCTACTACCCAACTTTGGCACTCTTTATCAGTTTCACCTTTGCTTCACCAGGCATTTAAAGCTTTCATGGCCAAAGTATGGTTCTGTTTCACGACGTTAAGCACAAACTGTAGCACATTGGTCTATGTTTGAGGGAACAGACAGATTTATACTTAGTTGTGTGCTGGTGTCACGCCTACGGCCACACCGTAATAAATCTGTGGTGTTTTGACTAGATTTCAGAATGTACTTTATGCTTTATGATCTTTTTGTCTTCTCTTCTCTTTTTTTCTCTGCCTCATCAGACACGAGAGCAGGAGGAGTTGGAGGAGCTGCTGTTGCAGGAGCAGCAGGGCAATGAGCAGAGACGCCTGAAGACGCTGCAGGAAGAACAGAGGCAGCTGCAGGCCAAGAGGAAGAGTAAGCAGGCTCTACTGGATGATCTGGTGAGACACACAAATCCGCTGTTCGTTAACCCATTCAATCCGGGAACGCATCTGCTGCGTTTTAAGATTTCATTGGCTATTCAGAAATAGCAGATATACAAGCTCATAGCGTGGCACAGAGTGCCACGCTACAAGCTTGTAGATCTGCTTTTTTAAATCTTTTAATCTTGAAAAAATCTTTGAATATATATATATATATATATTTTTTTTTTAAAGCGAACTCTAATCTTTGCTTCTGGGGGGGTCCATGGAACTAAATATTTTGAGATGGGGGCCAAATACATATACGGTAAGTTTGGGTGTCCTTGACATGAAAAAGTTTGAGAACCACTGATGTAGCAACATAGGTTTTTTTTTTTACTGTTAGGATTTAGAAGACATTTTGTAGAATCGGCCTCGGGTCTTAACACATTTACTGTGTACCGGCAGCATCACTGATGACCATATTCACACGGTGGCCATTTTGCTCTAATTTACAGTATGTCACACCCAAGGTACGAAAACCCCACCCTGAATGTGCCAAAAAAAAATCATAGTACATAACCGATCACGAGACCAAATGATGATACAGAATTGTATGTGTGTTGCACACACACACACGCGCACACACACACACACACACACACACACACACACACACACACACACACACACACACACACACACACACACACACACACACACACACACACACACACACACACACACACACACACACACACACACACACACACACAGCTCCTGGGCTCACAACTGGGAGATCATTAAGAGCTTATTAGCAGTCATTGCACTTCAGGGTACACTGTTGTCACTCTGCATTTCCAAAAGCCTCCTGGCTCCATTGTGTTGAGCTGCAGGCTTTGGAAGTGATTGTCCCTGCAGAGCGACCTGCTGTAGGACCATCACAGATAGCAGGCTAAGCTGTGTGTTTGTTTGTTTAAGGCACAGGGCCTGTTGACTATAGGCAGATGAGATCAGCACTTACCCCCTGGGGGTAGGTGGGGGGTTCTCTCCTGAGCCTTGACATCTGTAGAGCTCTGTGGGTAGAGAGAGCTCTCTGTTCTCACAGGCAGACACTTAAGCCTGATTTATACTTTGTTGTGCGGCGGCTTGTAGATCTGCAATTTTCACCGTGCAACACCGGCACGCAGCAAAGTATAAATCAGGCCATATACATGCACACAGATGGCAGTGCTTTGTTTCCATTTCCAAAAGCAGTGATTAACAATTGAATAAAAATACCTTCACCTAATCCAGCACTGGAAACCCCTGAGGTCACTACATACATTGAGTTGGTTACATTCAACAAATAAATAACATAAACTCACACATGTATTTGAACTTGAAAACCCTGATACATTACCATAATGTTAGTAAATTTTTTCCTAACATTCTGTGTATTCTGTAGAACCACATAGTACTGTAGGTCAAGGTTAAGTTGATTTATAAAGCACATTTAAAAACGAAAGTACTGTACATTGAATCACCTCGGACACATTGAGTGCCAGAGGTTTTTTAAAACAGGGTACAGCCAGTGCCAGCGTTTTTTACCGTTTATTGGTGATCTTTTTAGAGCTGCAGAACCCACAACGAGGACCCGGATGTAAACAAAAGGTGTCTGAGCGATGGCCAAGGGTCCCGTCTAACGACTGGAACAATAACATTTCTACCGCGATCCGCCATTGCAGAGAGATCGCGCGTCGAAAAGGGCTGGTTTTGACCACAAAAAAAAGATATGGAGATATGGATCTTTTTCTCAAGATCCCATCATTGGGGCGGATGCACGTCCGTTTTTTGGGGGATGACGTCACATCCCTCCATTCCCTTTTTTAAATGGTCCTAGAATCATTATATATCATTTATATATATAATTTTGATTTAAAAGAGTTACTGGGGGAAGACCAAATAAAAAGTGATAAACTATTCCAAAGCCTTGGGGTAGCATTAGAGAAGGTACAGTTGCCCTAGATAGGTCAGAGGATCTAAGAAGCCTGGAGGTGGAACAGGGGCAAAGGAGGTCAGAAACATATTGTGGTTCCAATCTACGTTGTGCTTGAAAAACAAATAATAAAACCTTAAACTGGATTCTGCATTTGATAGACAGCCATTGACAAGAGTCTAGTATAGGAGAAATATTGTCCCTCTTACTGCAGTGTAGTGTAGCCTTGTTCCCAGCCTTACGCATCTGCGAAGAGAAAACCCTGGTCATGACCTAATGCAGAGAGTGTGTATATAGGGGCGGGACTTCCGGTGTACGTATTTCCCCGGAAATCTTTTTTCAACCAATCATAACACTTTTTCATTCACGGCGAATGTAAACGGATTTGTAAAGCATCAACGTCATTTCCTTGGGCGGTACTTCGGTTTAGACACTCAACTGGCTAGGTCTTGCCCAGCGTGAGTATAGTGCCAGTCAGGAGTCTAGCAGCTGCATTCTGAACTAGTAACAGTAGCCCAGATGGAGTTAACTGACTGAGTCCCATGTAAAGGGAATTCAAAACAATCGATACAGGAGGAAATGAATGTAACACAATCTCCATGTTCTAAGATGAGGGGAAAGCTACATTTTGCAATGGTTCTAAGCTGGAAGAAGCTGCCATCCACAGCAGAGTTGTTTTGTAAAATTGTAGGTCTGAATCAAAGACGACACCAGAGGTTTTTGGTATGAGTATGAAAATTTGAGACAGAGGTCCTAGTTTGGTGGCTAAACTTCTGCTGGAGGGAACAAAATATGATAACCTCCATCTGTTTCTTTTTCAGCTGGATGACGTTTTTAACTATCCAACATTTAATGTCGTCAAGGCAATCAAGGACAGACTTGTTGGAGTGATCGTCAAGTTTCAGTGGAAGCTGTGGGTCATCAGCGTAACAGTGTTAGGAAATACAATGCTCACAAAAATAGATTAACCACTTAGACCCTCTATACTTAGTTAATCTGACCTACTTGGTGCGCTCTTTTTTCGACCTACACCAAATGTCTCCACCAAAAATAACTGATCTACAAGCTCACAACGGGTCGCAACGCAGCGGCTTGTTTTTGTATTAACCTGATTGTTGATTTATTTGAGCCACCTTTCCCCTCTCCCTCAAGAGGCCTTGCCTTTTGCCATGCTGCAGCCTTGCTTGGGTAAATAAAGGTTAAATAAAAGCTTAGCTTGTAGATCTGCTATTTTTGCCAAATGTTCCCCCAGAATAGGGATTTACTGTGGTTCAAGTGGTTATAGGGGGAGCATATACTGAGAAATTAAAATGGGTGCCAACTAAGGAGAGTTCCCCATCTTAACAGAAAATATTCTATAATTTAATTAGGATACAAAGAAAAATACTGTAGATCAATTACCATTAGATGGCATTCAGTTTATTTGCCATGCTAAGTATGGCTCCATGCTGTTCTACCATGGACGTGCATCCCATCAAAAACATCCTGTTTCTAGTATGAATGTCATGCCTGGGTTTGTGTTCCTTGACCTCTACACTTGGCAGCTCTCCACCAGAGAAATTGAAATGTCCAACCTTGTCTTTTAATGGAAGTGAAGACGGTGCAATGACCTTGAAATGGTGTGTCCCCACACCATGTTAACATGGCTTGCATCAATAATATGGTGGCTAAGCTGCCACAGTGAATCCCATTCTGACAGCTACTGTTCAATCACATGGCTTGTGTTCTCAAATCAAACTGACTACAGTCATATATGGAATGTGTTTCAATATAGACATGCTGCACATATTCAATTAAATTCTGTTTATGTCGTTGCAGATCTAACGAAATTAAAATGTGCAACTCCCGCATTAATGCACTCAAAAATAAAAGAAATTGAAAAACATTCAGAGGAATAATTTAGGAGAACCTATAATATTAAAGCAAGATGGCACACAGGCATGGTGGCGCAGTCGGTAGCGCTGTCGCCTCACAGTTAGAAGGTCCTGGTCCCAGTTCGGGGCTCTCCCCAAGCTGGCAGAGGGAGAGTAGTGCCCAGGATTACATTATTAGGCAATTGGCACTGGGTGGAAAAAATGGGTTACAAAAATCGTGGGGTAAAAAAAAAAGATGGCACACATATGTAGCAGCTTTAAATTAGACTTTAAAGCACATCAACTTGCGCAGTGCACTATTAACGTTTGATACAATTTGTATGTTTCCCCAGGAGCGCTCTCAGCTTCCTGCTACCCTCTTATTGGCCCAACACAAGGACCGTGCTGCCCAGCTGGAGTCTGAGATTGAGAAGCAGAAGCAGGCAGTCAAGCCTGCCACTATATTTTCTACTGGCATCCTTATGGTGAGTACAACAGTACAAGACATCTGGCCACGGTAGCTTTTTAAAAGCTTCTGTATAGTTGCTATTCAGTCTTCATTCATGAATATGAGCTCATACTTTGGCTGTACAATCGCTAGACTGGACTTAAATGTGTAAGCATTGTGAACACTTAACACATGCCGTTGCTTTACCCATTACCAGCACATGGCTACCATGCTTATACAGTTAGCCTATGCAGGTTGGCTGACTTCTGGGTCTGTGCAATTTTTCATCACAGTGCAATTTTAGATCTATGCTATTTCACTTTTGAGCTGTTTCCATACATGCACTGCAACACTTCTGGGGTCTATTCAGACGTTTTTGTGCACCTCAGACAGTTTTTAAGTTGCTTGATTCAATATACGTACATACGTATATATAATATCATTTCTTTAAAATATATTTTTGGGGGCTTTTCTGCCTTTATTTTGATAGTACAATGGTAAATGGTGCATTTATAGAGCGTCTTCATCCAAGGCGCTTTACAATGATTGTGCATTACATTCACCCATTCATACACCGATGGCGGAGGAAACCATGCAAGGCAGCAACCTGCTCATCGGGAGCAATTGTGGGTGTCATTTTTAATTTTCAAATGAAAAAATGTAATCGAACAATGAAGGGTGCCTCATGCATTAGAAGGACAATATCAGTCACCAGAAAGAGGTACGTGTGTTTTCAATGAGTCTAGCATGGTTGATAAAGCAACAACTGTCTGGTGTGCACACAAAAGCCTGAGTAGATGTTAAAATGACCCCAGAAGTGTTTTTTTTTTTTTTTAACTACATTTTTATTGGAACAAAAGATTTTCAAAAGACAGATACACATACATAAATACAAGACAGAACATAAAAGTGTGGGGGGGGGAAACAGGAACAAAAAAACAGGACAGTACAAAAACACAAGAAAGAAAAAATAAAAAACGAAACGAAAAGGCTGCATTCTACAATTGTTAGTTATTTTTCTATTACATATTGGTTATACATTGTCCATGGGCTGAAAGAGAGAAGACCACTTTTCCCAGTATTTGTGCGATTTGTCCTCTTGTAGTCTGAGTATGAATGTTAGTTTTTCCATAGAATATATTTCCCTCATAATGTCCATCCAATTGTCTTTGGTTGGGGGATCCTGTTGATGACCCCAGAAGTGTTTTAAAGTGAAATACACATTTAACTCATTCACTGCCAGAGTAAATAAATAAATAAAGCCCAGACTGCCTGCGATTATTCGTTTTGCTTACCTTTTCAAGTATTCACAGAATATTTATATCCAGTATGATCGATCCCCCGATTGTTGCTAATCAAGGAGGGTCTCACTGTGCTTCCGCAAAAAAAAAATGTCATTGCGACCCCCGTTTGCTTGTTATAGGCCGTTGAATATAGCATGTCTCGTCAAAAAGAGAGTCTAACCAGGGAGGCGAGATACAGACGTTTTTCCAAATCGATTAACAAGGAAGTGAACGGTGAAGGAAATCTTGCGATCACGTGATCTCCTGGTTCTGTGTGTCTGAGGATGAAATGGTCACTCATGTGTTAGCTAAGAGCGCCATCTTGGGGAAAAACTAAAAACACAGCAGGCGTCAAAAGACGTCTTTGGCGGTCTGGGCTTATGATTTACAAACGTCCAAAGGGAGGGAATGAGTTAAGGGACATAGGGCCCTCTGAATGCATTTTATTTTCACATCTGTCATGTTCTGTGGAAGAAAATGTTTAATAGAAGATTGCATCTGTCCCTCACGTCGTGAAGTGGGAGGAGCTAAGACACGTGCCTCCTGCACCCTCACCTAAAGACTAAACAGAGTGTTTCCAGGAGGTGAGAGACGTCTGACACGGACAATCTCCTCTTGTGTGTTACATGTGTAAAAGGGCAACGCTGGACATTGTCCCGACCTGGTTCTTTGGACATTGTCCAGAGTTCATATATGAAAACTAGGCTGATGCTAATGCTTCTGAGCTTCAAAGGGAGGATTTTCCTTAGTGTCTATTTAGTGCTCCTTTTGTACGGGAAAAGGCCCTCATCCTTCTCAGTCATGTCATCACATTCCTCCAGGCAGCCATCGGGGCCCACAGAGGCTGTATGAGGGCTGAGGGTTCTGCCAGGTCCCTGTGTCGGCTTTGTGCTCATGGTGTCTGTTTTTCATTCGTTTATTTTCATTTTAGTGTGATGAGATAGTCTCGTGTCATCACCCCCTACCCCTGAAAACACACTCATTTTTGCACACATGCACGTGCGCGCTCACACACACACACACACAAAAACAACCCTCATGGGGCGTAGCTGCCTTCCCACGGTGAAGTGGTGCGTGGGAGAGATATCTGCTGTAGTGCTTACCTAGGTTTGACTTGGAGCGACAAACTCAAGGTTTTGACACACTTAAGTACTTTACTTAAGTGAAACCTTCACTTTCACCGTTGTCACTGAACCATCCAGCCAATTTGATTTCAGATACATGCGATCCAAGCGACATAAACTCTGCTAACGAAGTTGAAAACGAAAGTTCTCTTGATGTAATTTCTTTTTTACCATCCACTGCTACCACGTCTTTAGGGTATGGTCAAATGAAGGGGAGTGGCCAATGCCTGCCGAGGTGAAATTTGTTGAACTGTGTTGAACTTAAATTTGAGGCACGGAACACAAATTTGCTTCGCAAACGAAACATCCACCCTTTCACTTGCACTGAATGGAAGTGAATGGGACAACAATATTACATTTTTGCATGTGTGACTGTATTCTTACTCCTCCAAAGTTAAAAAAGAGACAATGAGCCCATCCATCTTACCAAAAGTGGAAAAGAATCAAGTTCAGAAACTCTCGATTCAATGGAGGATATTTTTTTTTCTTCTCTGCCCTTGATATGCAGCATGAAGTTAAACTTGCTGATGGAGAGAGAATCAGTATGATGGTGTTGCTCTTGGCTACAACTAGGCCTCATTTTTCCTCACCCCCACCACCCCCTGTCCTTTTTCTCTTCATCTTCCCAGCTCTAGTTGCTCATGGTGGGGTACAGCTCTCACCATGTGTGTGTCTGTCTGCCTGGCTTCGCTGTGAGACTTGGGTCGGTGGGGAACGTGCGGTTTTGGATTTCCCTCCACCTCTGCCGGGTCCATGAGACTAACTGTTGTTTGACTTGGTGGGGATTCAGCCCAGAGTGGTGGATTCCTGCAGAACCCTGGAATTCATTTATTTATCTGTTAGTTTGTGGTCTTCTGTTCCAAGTAGGGCTTCAGTTTTTCATCAGCAGAAATTAGAGGGAGAGAAGGAAAAAACACCCCACGTTCTTAAAAGTCGGGCTGTGTTTCCATAAGACGTGTTTGTTCAGGGGTTAAGCTGATTCCGTGCACCTTTCTTCAGTGGTCATCGTAGTGTCAATACACTGCTGTCTTCTGAAGGACAAGTGCAAAAGCGAAACGAAGGGAATGTGATGAAGATTAATGGTTGGGGGTGCGACTGATTCATGACCTCTCGTCTTTCATTTCGATGCGCTGCTGCTGGTTATGTAAGTTCACCAGTTGCAGAAATCCCCCCGCACCCACACCCACACGTACACGCACACAAAACACAGTCCATCCACCCTACCGCTGCCAGCCTCAGGCCCCCCCAGGCCAAGGTGAGCCGTCACAGGGGGAATGACAGATCTGTGTGTGTTGTTTTTTTAACCATCCACTCCATGGAACGTGAGGATGCTGGCTGCCATCGCACCTCCAGCTTGGGTCTTTAAATAAAATATGATCTAATGGTGCACCTAGCTGTGCCATGGTGTTTACTGGCCCTGCAGCAGACATCGTAGCCTCAGCAGTGCTTGGCTTATCCAGGATGATCTCCTAGCACCAACCAGGTTGGTCTCCAACCAGGAGTCCTGTGTGTTGTAGAAATGGTGGTACATGTCATGTGTATGTTGGACTTGTTATTAGTCTAGCAGCAGAGGCCCTCAGATTTTGAGATACCTCCCCGACTTAGAACAAAACACAACCATGTTTTTTCTTATCTTTAGGGTCTCCCATTAATGAAATGTATTATTGTGAACTGAATATGGTAAAAGGCTGAATATGGTAAAGGTCACAATAAAGCCTATAACTTGAGAATGCTCAGTGTAATCTTCATCAAATTCGCTGAGGTATGATACCTGATATCACCAAAGAATCAGAATGTAATTTACTTAAATAAATACTGAAATATATTGCTTTAAACATATCTTTAGTTTAGGCGTAAATTGTACTTTTGTGGTGATAGGGACTACTTTACTTTCACTCATTTACAAGAAAAACATACATTCCTGTGAAATATGCGGTTACTGCATTGCCTAGGATGCTATTAAACAATAACCAGTGGTTGTATGGAGTTATCTAGTACAGTTTTATTTCAAATAAGATTTCTTTAAGTTTAGACATAGCCCTCCCCTGAAAAAGACTCATTAGGTAATTCTCAATGGGAGTTAGGTGTTAATGATGGTCATCATTTTTGGGAAGGGAAAGTCCAGGTGGCTGTACTGTATGTACCACATCACCAAACATCTGAATATGAATATATCCCAATAATTACAAAAACATCAAGTTATATGGCATAAATATGATTATGTTTGCATGTACATCAACAAACAATATCTCCTACCTAAATCCAAGTTTAAGCTTGTCTTGATATGACCAATTAATAAAAGTATAATAATAATAAAAAGGCTCTCCCAAGGAATCTTACAATGTTACTTCCCCAGATCCACCCTCCAGCACCAGTTCACCCATCCACACCTCTCCTCATCATTGGGGAGATTGGAGAGACTGGTCAACAATGACCTGGCATCTGTCTACATAATATGCTATCTAAGTTACATTTTAGCCTTTGCATAGGCCTGCAAGGTCATCAAGGCTAGGGCAAGTGCTACGGGCTGAGGTGGAGTCTGATAGAGGTGAGTCTTCAGATTATGGCAGAAGATTGGGAGTGAGTCTGCAGTTCTAATTGCAATGGGGAGTTCATTCCATAGTTTGGGAGCCAGAAGGAAGAAGAGTCTGGGACGTGTGGAGCCTTGTCCAGGGTGTTTTAGCGAAGGTTCTGACAGCTTCCCTGTGTTAGCTGATCTGAGAAAGCGGGAGGGGTTGTAGGGTTGGATCAGGCGTTGAAGATATGGGGGTGCCATACCTTTGGTTGCTTTGGAGGCCAACGTCAGTGTTTTGTACTCTGTACGGCCAGCAACTGGGAGCCAATGGAGGGAGCGGAGAAGGGGAGAGACATGTGAAAACTTTGGCTGGTTGAAGACCAAGCGTGCTGCGGCATTCTGGATCATTTGGAGAGGCTTAAGTGCATATGCCGGGAGGCCAGTAAGGAGAGAGTTACAATAGTCAAGTTTTGATATGACTGATGTCTGGATAAGGAGATGGGCTGACTCCTGGGTGAGGAAGGGTCTGATCCTTCGAATGTTATAGAGTGTGAACCTACAGGATCGAGTGACCGCTGTGATGTGGCTCTTGAATGAGGGCTGACTGTCCAGGACAACACCAATGTTCTTGGCTGTTGGAAACAAAGTCACCAGGGTATTCAAGCCTCACGACTTAGCTGGGAAGAAGAGAAGCTTTAATTAATCCATTTAATTAATGGGAGACCCTAAATATAACACAAAACATGATTGTGTTTTGTTCTAACTAGGGGAGTGGTATCTCGAAAACGCTGCTGGACTATATTGAGTCACAGCAGCAGCAGCATAAGTCTTAATTCAGTGCTTAATCTACAGCCTATACTATCGCTCGATGAAAAGGAATTATTTTTGACTGAAAAAAGTGTTGCTTTTTATGCTGTGGCTCCTAGACGTCTAGGACAGTGGTTCTCAATGATTTTGGGGGGGTCCCCAGATGTACAACATTGTTTTCTCACTCAACAGTAAACAAACCAATATACAGTATAAGTGTACACAGGGTATCTGCTTATTTCTAAAGTGACAATTTAGACCTTTTTAATACTTCTAAAACAAAATTAATGAATACAAATAAAACTAGAAAATGTGCTCCTCGGAGCACAGGTCTCCGCCAGTACTGTTCCTGATTAATCCTGTCTTACCTCACTTCAAAAGATATAAATGATCTTTTGAAGTGACACACCTATTTATGTCTCTATTTCATCATGCGTCTCGCTAGCCAATCAAAGCACACCCTTTCAACATATTGTCACGTGTCACGTGAACCTTGACCAATGTTAGCTTGGTGGACACACGGAAGGACGAGAACGAAAACATAGTCTCCTGGCGGAGACAATCATTACTGTGTAAAAAGTAATCAACAAACTATACTATAAGAACTGGTCAAACATTGGCCAAATTGTCAAATCATATAAGAGGTAAAATGGTAGATAAGCTATTTTCACAATACTAGAGGTTTGGGCCGCTACACAGCCCTCACACCTACGTTGCACTCTGCCGATCCGACCAATATGTCTGAGTCATAGTCTCTTTTGTGCCCATATATGGAGATATCTGTTGCTGTCTGTCTACCTGTGTCCCTTTTATGCCCATATATGGAGATATATCTGTATCTGTCTGTCCATGTCCCTTTTATGCCCATATATGGAGATCCATAATGTCACCAGTATATGCCCATATATGGGCATGCTGATATGCCCATATAAGGAGATCTCTGTATCTGTCAGTCCTTGTCCCTTTTATGCCCATATATGGAGATCTCTGTATCTATCAGTCCTTGTCCCTTTTATGCCCATATATAGAGATTCCTGACGTCATCATTAAATGCCCATATATGGGCATGCCCCCTTTTGTGCCCATGTATGGAGCTGACTCGTGGTTTGTTTATGGTTATGTTGTCATAGTGACGTGGCCGTGGTTTGTTTATGGCTGAGTCAGAATGACGTTAGAGGTCTGTCCACCCGTCTGCCGGCCGGCCGGTCCTCCCTTAAACCAATTTTAATATAGGATTCTGTGAATTCATAATCTCCCATCATCCCCCATACCATTTGAGTTATCAGTATGATGCCATTAACATGATGTCAGAGATCCACAGGGAAGCCATGCCGTTATTGCGACCGTAGGTCGCATTTACTACAGAAAGCTGCTCCAGGTGTCCGTCCGTCCGTCACTCCGTCACACACACACGTCACACTTTTGCCCTGCTCATATCTCCGCACCCGTTGCCCCGATCCATGCCAGATTTTGCACACACACTCCTTACCTGCCACACTACACCCTCCAAGGACCCCCGGAGCTCCAGGGACCCCCAGCTGCCTCGGGGACCCCCAAGTGTAAAAAATGAGCACATGTGGACAAATTACCAAATGACCACCCCAACGGGGCTGCTCACGGGGCATTCCCGGGGACCACCCACTCCTGGTGCTCCAGAACGGATGCAAAAGTGGTGGCGCCCCCAGTGGAGGACCCCCTGCCACTGCAGCTCACATAAAATGCCGTAACTCGGGGGCTTGCCCCCCACAAACAATCCCTCCTTTCCCCTATAAACACACTCTCTCTCCCACACCACACACACGCCAAACAAAACTATACATTGCCCACACAACTAGGAACCAATCGCCGTTACAGCCCTCTTCTGTATACATGTGACCTACGGTCGCTTATCTCCCGATTAGGGAGTCTTACTGGTTATACCTTCTTGAAATATATACTGTTTTCGTTGTGCGACAGGGAAAAGGGTCATGTGACTAGGCCTGTCACAATTATTACATAATCGCCTGATCGCAATTATATGAGATAATCACAATTATAATATCAGAATTTTATCCACTTATCTGCATAAATTCACTTGTTGAAAAATAGCAGAAATGGCCATTCTACAAGCGCACGACATGATTGTATTGTATATTGTTTGCATTGTATTATGTATACAGTATTTATTTAGATTATTGGTACCGGTCATTGTCATGATCAATCCCAAAAACACAATTATTTGTATGGCAATTAATCATCAACTAAAATGAGATGATTGTGACAGCCCTACATGCGACAAAGTATAAATTAGCCTTTAGTTGCAGATGATTATTGTAATATTGTCTGTCTCCTGAAATGCTTGAGGCTTGGCCTCTCCTGAGTGAAAGTAATCTAGGTCCAGGTGTGATGTGAAGAGAGAGGTGGGATGGGCCTGGTCTTGCCTCAGGAATGGTCTGGAATCACTCAGAATAATCCTTCACTTTGTAGGCACTCTGTGGAACAAAGGCACATGCACAAAAGTGTGCGCGCGCGCACACACACACACACACACACACACACACACACACACACACACACACACACACACACACACTCACACTCACACTCACACACTCACTTTGCCCAGCCTGGTGCAAACATCCTTTGAAGACCAAAGTGTCTTTTTAAAATAGACGTCCGCTGAAATCAAAAGACGGTGTGTCTTTGTGGGAGGGAGGCAGAGAATCACTGCTGAAACAAGCTGCTTGTTGTCTGAAACACACAGCATTGAACCTGAGTGCCAAGCATTGTGAAAAAGGCAAGTCTTCATTTACTTCCTTGTTGCAGCATGAAAAGAAATGTGGACATGAGTCGGGTTGCCGGATGTATTTGCAATAGCATGTAAACCACGCAGATTAGCAGGAAAACCACACGTTAGTCAGTCTAATGGTTATGTGCCTTTGCTTCCATCATCTTGTCTGTTTGCCAACCACGTTTATTATGGTTTTCTAGTCTGTGGGTCCTCTGTATGAGCTTGTGAATGACACACAGCTGCCACTGTGTCCCGTGCCTGCAAAAGCAGCTGACCTGAGGAGAATCTGTCCACCTTGGAACGGCTTTCAGCGCCACCTTAAATAAAAGGCCGGAGGTCCCCCCACCCCCAAATACGTTCCTCACAACTGACGCTGACATACCTGACAAGGCTGGCGCATCGGCAGCTAATGAAAGAAAGATGCACACAAACACTCGCACATAAACAGAGGAAGAAATAACACACACACACACACACACACACACACACACACACACACACACACACACACACACACACACACACACACACACACACACACACACACACACACACACACACACACACACACTCACTGTATTCTGCCAGGTGCGGGTGAAAGTTTATCCCCAAACATAGATGCGTAGCTGGCTGAAATAACCCCTGGGTTCTCTTTGGCTTGTTTCCCTTCTGCACTTAGGGAATGGAATTTAAGTACAAAGAAATATCAAATGCGAACACACACACACACACACACACACACACACACACACACACACACACACACACACACACACACACACACACACACACACACACACACACACACACACACACACACAAGCTGTGTGAGCGTGTTTGCTCAGGCCTGTTTTGCTTGGTTGAGCTGTCCTCTACGGTGACCTACGTTCGGTAGGCAGGCATTCCCGTCACTGCAGGCTAAAGCTTTGCTCCACTCCGGCAGACTGGCCCAACCTGTTCTGCATGGGAGGTTGTTCGCTACACCCCCCACCCCCCTCCCATTCATTCTTTCTCTTTCAGTCTCTTGCTTCCCTGTCGGTCGTCTCCATACTTCTGTCTCCACTCTCTTGGCTCTTGGTTAAATTGCCGTCTCAAATTATTGCATACATCATTACTGGTGCCAGAGATGAAGATTTGTAGTCGAGTGCTAAGATAAGTGTGTGTGTGTGTGTGTGTGCGTGTGTGTGCGTGTGCGTGCGTTTCCATTTACATCCAAACATTGATTGACATTCATTCTGACTTAAATGTCATTCGTTGATGGTTCAAAAAGACGGGGTTGTTTTATGTGGGAGAGAGCATCACCCTTGCCCTTTTGGCCTTTGCTCTTTTATTGGCCTGTTGGCATGCGGGTCGACGGCTGCAGGGGCCTTGCGGGGGGGGGGGGGGGGGGGGGTCAACTCAGCGGGGTAAAGGAGAGCCCCTGGCCCTGATTGGCACTAGCATGTGTGGGCATTCACACCTCTGCCCCTGGCTTGGCCCTGTTTATGTCGGCCACCCGGCTCCCTTTGCCGCAGCTAGTCTGGCCCGGCCCGGTGCGACGGAAAAAGGAGTTGTCAGCTTTAGCGGCTTTGTGCCGGGGCAGCTGCCACCGGTCAGATGGTTATATTTAAACTTGTAAGGGAAGAGGAGGCACTGCGTGGGCAGAAGCTTTTACACTTGCTACTTGCTGCGCAGTGGGCCAGTGGGGGCACAAAGCTCTTTATCCACACAGAAGCACGGGTAGTGCCAGGCCAGGGGTTGTGGGGGGGGGGGGGGGGGGGTATGGGGGCTGAGGATGAGATGGCACTCGGCTGGCTCCCTGACTGGGCTCATTAGATTTATCCCCGATACAATGATGATCACTGTGCACCGCTGTAATGATCACTCACATTAGTGATGTGAGCCCCTCGACTCTACTTCCTCTGTGGCTCTTACTGGAATAACTGTGTTGACCCAGCTACAGTACTGTGTGTGTATGTTTGTGCCCCGCGACACTGTTGATGTTTTACCAGAGGTGCTGATCGCAGGTTCGTCTCTCATGACCTTGAGATGTCCTACAGAGCTGCAGAGTCAGGAGAGCGACAGGGACGGCCTCTGGAATGTCAGAACAATCTGTCCAGTGTGTGTGTGTGTGTGTGTGTGTGTGCATACTGTGTAGCACGTGTACCTGCCGGTAGTAAATTCCCTTTGACTGTGCCAGAGATCAGACCCACAACTGTTGATCCATGCTGGTCCTTTGAACAGTGGTTCACAGTTGACATCCCCTTGTTTGACTAATACACTCCTTAACCCATATAGAGCTGAGGCCGATTCTAAAAACGCCTTCTAAATCCTGATCTAAGTTTTCTGAAAAACTTAAAATATTTATTTAAAAATTACAAAAATGTATGTTGCTATATACTGTACATAGCAACAACAACCCCAAAAGGGGTTCTGGGAGTGAAAGTTATAGTTATAGGGGACGGGGTTCCCGGTCTAAATGGGTACACACACACACACACACACACACACACACACACACACACACACACACACACACACACACACACACACACACATGCTCTTGGGAGTCACTGGTATCCCATACAGTAAAATCTAGAGTGTTAATTAACTCTGATGTACAAATGTACTAATTACACTTTAAGAGTTAAACTAACAGTCCGGATTTTGTTCTGCACAACTGTGATACCAAATATAAAAGTTTTCTCGTTTGGGCCCAGAATCCCAGAATAGCCTTGTACAAACGAATGCCCAATACACAGCTGTTAGATGACCCAAACCCATTACTTACTCAGACAATCCAGTGAAGACGAACAGGAGAGTTGAGAGAATCTCCATGGCATCTCGTGAGACGAATTCAAACAAATGCGATCACAGAAAGCATTCAAACGAATTCCCTGGCGAGTGCCGCCGCAGCAGTCCAATCCGACTGCCGCCGCGGCACCCTGCCGCGCTGTGCTTGGAACTGGAAACACATGGAACTGGTGTTAACCAGCGAACGCTATTCTAACCTTATGAGGACCTGAGCTGGAGGAATACTCCCTCTGGTTCGTTGTGATTTCCTCAAGTTATCCTCCCCCGTGGTTTTATGAAGATGGATAGTCCCCAGAGTTTGGTTTTAGTGTCACAGGGGGCATTATCAGGGTCTTAAAAACCAGCAACACACACTCAGAAGTGTGCACACACACACACACACACACACACACACACACACACACACACACACACACACACACACACACACACACACACACACACACACACACACACACACACACACACACACACACACACACACACACATTATATTCCATAGGTAGTGAGATGGGCCTCTGCAATGTTGAAAGCAGATGTTTATGTTGGCTCTTTTTAGTGGTGGAGTTCCAATGGCCCCCAAAGTCCCTCATGCCCCACTCTGCTCTGCTGGACTTAGCTGGGGTCCCCCCCCCCACTCTTTCACTCTGTTTCACCGGAGCATTTGGACAACAACAACAACACATATCCGGTGATCCACGCTGGCTTTTAATAGAACGCGATGAGTTCATGATTTAGAGTTTCAACACCTCCAGTGTGAGTTGGGGAGTGGGGCACTGCTCCTCTCATACTGAACCGCAGCAGACAGACAACTGGTCCTATATGAAAGACAGACCGGTCCATTTTCAGAGGTGTCTCTGGGTGCCTGTAAAGATTTTTTACTGTTCATTAACCCTTTAAGACCTGAGGCGATTCTTAAAAAAAAACTAAATCCTAAGAGTTTTTTGAAAAAAAAAAAAAAATCTCAAAAAGATCTACAAGCTCGTAGCGCGGCACTCGGTGCCGCGCTATGAGCTTGTATATCTGCTATTTTTGAATTGCTAAAGAATTCTAAAGTGACACAGATGCGTTCCAGGTATTAATGGGTTAATTGTCACACATGACATGAAGTTATTAAAAACGTCCTTTTAATCATGAACAGAAAGGTTGTCGCTTGAGTGTGTGTGGGTTTATGTGTGGTGTGTTTGCGTTGATATTTGTGCCAATTTTCAAGGTGCTCTTGGAGTAGAATGCAACAGAATCGCCTCTAGAGTGATGGCTGGCTTAACTCTGCTCTGTCGTTTCAATATCTGATTTATTATTGTCTCTAACTTCTTGCTCTTTCAACTCGCTAAACTCTTTGCGTTTCTCCCTCTCTCTCCCAGTCTGCCTCTTTGACTGTCGTAGTGTTGGTGGTGGTGTGGGGTAATACAGTGCTGAAAGTTTGAAAGAAGACGGATGGAGGGAGGGGGAGAGAGAGGGAGAGTGACTTGTCTGGGTTTCATTACCGCTGATTTATACTTAGTTGCGTGCCGGTGTCTCGCACTGAACATAGCCGATCTATAAGCTCACAACGCGCCCCAGCGTGACATGTCATGAGCTTGTAGATTAGCTATTTTTGTTTTGCGTGACACAATGCACAACTAAGTATAAATCAAGCTTGTGCATGTCAGCAGGGCTCAGCTGAGTCAGATGGACAGATCAGAGAGGACCATCGGCACCAGAAGAGGTTAAAGGTTAAATGGCAGC
The DNA here is from genome assembly GCF_963454915.1 of Gymnoscopelus microlampas. Classification (NCBI taxonomy): domain Eukaryota; kingdom Metazoa; phylum Chordata; class Actinopteri; order Myctophiformes; family Myctophidae; genus Gymnoscopelus; species Gymnoscopelus microlampas. The sequence continues at coordinate 30,344,178 of NC_139957.1, forward strand.
AGTGGTGGAAAAGCATGTTTTTATGTTTGTATGTGTTTCAAGATTTTTCTTTTGTTTGTTTGTGCGTCTCTCGTGGGTGTCCACCTGTTCTAAGATGCTCCCATCTTTCACAGGAAAGGAGCTGGCCAATTTTACTTTTCATCCTATATTAAAATGTCCTTGTAGGTGGACGTTGGGTGGTCTCTGTGAGCGTCACAAACGTAACATGATGCCCATATATGGAGAATATTCTAAGCAACAGTTATATAAACCTTGCTGGTGTCACTTATGATGTCACACTGTGACATTGCTCTGTGATATAACAAGTTTGTGAAATCCATATTAAAATTGGCTACTGGGGAGGCCGGCGGGTGGACCACGGCCACGTCACTCTGACATAACCATATAAGTTCCCAGTGCAGGTATGCCCAAATATGGAGTGTGTTTTCTAACCTCAGTGTGTCTTCATGGCACCAGGCGCAAACAAATCAGTCGGCTCCACATAAGGGCATAAACTGATGACCTCAGCGATCTCCATATATCGGCATAAAAGGGACATGGACTGACAGATGCAGAGATCTCCATATATGGGCATATTGGTCTGATTTTTCGGTTGCTTGAAAGTGTAGTTTCTTATTTGGTCTTGTTTCCTAATGTTGTTTGTTCTCAAGCATTTTCACGGCAAGGACCCCCAAATTAATATTTGTCCGCAGACCTCCCCCCTTCTGAAGATATGTTGTGCCATAGACCCCCATACAAGATCTGTGTGGATTTGGAAAATATTCCACAATTTCCATCTTTTTTTCCAAGATGTTCTTCTTTGAAAATAGCCTATCTACAACGTGAGCTTGTAGATCGGCTATTTAAAAAAATCCAATGTATTTGTATATAGGTTAAAAGTGCTCATGTGGCCTTTCGCTTTTGTTGGGCTTGTTTTCATAGATCTGGTTGCTTATTTCTCTGGTTCCCGAGTGACAGACATGCTGCTCACACACACACACACACACACACACACACACACACACACACACACACACACACACACACACACACACACACACACACACACACACACACACACACACACACAATACACACAGCTCACGCTCTGTCTCTCTCTCATTCAGTTTTATAATGTTTAACTTAGAACAGGACTGGATGGTAATATTGCGGGGGAGGGTTTGTTTGTTGCTGTTTGGTCAGGTCCATTGATCCTTTCCTAGCCTATACCTCCACGCTCCTAGCCACGGTGGCTGCTGTAATGTGCTCTCATTGGCTGTGGCGCTGATCTCCTCGCAGACCCCTTTCATACTGTATGATACTGTGAGATGTCTAGTCGGCGACATAGCCGAATAACTAACCTGGTAGTTATTTGAAAACGGTCGGAAAGCCATCGCAGAGCGGATAATCGCGGCCAGATCGTCTCGCAGAGCCTTTCACACACAGCGAGCATTATCTCGCCGATCAAACGCTGATCTGCGTCAGATCGGGAGGTTTTGTCGGCGAGCGCCAAAAAAGGTCGCCGACAGCATAATCGGACCAAATATCCTGCAGTGTGTACCTGCCTTTAGGTGTGAGGGCCTCGAGTGACTTAAAACTCACCATGCAAATAGCAGAGGACATGAGGGAGTGTCTGGCATGAAGTCGTTGGGACCGGCGGTTGTCAAGAACCACTGATCCGACAGATATGCCCATATATGGGCATGCCAAATATGGGCATGCCAAATATGGGCATATTATATACACACACACACACACACACACACACACACACACACACACACACACACACACACACACACACACACACACACTATATACCAATACAGAGGTCTTCATATATGGACATAAATGGGACACAGACAGACAGACGGTACAACGGGTATTGCATTACCGGGTGAGGCAAGCATTCCCGACTTCTATCGCTCCCGACTTGCGTGGTCCCAGAGTAGGCCGGTGACCGGTCTAGTTTTTGATATAGGCCGTAATGAGGCTGTATCTGTTATTGTTTAAGTGTGCGTATCATTGACTGCTGGGTCCTATTTGTTGTTGCCCAGCTTTAGTTGTTTTTATTGTGCTTATGTATGCTTGTATGGGCGCAGAGCATGTGTGAGGGCAGGCAGTCGCTACGGGGCACATGTTACTCGTTTAGTTGGTTTTCATCAGCTCCCCTCTGCGCTCCGTTGTTTATACTCCACAGTTCTCTCTTTCTGTTGCTCTCTCTCTATCCCATTCCCTGCTCTCTTTATCTCCTCTTTGTCTCTCAGTTCACTCTTCTGCTCTCTCAAATAGTCTGCGTTTGTTTAGACCTCAGCCTCTTTAATTCCGGGTTCATTTCATTGTCATCGAGACTCCGGCAGGTCTTTTGGGTCTGACTGCTTCAATGTGGGAGAGAACACAGTCGCCTGAACCGCCGTGTGGAAATCCCCCCCCCCCCAGCCTTTTATCTGCACGGCCTCAAATTGAACAGTCCTACAGCGTCCAGAACAAGTATCGCGTTTCTCACTCAATAGCCACGGTCAAGGGCATGAGAAACTGGAGTCTGTATTTCCACCGAATGGCAGACAGATTGAAATCCCAGCCTTTATTAATAATTATGGATTGGAGGAGGATTTTTTTTGAATAAAAGGTACAGTAGTAGCTTCTGTACTGGCAGTGTCATACCCTCGATGCATAGCACGAACAGCCAGAGCTGAGCTGAGATTACATCATTTCAGGTGTAATGTTAAAACGATCGTGTTTAGGCCCCAAAACACACCTTGTAAAGACTGCTTACAGTCTTTAATAATATCTTATTTTAATTTGTAATTTTCCCACATAGTTATTTAGTTTTTATTTTCTTTAAATGTTTTAATTATACCATACCCTTTTCTTAAGATGCAATATGTTATTATATTGTAAAGTGTGTCTGAATTTACTCAAAAGTGCTTATTAGAGGTATTATTGGGTTAGAGATCATTCAATTGAGGTATGGGATTAGTGTGGCTATGGTCAGTGTAAGGATCTGGGAGGGCTGTTGAGGGCCAGCAGTTGGCCAATGAGATATTGTGAGGTGACATCAAGCTCCCAGATGTGGAGCTTGTAGAAATTGGGAACTGATTCCACCTTTTATAAAAATGATCCTGTCTTAATATGAATTGAGTATAACCTCAGTGTAACCATGGCTGAAATTATTCTCTAATTGGTGGGTAGCTTCAAGTGAACAGTAACACTCAGTACAATTTAGGTAATGTGTTGGCAACTCCGATTGATGGTGTTTTAGATGCATGCGTGAAAGGATGCTGTTATGCTTAATTTATACTTTGCTGCATGCCAGTGTTGCGCGCTGAGAATTTGACAAAAGTTGACAACGCATCACATCGCGACACGTTGTAGATGGGCTACTTTCTGCGAGCAACTAAGTATTCATCAGGCTTTAGTTTGCCACTAAACCTGTGCACAGAACACTATCAAGATACCCACACTCTGTGGTGTTGATTAATCATTTCTCTACATTCTTCATTCATGCATCATTACTTACCCAATCTTTTAGAGTTTTCACAATGTGTGTTTGTAGCTATGTTTTGGTTTTCGAGCACCACAGGATTGTTCTTTTTCATATTTTTATTTCATCGTTTGCAGGGCCGGTGGGCTTTCCACACCACAACCCAAATTTCAACAGCACATTGTTGTTCTTAAAAAAAAAAAAGATTTCCATCTAAGAATCCTTGCAGCAGTTGATAAGTCAGCCAACACTGTGTATTGAACCACGACCAACATGCTCACTCACTGTTCTAGTTATGACTCTTCCCAAAACTGACTTCGCTGGAACTGAAAAATGTTGTCAGACTAAAGTCTCATTTCCAAACCAGTCAGTCAAGAACTGGTGGTTGTTACCTCTGAGGTTTGATTGACACTAAGCCACATGTCTTCCAAATGGTTTTTCCGTTGCTTTGTCATGCTGATTGCGCATTAGGCCATAGTTTCCAATACTTAACAGCATGCTAAACAGAGACAATGAAGATTATTGTGTTAACGTTTTCTCTCTGCTGTGGTTTATGCAGGGTCAGACGGTGTCTCTCCAGCCTGTGGCCAGGATAGAAGAGACTCTCTATCAATACCATCCCATTCACATCGAAACATATGGACCGCTGGTACCACAACTGGATCAACTCGATAGACTTGGGTATGAAGTCCTGTACACACTTATCTACACACTTAACTACACACTTCCGCTGCGGACATGGATGGGGTCATTTATCCGCTTCTTCAAACCACGAGAGTATAACAGAGGTTTCAGTTTGCGTTCTGAGACAGAAGCACAACGATCAGGTTCACTGCTCAAACAATAAACTGAAATCATGGGACTGATGGAATTTCAAATGGAGTTGGCTTCAAGCTCTTGTCTGTTGTTGAGCGCATTGCAAAAGCAGAGCAGAGAGCTGCTACGCTGTTGGCCTCATCTGGGAAGCCTGGCTCCTCTCACTAAAGTCTCCCCTGATTAGCTGGGAGGGTGGAAGCAGGGTATGGGGGGTAGACAGAGAGGGAGAGTGAGAGGGAAACGACCGGTATTGCCATGCCAGAAGCCGCTACAGTGCCTCTGCAGGAGTGTCCATTAACACACACAGGAAGTGCTTTCCCCCCGACGGCCCCCATGGGCCAATCAATCCACGACGCCATTGGTCCAGTCCTCACCAAACACAGGCCATCCATCAGACAGTTCAGCACCCTGCCGTCTGCACTGCAACTGGCTGGCACTAAAGCCTGCCCACACGCTGGGAAGAGCCTGCTTTTATTGGGTGAGAGAGGCAAATTTAGATGATTTTTTTCCTTTTTTTAGACATTGATTGGTGGAAACTTTCTGTGATGTTTCAGCCTTACTGTAACCGGCATGTTGCTGAGATGTGCACATTTGAACACGTTTAAGCCCCATTTCTTCAAAGAAATCTGATGCACTCCAAACTATTTAAAAGCTTTTATTTTATACTAGACCATACCCGGTCGACGCATCCGTGGGGGATATGCGCACATGATCTGGCAACCCGGGAGGCGACATTCTTTCACACATAAACGCTAATAAGAAGCTGAGATTTGATGAAATTGAAAAACGGGCTTCACATTTAAGTTCAGATGGTAATGGTCAATGGCTGTGTGCAAAATCAGAGCAATTGCTCCAGCGACTGAGGAGAACGGGGAGGAGAACCGGGTAGCTTCACGCACCACTACAGACAGAGGTTACTAGAATTATAGTAGGATAGTAGGATGGCTTAATATGCTAAAACAGGCCCAGTATGCTTATGGAACCCTTTATCCAAAGAGCACCCAACTATATATTTCTTGGACACGAGCTGTAATGCCTTCCAGACTATCTATGTTTCCAATATTTTAAGCTCTGTTGTGACTTTGCTAATTTCGTGGTACTTTTTCGTGTCACATAGTATTAACTCTGCACAAAGAATGCCACTATTTATTTTTGTTTCATTTTGTTTGCATCTACCTAATTACGTGAAGAGGCACCTAATTATGGTGGCTGTTTTCCCCCATGACGGATTGGAGGAGTTTAGGTAGAATAACTGGCAGTTCTTACATTATGTATGCAGCGGAATGCTGAGGTTCAACTTCTTTTGGCCAGGCTAATCAATATGCAGATGAAACACATCACACAATGTTTGCTGCATGCTGGAGCTGAGTGGGGGCAAAAAAGGGGACTGGGACGGGGGGGTTTGGCAGTAGGGCTGGGGGGTCCGGTGTCAGCAGTTCAGTGGTCCTGGTGGACCTGCACTGGAGAGGAAGGTCTTTGCCACTGAGATAAATGAGGCCTGGCTCAATGAGGAATGCCAGTCCCTCCGGCACACAGGCCACAAGCAACGACACAGACAGGCCCAGTCTGACAAACCACAACTCCCAGGATGCAGTGTGTGTCTGTTAAGTACAACCCAGAAATACTGCTGACACTTCTGCGCAGTTGGCGATTTGCGATTCAGCTGGGTTTGGGGTTTTGTGCATGCACACTCAAATGTAGAGTATATAAACGCACACATACTTAAGCACGCGTGCACATCGTTCCACAGTCACTCAAAGCCAGTAGGACATTTAGTGCCATACGCACTCCCACTCACCCCCATTGTTCCAACCCCAGCTTTTTGGCAACAATAGAACTCTGTGTGATGTGGTAAGATTGAACAGCGTGTGTGCGGAGGAGAGCGAGAACACAGACCAAGTTGAACGAGTGAAAGTGAATCCCCTGTGTGAAGCGTCGAGGCTCCTATGACCTGTGAAGGGAATCTGGGTGAATGTGTGAGGGGATTGGGATGTGTCTACGTGTGGATGAGGTGAGGGGGCCATGAGGGGCCAGGCGCTTATTTTTAAAACAGGGCTGTTTGTCTTGGTCAGGGCCCACAGTGACAGCAGCACCAATGGTGATTTGTCTTGGACACGGGTGTCAGAATGGGACTGGAGAGTTGAGCTCACACACCGGCTCCCCGGTGGCCCCCGGGGCCCTCTGGGGCCCCTCGGTCTCCGCACAGGATGTCCACTCAACACAGGCCTGACCGGAGGCTCGCGTTTTTGTTTCAACTCCCTCTTTCGTCCACCGCACTCTTTCTCTCTCCCACTCTGTCTCACTGTCTGTCTTTTTCGCCTTGTCCCTTTGCCCCCCAAAAAACCGCAGGAGCACAGCACGCCTGCCAGGAAAAAGATCGGCCACGCCCCTCTCTCTCTCTCTCCCTCTCTCTCTCTCTCTCTCTCTCTCTCTCTCTCTCTCTCTCGCTGTCTCTCTCTCGCTGTCTCTAACTCTGCCGGCTGTACCTGAATAAATATGGGCTGAGCGGAGCTCTTATTAAAGACAGCTGCCTCAATACTGGAATAAAGAAAAAGGTCTGCGTTTTCAAGCAACAGGGGCCTCTGAAAGTGTCCATTCAGCTTCCAGCGCCTCTACCACACACACACACACACACACACACACACACACACACACACACACACACACACACACACGCTTCCCCTGATGTGTATAGGTGTGTATGATTTGCCACAGACTGTAGAACCCCAACAGTGTGAGGTTCCTATGATGGCAGCATTATGCTGTCCTCTTCATTGACTAGCACATACCCACAACTGTGTGTGTGTGTGTGTGTGTGTGTGTGTGTGTGTGTGTGTGTGTGTGTGTGTGTGTGTGTGTGTGTGTGTGTGTGTGTGTGTGTGTGTGTGTGTGTGTGTGTGTGTGTGTGTGTGTGTGTGTGTGTGTGTGCTGTGCACATGACACAAGCGAGAATAAAGGACTTCTGACAGCCCTTGATGAAATGACATGCTACGGCTTCTTGCTCTTATGTTGAGCATTCAAAGCCTTTAATAAACAAAAAGTTAAATTAGAAGCAAGTACTCTCCACATGTAAGTGTTCCAGTTATCCGTATTTATGTTGTCAAAGTACTGCCTAGGAGTCACAAAATAAAGAAGCTTGGGAGATGTTTACTCTGACATGGCTGTGATGTGAATCCCAGCACATAACGTAGCCACCCCCCACCCCCCCCACCCCCCTCCTCACAGACGCAACCTGAACAAGAGCACTTGTATACATCTCAACACATGTTACTATTCAAGTCACGTTCGCAATGTTTGTTAGGAGGGATGTTATTGTTTGTTTGAGCCCGAATGTACAGATTCCGGAGAACCTGACGGAAGAATTAACTGAATCTGCCTTCTTTGTTTGTGTGCACGGATGAGCATGTGGTGTCTGAGTTTGTTTTCTACAAGGCTAGCTTCTTAAGATCTGGCTGCGTAGGCGATGAAAGACTAACTGGGATCTTGGACAAGGACAAATCATAGGGGGAGGTGGGGGTGAGGGGTTGGGGGTGGAAGAGGAATTGGCAGCGGCACATTGAAGAATTCAACTCAAACCTCAAGTGCTGACAATGAAAGCTAGAGAGAACAGTTGTTTGTGTTGGCACAGGGTGCCCTGAAATTAGTCCATCTTCCTGACAGGGGTTGCTCAACACGCTTCGCCAAATGCCAGTGCGGATAATATTTTGAAGTTTTCGCCTCCTCCCCCTCCCCGCCACGGCTCTCTATAATTGGTGGAAAAAGTGAGGTTTTTCTGCTGGGAGTGCTTGTCAAGCATCCGTCTCTCGTCGGCCCGGGTGAAGGGGAGCAGCTGAACGAGTCGGGGTGTTTAGTCTGGTGCTCCTCTCTCCTGGGGACCCACTGCTCCGCACCGGAAAGTAATGCTTCTTTTCTAGACTGAAGCAGAACCCTGGACACTCGGCTGAAGGCTTACGAGGTGCAGATAACAGGGCTACTTTGCTGCATTGTCACCTTCACAAGATCACCACTGACAACATCCACTCTCCCCAATCCAACCCACCCCACCCCAATGTCACTGTCTAACTCTTTTTATTTGGCATAGCCTTTCCACACATCACTTTTCATGTACATTACAAAATAATTGCACGCCCACATAGATACACACATGCACACACACTCACTCATATACACACACACACACACACGCCTATGAACGTGCTTACACAGACACTCGCACATACACATACACTCACAGACGGGCAGTGTCTAAGGTACACTGTGAGGCTTGCTTTGCTTCCTGGTCTGGATGGGAGCCAGAGGTTAATGGGTCTCTGAGTGATGTTGTCCTCCTGCCTGTGTTCTTTAGCTCTCCGCCCAGCCCTTGGCTGGTGTGTGGGTACGGGTATGTTTGTTTGCCTATGTATGATGCGTGTTATGACGGTGTCGATATTCCAGGCAGACTGCACTTCTAGCCTCACTTTCTGACACTGGCCTGGTTCCAGTTTTGTTAATTCATTTTCCCACCACTGACCAGGTCTGTCTCTGTAAGTTGGCAAGCAAAGCAGCTGAGCATGGACCTCACTTGACGACCTCTGAACCTTGTGTCTGCTATTACCAAACCACAGTACATTATATAAGGTCTAAGCTACATACAATCATTACAATTTACAATTTGCCATTTAGCGCTCTATTATCCAGAGCGACTTCTAAAGTACAAGATTGAAGTAAGTGAGGGAGCACGGTGGCGCAGTCGGTAGCGCTGGCGCTTCACAGCTAGAAGGTCCTGGGTTCGATTCCCGCCGGGGACGCTGTGGGCACTGGGGGTGTGTCTTCTCCTCCGCGTCACCAGCGCCCATACCCTAGGTGGGGTTGGCGAAAGGGCCTACTCTGTGTGGAGTTTGCATGTTCTCCCCGTGTCTCCTAGGGTAGTTGATACCCTCACAAAAACATGTAGTAATCCTGGTCACTATACTACCTCCCCCTGGTCAGCCGGGGCGCCTGATGGAGGGGAAGGGAACTGGTTGGAATAACGTGTTCCTTCCACACGCTACGTCCAACCAGGGAAACTCCCCCTGTCAGGTGACAAGAAGGTTAGTTGGCTCTCATGCATTGAAGGAGGCATGAGCTCGTCCCTAGGATGGTGGGGGGAGTGTAGTGCCCAGGATCACTTAGCAAATTGGCACCGGGTGAAAAAAGGGTTACAAAAAAATTTAAAAAATCGTGGGACAGTTGTAAATGGTCAAGTCAAAGAAGACTACAAAGAAGTGCTACAGAGTAACTATGATACCAGGTAAACATCAAACCTAGCATCTGTCTAAATAACATTACTAATTTGTGGTCAAGCAAACAGTATGGCTAAATAACACAACAATGTGAACAACATACATATTGCATAGTATAACATCTATAAAAATGAATCATTATGATCACAGGATCAACATGGGAATGGCGTCACTCCAATGTGGATCTCAGACTTTGCTAACATGTAGATCTCGGACTTCATGTGGCCAGTCTGTGACATCAGTCATCTATGATGTCACTCGTCAAAGACATATCTATGACATATGACTCCATATTTGGGTAGCGGTTTCAGCCCGGTCAGAGTCCCATTGACCTCCACCAGGCTGGGTGGTTTACAGAGAGCTGTCAGTCATGGGATTGTAACCGATAGGACCCAAGGAAGCTGTGGGGGGAAATTATGCTTCAATGACATACGGTTTAACTTTTTGCATTTGTGGCATCCCTGTGGGCAAAATAAAAAGCACTTTTGGAGGTGCACTCTATACTATAGAGCAGTGGTAACCAACCTTTTCAAGCCTGTGAGCACTTTTTTATTCCAATGTGTAAGCCGAGATCTACCACTACAAGATGTTCCAAAAAAACACCATAAGTAAGACCTCATATTTACTTTTGCAATTTCTGACAGGCTCAATCTATTTGCATACATCCACACAAAGGATAGTAGTCTAAATATGTATATACACATTTTGGAGGCGAAATGTATAAAAATTACAAAATATTAGGACATTTTTTTGATTAAAAGTTGATTAAAACACACGGACATGAAATAAATATATTCTTCAATGCACAATATTGACTTCCTCATCAATTAATATTCACGTTAGGTATTCTGTTCAAATGATTGATTGATTTTGTTTTGACAGATGTGATGACAGATTATCCGTCATCAATTGTTAGGGATACATTTCACAATACAATATCGATACGATATAAACATCTTTTTCAATTATCATCAACATTGGCCATCATCTTCAGTATAAAAGTGTTTTATTTATAAAACACATACAAAAAAGTTATTTGTTTACCAACATTGAGACTGGATGCACAGGTGATTGTTTCACGCAATCAATTCTCAACCTGTTGTTTTGGGGTGCGCTGAAACCCCCTCTTGTGTGTTGGCTGGTGAGGCGCGTCCGAGAGAGACCTGATAGAATGGGTTTCATTGCGCGATACTGGTTGCACGCATACTGGTTCTTATCAGTGTGACGTTGTCTGTTAAGGGGTCTGTACTGCTTAAATACAAATTCCACTAACCTTATAGTCATATAATATTCTTGTCATCTGGACTTTACCAACCAAGTGTTGCCTAGTTATGAACAACAGCTTGAACAAAATATCGAGCCAGCCCAGAGAGGGTCGCTTGTAAAAAATCTATGGCTTTGATGCAATCTTAGATTAGATGATGTTGGCCTATTTGACAGTGCAGAAGCATAATTTCCTTGATGCATATAACATTAACGAGCGTCAATGAGCATCAGCTGGACACAGACACACACACCTGCTCTCTGCAGTGCTCTAAACTGAAAGTCTAATTTCTCTCCAAAAGCCCTTGAATATGATGGAATATGATTAAGGATTACTGTGATTATGATAAGCTCTCATTTCATATCACACACACCATACAGTAAGAACTCCTGTAACGTTCACTAACCCCCCCCCGCGCGATCACGATCGACCTGCTATAGAGTATATACTACACGGCCGGAAAAGTTTGGGAACCCTTGCTCTATAGAGTCTATAGAGCAAGGGTTCCCAAACTTGTCAGACCGCGTCCCCAAAATAATCATATAAACTGGGGACCCCCCACGCTGTCAAGCACATATTGTAGGCATTACATTTAGTCCGAGTCGTTTCCACAGATATATATTGTGAAAATAGCCGAACTACAAGCTCACAATACCTATGGACAACCGCCTATCCGACCGACTCAACGCAGGGCACTGCACTCCCTCGGGTTCTCGCCGATGAGGCGAGGACTGAGGCCTGGACTTCGAGATTTTGTCTCGAAGTCGGTCAGTCGGTCAGTCCCAGATAGGGGCATGGTCCTGGACAACGGGATTATTATATATAAAGATGGAGTGTCTTCCTTGGGCTACTGGAAATGTGCATGCAAAGTTTGACGCCTCTCAGTCCAGTTGTGTCTGAGACTAGATGTGCACAGGCACACAGACGGACACATGGAAAGGGGCGAAAACGTAGCCTCCCGGCTTGTCGGCTTGGTGAAGACGAGTGATAAAAGGAATGAGGAGTGCTAAAGGGTGACGTAGAGTCTGAAGAGGTGAGTTTTCAGACTGTGGCTGAAAATATGGAGTGAGTCTGCAGTCCTGATTGAGGGGGAGGTCATTCCACAGATTGGGAGCTAGGATGGAGAAGAGCCTGGGATGGAGAAGAGTCTAGGATGCTTGAAGCGATGGCCAGCGGAGTGTCGTAGCGAAAGGGAGGGATACGTCTGGGGACTTCTAAATGAGTTAGTTGCTAGAACAGCTGCGAGAATGGACGCTAATAAACCCACGCCTACTGCTTTGGAAACTAATCATGTCACTGCCACAATTTGAAGGACCGCCCTAAAGACTTTGATTGGTTCTGCAATCTGCAATGCTGTTTTTGGGGGGCCAGGCAGTGCAAGCCTCGCGCTGTCAGTTCCGCATGCCTCAAATGATGTGCAATTGAAAGACCGTTGGAGAGAGTTGCATAACCTCTTGAAATAACCTAAAATAATAATAGGCGGTCTACATATTTATTTATATTTTTACACAATTTAGCTTGATATTACAATAGGCTTTGTGATGAATATATGGTCATTGGTCAACCTATCTAGTATCGCAGATGGGGCTGTGCCCCATGCGTGTGGGGTCTTAAGTGTGCAGGAAGGTGTGTAGGTGCCATGCCCTTGATTGCTGTGTGGGTCATCACCAGTGTTTTGAATTGGATACGGTCAGTAACTGGAAACTAGTGAATGGAACGCAGAATGGGAAGATGTGAAAATGTACTCATGTATCTGTCTCGCTCTCTCTTCCTCTTTTCCTTCTCTGTTGAGAGAATGCAAGTCAGCCGTGATATGGTTTTCCTTTTGCCCACAATATATAGAGAGCAGTAGTGTAGCGCGTGCCGGTTTGTGGACGGTCGCTCCAGAGGGACAGTTGGAATATTGTTTTCTTTTTTTTTGAGTAATGCTCCTCAATGGCTTTTCCATGTGTCCCAAGTTCTCTGATCCCTACAGGGATCATGTCCCATTTGATGGTCCCGGGGCCCGCCAGGGCCCGTGGAGGAGGGATCAAGAGGTCATTGACCGCGGAGGACCCAGTAAGCAGTGCTGGGATGGCAGAGTGCTGAGAGAGGGGAGTCTTGACGGCAGCAGAGCGATGGCACCTCAGAGAGAGGGGCGCTCATACTCTGGGCCTCAAGCAGTCACTCACTCTCTCTTTCTCTCTCTCTCACTCACACACACACAGCTTTGATGCCTAAGTTATGGGCTGGATGAAGGCGAGTGAGGCGCCGTCTGGTATGACCTCAGATGAACTCCCTCAAGAACAGAGGTCTTTGATGTAGTTTTACTACTATTAGATAATGTCTCAAGACACTTGTTTTGCTTTCATTCAGGCAATTAGAATGTTCAATCTTGTTCCAATAAAATGCCATTTATGAGAAAACGGTTCATGATTAACTGTGTGCGGCTTTCACACAACAATAGCCAATAACCCCCCCCCCCCATGAAAAAAAAAATACACTTTTTTTGTTGCCACTATAACAGAGACCTCGAGCTTGGGTTCTTGGATATCCGATACAGCGCATTCTTCGACACCTTGCTCTCGTTGCACGTGCCAGTGTCGTGCGCTTCTAGATCAAGCCTGGCCGGTAACCAAAGACTTCAAGGCATCTCTCCTCTTGGCCATTTATACGCCTCTACGGTTAACACCAGAAAGCTCGATGGCGGCAGCGGCGGAGGTGCACAGATTTTAACATTTGCATAGCCAAAAGAGGGCTACGGGTACTATAAAAGTGAGGCGAGTCTTGAGCCTTCAAGCTCAGCTATTTGACTTGCAAACCGGTCTGTGTCAGCCGCGTGTGCTCCAGCTTCATTCTCTGTCCACAGAGTCACTTCCCAGCTTCGCTACTCGGCTTATTATAGCTGCTTACTCTCCTCATTACTAGCCAGGGCAGAAACAGAGTGGTGTGTAGTCGCTGTGCTGTACTGTACTGTACCAACCCCCCACATCGAAGCCATTATCCATGTCTGTCTCAGTAAACAGACCATTAACAGACACAGTCAGCGGAGGCCAGATCCCCATTGTTTTTCCCTCCCATAGATCCGTGCAAATATTGATCTTGAGGCCTTTGAGGATGAGTCATAATAATAAGCTCATACTGTATTCGAGCATAGTACTCTGACTCTGTCGGGGAGGCTTTTTACTTGTGGATGAGTCATTTGTGACCCAGTGAAGGGCTAAAAGGAAATGGAGGGAGCAATAAATGGGGGTGGGGGGTGTTCCGGTCATACCAAAAGGAGGTCTGGTTTCTAGTGTTATTTTTTTTTTGCTCTCTGCAAGGCCGTGTGCCAGGGGTCAATCCAAATCCCCAGACAGACAGACAGACGGACCCCGGCCAGGCTCAAACCAGGCCCCCCCAATGAAGGGGGACACCGGTGGGGCAGGGATCTCCTGGGGTAGCGGCCTCCTCCTGCCCCCAGGTTTATTTTTTGTCACTGACTGCAGGCGGCCGGGTCAACAACACCTTGTAGAGGGTGAGGTGATGTCTTCTGACTATTTATACCTTCTCACACACACACACACACACACACACACACACATGCACACACGCACACACTCATCTGTGTGTTTAGAGGTATGTAAAGCAGCCACTGTCAAAAATAGCAGATCTATATCGCGATGCAACACGTTGTGAGCTTATAGATCGCCTATTTTCGGCAAATGACTGTGCAACAAATAATAAATCAGACTTTAGGGTTGCATGCTTTGACTTGAGGACTCTTCCACTTTGTCCCTTTCCTCATACACACACGCACACGCACACGCACACTCACACACCCCAACACAACTGAAGCCCTGCTTGCACCCCTCCCCTTGCCCCAAGGGCAGAGGGCTCATTGATGTACAGAGGGATTATCAGGCTCATTTTCCCCTCTTAAGAGCCGGGAGAAAGAAAACAAACTCCCGTCATGTGGGGCTAGGCTGTGGGGACTTGCTTCACACACAACTAATTGTAGGAGTTGCCTCTCTACTATGATGTATGAATCCCCCGCCCCCCTCTCCTCACTCTACCTTTCCCTGCCTTTGTGTTGTGTTTTTCTCTCTCGCCCCCCTGGTCTCTCTGTTCTCTTACCAGCTCCTCTTGTTAATTGAAATCATTGCTGCCTCTCCCTGATGCTCGAGGTGCTCCCGTAACCGATACCTGTGGAGGAGAATCCCCCTGGGAGAGCTCTATTCTTCTTACGGTGCACCCGTCTTCTATTCCCAACATGTTACATTTATCTATGTATCCAGGCACTCTTACTGTGTGTGTGTGTGTGTGTGTGTGTGTGTGTGTGTGTGTGTGTGTGTGTGTGTGTGTGTGTGTGTGTGTGTGTGTGTGTGTGTGTGTGTGTGTGTGTGTGTGTGTGTGCGCTTGCATGCTATATGGGTGTGCCTCGTGCTAGCAGCCATTCACTGAACAGCATATGCCCTCTTCTATTGTTTACGGCCCCATTTGGTTAACGATGACACCGATGTCATATCATTTTTCCTCACCCTCCAGTCCAGTTTGTTCACTCTGCTCTCTTTGGGGGGTGGGGGGAGTAATCAGGAGAGAGAGAGACACACAGAGAGAGAGAGAGAAAGATGCTCCCTATGTCAAGTGGCTAGCAGGGTGTGTGATGGCTCTACCAAGTCCATATCTGTGAGAGTTACTGTATGTTATACTTGTGGCGCTGTCAGTCAGTCAGCCAGCCAGCCTTTACTGCCCCCATCAGGCCAGATAGAGGAGGTGCAACTTAGGGGAGCTGCAGGGCAAAGTAGAGCTGTGTAGATAGGCAGTGACAGGTGACGCTCGCACAAGGAAGTGAAGTTGTATTTGGGCCGGCTGTAGGCTGCTACACAAAAGGCCTTTATCGCAGGCCCTCAATAATGCAGTCATTCACAGATGCGAAAACAAAGCGTAGCTCTTGGCCACTGATACCAGCCAGAGGTTTCCATGAGGACAGCTTGCAGATTGTCAATCACTCTAAATGAGCATGTATTGCTATATGCGTTAATGTCAAGTGTCACCCAATGCTTGTGTTAACACTCCAAACGTGTTCTCCCTTTAACTAAGTGTTACTGATACCCTCTCTCTCTCTCTACCTCTCTCTCCCTCTATATCTCTCTCTCACTTTGGGATGCGGAGAAACAGACATAGGCTGTCAGCGGTGATGATAAGACACATGATAATGGATAAGCGGGCTGTGGGCTCACAGGAGTATGATGTCACCCAAGTGCCCTCTACACACACGCACACATACACGCAGAAATAATGTGACGGACAGCACGTAGTCTAATGGTTGAGGATCTATCTCACACTCTGGTGTCCCAGAGGAAACCGCATTCGATGGAAAAGAGTGTGACCTGTGACCCGGTGGTGATGAAAGGCTGCTGTTGACAGATATAGTATACCTGTGAGAGTCCTCTGTGTTTGGCTTGACTGCAGGGGCTTTGGTTTCTGCACCATAGGCCACAGTCCAACTCTCACATTCTCCAATGGTGAAATAGCCTGCTGGTACATTGGTTTGCTGTTGGCGAGATGCAAACCACACCGCCGCCCCTAGGTAAACAATGTACTGAAATGCATGTGGATTGGGTAGACAAACACGAATATGGGCATTCATGCGCGCACACTCACATAAACACAATTCACTCAGTGCTGTGTGTTACAGCCCTGCACAGGGGTGCTTTTACACTCACGCTGTGTGTGTGTGTGTGTGTGTGTGTGTGTGTGTGTGTGTGTGTGTGTGTGTGTGTGTGTGTGTGTGTGTGTGTGTGTGTGTGTGTGTGTGTGTGTGTGTGTGTGTGTGTGTGTGTGTGTGTGTGTGTGTGTGTGTGTGTGTGTGTGTGTGTGTGTGTGTGTGTGTGTGTGTGTGAGAGAGAGAGAGAGAGAGAAGGAGGGGCAGATGGGGTAGCAGCCCTGTGAGTGTAACTGGAGCTGCCTTAGGAATGTGGGGTGGGGGGGGGGGGGGTGAAGGAGGGGTGTTTTGGAGGAGCAGAGTGGGGGGCAGTGGGTTGGGGGGCAGCTTGAGGGGGCGGGATGGGTGATTAGGGGGTGACAGCTGAGTGCTGACCCCTCTATAATGACAAATCATCTGGCAGGTGTGTGGCTCGGTAGCCCCCCCCTCTCATTCCCAGGCCAGGATTCCCAACCGCTGCTAGAGCGGAGCGCTAAAGGAAGGCTTCCGGACATCCACACTGGACTGCTGTCCAGTAGACTCATGACGCCTGGTCTTCCTGGCCTTTCAGAGTTATGAGGGGGATATAGCCTGTCCGGTATTTTATCCCCTGCCTCCTCCTTTTAGATGACTTGATGCAACAGGCTAAGCTCCTACATTTTAATAAACATAGTTAATGAGGGGGCTCTGTCCTCCGAGGTGCGACTATTGACTTGACTCTGTAGACGATGTTGTTTTTCCATGCTGTGCGTGGATTCGACAGAATACAGTGCACGTCATCCCGACGTGCCCAAAAGTCGACAGACAAACAGGCTGAACTGGAAAGCCTCTGATCTTTGGTGGCGCAGCAACAACTGCTGTACCCGGATCAGAGATGGTGCTGTGGGAGGGGACAGGTGCCAATCTGATGCCTGGTCTGGGGTCAGCACTGAGACCTTTGAGAAGGTTGTGGATCAGGAAGGGAACATTTTAGAGCAGATGGCCATTCAATAGACTTTAATACTTTCATGTACATTAGTCTCACTCACAGAGAAACTCATTCATAACAAACAGGCCCATACAGTATACTGTTCATCCCATAGTCTGTGGGAGACTTTTTTCCCCCCGCTTCCCAAACACATCTCGCAGACTGAATTGGACCCCCTTTACGGGATGCATGAAGGTTTGACACCCCTGTGAGAGAACAACCTGCTGTATAATACACACAGGCATGTAAAGTTGTCATGCATGTGGAGCCAAAATGCCTCATTCCACAATGAGCATTGTTTAAGACTGATTCAGATTCCTGCTTTGTCTCATGCGTCTGCTTTGTGGTTTGGATGTTCATTAAGTGTCTGACTGCTATCTGAAGTAGCCATTGTTGCATTATAGGACTCTTCCCCCCCCCCCCATCTCCATCATGACTGGGCTTCCCCAGATCTTCTTACTTCAGCCAACACATGGAGTCTAGACAGGGGGGCCCAGACTCAGCCTGCGACTCCCCTTCTGATATCTACTACTACAAACTCGGGCTGTTTTCCCTCCGGAGTCCTGACTCCCGACCTTGCATGCTATTTCCCCAGCAAAGAAGCCAAACACCCACCTACCCCCTCCCCCCCTGGCTTCATCGCCCATCCAGACAATACAAGAGGAGCCACACATTCTCAGCTGGAACTCACGCGGAACCCAGCGGAACATTTCGCCACTTATCTTTTCATTTTGAATTAGAGACGGGGCGGTGTGGTGTTTTCCAGGCGACAGGAGCAGGGAATACGTTCAGGGTACCGTCGGGGAAATCCAGGAGGATTATTAGCAGGAGACGTTGCCCAGGTATTGAGAGTTTTAGTGGAAAAATGTTTGGCCTTTTGAACGAGGAGGATGGTAGCATAGACGCTGAGGGTAGGGGATCTAGAATAAGGCTATGATAAATCAGTCATTCGCGTTGCAATTAAAAAGACACAAAACCCTTAATGTTGTCGTTCACTTTCAACATTGACATTGTTTGTTGCTATTTAACCACGTAAGCCCTATTTCATACTTTGACATAAAATGGTGTCGCGTGGAGAAAATTGCGGATTTAGCTAACGTGTCAAAGGTGCCGTTGTAAGCTTGTAGATCTGCTATTTTTGAAAAATCTTTGAACTTTTTTTTACGTTTTTTGCCTATAATGACGTGCCCAAAATAGGGATGCCAGGTTGAAAATGGTTAAGGATTAATACAATAAGATAATATTATATATATAAAGAAAAAAGAAGGCACAGACCTTTTCCCTGGGAGAAAAAACATCCCACCAATCCATTTGAGCCATAGGGCATATATTGCACAACATGATTGTGCACATGAATAGAAAACCCCATGTGCCATGCTGACAAATTCAGTCCGGCATACACGCTGTCATCCTGTCACCTGCACTAGTCAATTTCTACTCCCCCCATCCCACCCCCGCCCAAAGCGACATAATGGACCAGTCCAAAGTGACCCATATTTACCCAATAATACGAGGCTTTGAAAAGGCCCATATCGAGTTGCAGCTAATGCTCCACTGGGGCCCGCAGAGTGAAAGATGTTACCGGCCGAAACGACTTGGGTTTCAGGGCCCTGCGAACAAAAGGCAGGCCAGTCCTCAGAGAGAGAAAGAGAGGAAGGAGGGGGAGGTGGTGTGTGTGTGTGTGGGGAGGTGGCGGTGAGGAAGAGAGGTTTAAGTTTGAACTTATTCTTCGTACACAAACTTACAGGATGAGCTGAAACAGTAGCAGCAATGCCAGATCTGTGCACCGTGGAGAGTTAAAGCTGCGATCCGTACGTTTTATGTCCTACCCGGCATTTGAACCCGGGTCTCCATCATGAGAGACCAAATTCCTCCAGCTCAGACAAGAGGCAATCCCCGCTTGGCCAGGGAGAGATATTGCGCTTATGAGCTCAGGCAGTACTAGCTGTAGACCAGGAGGTGTCCTACCCGACACCAGGGTCTACATTTTTCAAAGGAAGAGTAGAGCTACCACCTGCAACTACTGCAGATGTGCTTATATTATTTCAATTGTATTCATTCAAATAAGTTCTGGATTGCAGCTTTAAAGCCTAATTCATAGTACCAGGATTCAGACTTATGTCGTGCCTGCGTTGTGGTTTTTGTCTGTATATGTGTCCTTTTCTCTCAGGAGGAAGTTTAAAAGAAACACAAAAGCCACATCTGCCAGTTTTTACAATCAAGGATACAGTTCACATTAATGCATTTCAAGTCTCTGCATGTGTGGGTTGTCAGCAGTCTTTTGTTTTCAAACAGGCATTGTCTAAGCACAGTGGTCGTGTGAGACATATCAAGTTTATCTTCCTTCATTTACAGCCGGTGTGTGTACCCGTGTCATGTATACGCATGCATCTCACCGTTTGGGAGAAGATGCACTTACAGCAGCAGAATTAATGGGGCAGAACTGAACTAAGCTTCCATGTTAGGGGTGAGCGCGAGCGGAGGGCAGATGGAGTGGGTTTAAGAGAAGACGGTTGGTGGTGGTGATACCCAAAGGTGATTTTACTTCATATCCTCTCCCCGTCTCTCTCCATCTACTTTCCACCCCCCACTTACACTATTCAACCCCCCCTCCTCTCTCTCTCTCTCTCTCTCTCTCCTTGGGGGCAGGCAGGTATAAAGTTACACAGAGCTCTCAGCTTTCTTGGAAGGCATGACCACATGAGTAGCTTGGGGATTAGATTAGCAGGAAGAGCAGACTTAGCTAGGCCGTAAATAGCCCACTTTTTCACCGTTAAAAAGGCCCAGTACAATATAATCAATAGACAGCACTCATCTCATGCAGGAAGCCATCTGAGAAGGCCTCCCTCAAGTGCTCTGTGAAGGACACGCTACAGCAGCTTGGGCCTAATGAAGTTATTATTAATCACTGGACCCTGCTGTTTTGAACTTGTGCATTGTCGCTCTAGTGGTTGATGAGTGGTATTTGTGTATGCGTCCTGATTGCTGTCTCCTCGTTGCTCTACTCACCTTTCCGACGTCTATTCGAAGGCCCTGTGTTGTTAACTTGTGTAAAATAAATGATAATTTATGACGTAGGTCAATTCTCCACAGATATGATAGCTGCTGTTTGTTACAAGGGAAAACATAACATTTCAGTTTACAGTACCGCATAGAATCACTAAGAATTCCAAAAGGAAAATAAATGTTAGATTTAGTATGTGCACTCCGATCATCTTTCTCTTTCACATACAGTACACATCTCTCTCTCTCATTCATTCACACAGTCTCTTTGAGCCTCCCCACAGGTGTTGAGTTACTCTGTAAAGCATCTCGAGCGGTCGTAGAAATCAGAAGGCTGTCTGTGCCCTTGATTCCCTCTTTCACTTTGAAGTTTCCCAAGCTCTCTGGAACAGGGAGCCACAAAGCCTGACTCGTGTGAGGGCTTTAGACCTCTCTGTTGGGGCTATGAATTCTGATGGTACTGAGGAAGGGAAGGGGGGGGGGGGGCTCAGTTGCTTGAGGACTGTGTTCGCTTTGAGGCCCCATTCGTTGTGCGGGGTGCTTCTCTCCCAGCACACACTCTCTTGATGGTTCAAGATTGTATGAGCATGTTTATGTGTGAAAGAGAGGAGGAAGGATTAGGATAGGTGGGGTCCACAGGTCAACCTCCGCCCCTCCCACTTCTAAGCGGAGAGCACCCGTCACTGTGAGGACAAGAGGTTGGAGGCTTTAATTGACAGCTCGACTGTTTTTCCATCTTCGGCTCAGAGTGAAAATAAACAGTGACTCTTGCCATTGCTTGAGAACCTAGAAAGGGGGGCCTTGGCAGGGTACAGCTGTAAGCACTTAAAAAATAAAAGACACCTATAATACTTTAATAGAGGCATGTTGGAGAGGTTTTTAGGCCTTAGGTGTTTGAGTGTGGGTGTACGAGTAGTCCTGTCTTCATCTGTCCCGACAAGGGGACAAAGGGTTTTGGAGAGCCAGGAATAATAACTTGAGTGTGGATTTGATGAAAACTAAACTTACTCGAGCTTTTCTGACAACTACAATTCTGGAATCTGTAGGTTTTTTTCTGCCGGCATGGAAAGAGTACTAGAATAATGTATACTCAAGTAGAAATGCTATTACTTGACTTATTATTCAAAAAGAAAGTACAGAATTTGTTATTTTGAAGACTACTCAACAATTGCTTATGGCCACAAGGACAGGGCCAATGGACATCATGACTTAACTATTTCAATATGAATAGACCCTGCTCCCTCCAATTCAGTGAAGCTCTCTAGAATTATTTTAGAAGAAAGATTTATCAATGTTTGCATTATGTGAACCTCAATCTTTTTCATTGATAAAGATTTCTTAAATATTTTATCATCCGGATTGTGTCATAACAGCAGACTACTGTAATTCCTTTACAAAACTAGTAGTATATAATACCTTATCTATATTTAAAAAAGTTAAAGTAAAATGACTGATTATAGAATGTACTCAAAATACATGAGTTGCTCAGTTACACTCACAACTACTTGTAATTAGATACTTTTCACCTTTGCTCTTTGATTGCCGTAGGTATCCAATACTGTAGGTAAGAGGACACTACACAGTCGATGACAGAGTGCCACCAATACACGACACAGGCCACAAAGTAATTTACAAAATGTATCTGTGCTGTAACGGAGTCCTGATGCAGCATTTCTCTTCTTCTTCTCAGGTATTTGAAACATGTGCGTGCTGCCATGCCCCAGGACACGGCTGGAGGATACACCTCAGGGTTGGCATGTCATCGGGCCATCCAGGACGCCTTTAGTGGGATGTTCTCTTCCCTGGGCTGACCCCGTCTGGAGCTCAGACAGCACAACCACCAATGCAGTATTTGTAGTCCAGTGACTCAACGTGTCGAGCCAAAAAGTTGGACTACAAATAACCCACTGCCTTGTTGTAAAAGGGCTAGGTTGCTCTGACTCATATTGGGCCAGGATGTAAATTACTGTTCTCATTTTATGTTTATTTTGTATTTAAATAAATGGTGTTAAAACTGTCTGTGCCTGCTATTTTATAGCTTACAAAAAGTTAAACATCCCACTTTCTTGTGACTTAAAACACTGGATAATAACAGCTGTGGTGCAATTTGTCAAATTGAATACAGTTTCTTGAAGTTGTGTCATGATTTATTAGGAGATTTAACTCATTTACAGTCAAATCAAACAAGAATGCATAGTTTGTAAAAAGAAAAAAGAAAAGTGTTTTCCAGCACGCTGGTTCTCAACGTGGGGTCCAGGGTAGGCCTGTCAGAATTATTACGTAATCGTCTAATAGCATTT
This sequence comes from Gymnoscopelus microlampas, assembly GCF_963454915.1. NCBI lineage: Eukaryota > Metazoa > Chordata > Actinopteri > Myctophiformes > Myctophidae > Gymnoscopelus > Gymnoscopelus microlampas. The sequence goes on from NC_139957.1 coordinate 30,366,917, forward strand.
TTTTTTGCATAATCGTCAATCGTTTCCATGTTGAAAAATGTTCACACATTTTCAAATATAAAAACAATAGCAGATCTACAAGCTTACAATGCATCATGCATCATGAAGCTTAGATCAGCTATTTGTTACTTTTTACATGTATAAGGTTATTAAATATGACAATCTCTTCGTATGTTTAAGTTTTGTCATACTGTATCTGCCCTGTGCAATCTTTTATTACGAAGCCTAAAAGGCAAACATAAATATTTTCTTTTTGACAACATTCAATGCCAAACACACAATTACATAGTTTATCGCAATTATTTGAGTGACAATTAATCGTCAACTTAAATTTGTAATCGTGACAGCCCTAGGTCCAGGGCGCGGTTCCCAGCTAAAGGACTGATAGATAGTAAGCAAATGGTGGACGTTAACAAATCTGTAACTGTGATTTTATGTACAAATGGAAGCAATGGGACCCTTAACGTAAGGGTCCATTTGTACGTACACTGAGTTAAATTAACACTGAGGATTTTAAAGTGTAGATTGGGTTCCCAGAGACAAATCGTATTGAATGAAAAAGTATATGAAACTGGAGTGGGGTCCTTGAAATTACAAAGGTTGTAATTGAACTGAAGTGATGCCAACTAGTTGGTCGTCTCTTCACACTTCTGTCTCTTTGGGGCTGGTTCCGCTGTAAGGTCTGTGGAGAAATAAGCACTTTGTTCAATATTTGTGCTATTCACTTTTGGTGAGAGAATAAATGCATCCAAATCCAGTTAGTCATTTGAAAATGGATGCTTACCTGTCTGTTCACTGTCACTGCTGAAGAGCACCTCTTTGGGAAGGGTGAAGCTCACACACATCATCTCCTTGTTTGGAGATACATTTCGCACCAAATGCACAGAGCATCGATCCTCCAGGGAGAACCCAAGGCTAGAGGAAGCCCTTTCCACTATATCCTTCTTAGGGTTGTCGTCTTTAGAGAACCCGTAACAGTGCACTATGGGCAGGTTGTTCTCACAGGAAAGCTCCTGGCTCAGGAGGCCTCTGAACGCATCCAGAAACTCCAGAGCCAAGGCGGGCAGGTTCATAACCACGTGAATGCTGGCTGTTCCCTTCAGCAGGGCGGGAAGCTCCTGCTTCATAGGTCCCTGAATGAAGGCCCTGCCATCCAGGTTGAAGGTTCTGACCTTGCTGTCCACTTTGTTCAGCTTGCTGTTGTGCTGTAGCCAGCGGTAGGACTCTGGGTTGAGGTCATTGGCAAGTACGATGGCACCACGGCGGGCAGCAGGGAGGGCAAAGGGTCCCACACCTGCAAACACATCCAGTACGGTGTCTCCGCGTTTGAGGAGGTTCACCACACGCTCGTGCTCGGTGCTTAGCCTGGGGTTCCAGTACACACGAGAAAAATCAAACTCGTAGGTCACCCCATTTTCTTTCACCTGTAACAGGAAACAATGATTTAAGTGATTAGAGGAGTCCCATAACAGCCGAGGTTAAGATCAGCGCATACTCTACTTTTGAGTGACTATTAAAAAAGAAAGAGATGCTATGTATCACAATAACTACGATTAAATCAATGCACATTCATGATTTAACCTACTTTAGCCACCATATTCTCCTCTCCAGCTAGCACCTCCATCTTGAAGTTGCGGTAAGTCGAGTCGATGATGTTCAACTTATTGACCACACAGGTCACCCCTGGGTTTTTGTCCATTATGACTTGGCCTGGCATGGGAGCAGCAGCGAAGTAATGTTATGCAATGAGGAAAGACAAATTGAATCAGCTCACTATGTATCCACTTACACATAATGTAATTTATCTGTGATTGAACATCCAGACATTCCATTCGTAAAGAGTGTTGTCACATAACAGTAGGCTCCTTCCCATGCAACATGAAGAGCTTTGTGCCAAAACCAAATATTCTTACCTTTAAGTACATTCTAACGAAATTATTGTGGCATGACAGCAGAAGTGATTTTACTATAATTTTCCAAAATACAGTCACCTATATGTTTGAAATGTTTAGCATTAAGTATTGGGTATTGATTCTATAAATAATTAAACAAATAATTTTACATGAATTAAAACATTTCAATGTAATGCGTTGTTGTGAGCTTGTAGATCTGCTATTTATGACATGCAAGTTAATGTAACTAAGTATAAATAAAACCTGATCCTTACCTATGAGGTTCCTGTAAGGCAGCTGATGGTCTCTCAGGTTCATGTGTACGATGTGTCCGACTCGACTGAACCCTGTGGTGACGTCTTGGCCCTCAGGAAGCACGGCTCGTAACACCTCCTCACTCTTCAGGTTATCATAGGTCAGAGGCAGCACATAGTACTGGAGCTCCTGAGGAACATCAAATGAGCGCATGGCCTCAGCTTCAGCCTCACTGAAGGAACTTGCAGAAGACACCCTGCCGGGATCCAACAGCAGTAAGCGGAAGTTATCCGTCTCACTGCTTTTCTCCTCCTTCACAACTCTGGGGACCCCTGAACGCGGGATTGCACATCTTTTCAGACTTTTCACAACTTTGTTTATCACTCCTTTGGGAACACGCAGGGCTGGGACTATAACTGTCTGGGCGAAAGCCTCTTTGTCTAAAGTGGTCATCCCACGGACCTCTGGAGGGGCCCTGTAGAACTGTGGCTCCATCTGGCTGTGCTGGGAATCAGTCATAGCCTCCAGAACAAACTCAGGATGGGCTGCAGAACAGAAGCTGTGCTGCAGGGTGGGGATGTTCACCTTTCTTAGAGTGCACACAAGTGTGAAGACCCCAGTGGAAATCCTGCAATGACAAATGAGTTATTATCGCTGCTCAGTGCAGGAGCCTACCTCTTGTCAGAGTACTTGGTGGTCAGTAATCTAAGTATTATGACGTCAGTACCCGTTGTCAGAGTACTTGAAGGCTATAGTGTATGACGTCATGTCACGTCAGTACCCGTTGTCAGAGTACTTGAAGGCTATAGTGTATGACGTCATGTCACGTCGGTACCCGTTGTCAAGACTACCGGAAGGCAAGTCAGTCTCTCCACGTCAGTCACCTCCATTTTGGGCCATATCGAGAGACAGACAGATGTAGGCTACGTAGATTCCTGAAAGTATATAGATTGCCTCCCGGTGCGAATTTGTGTGTGTCTTTTAGCAATGACTTTGCCTGTAAGAATCCTGCAAAGTTCTGGAGAACCACTGATTCGACCGACACTTCGAATCACAGCATTTGTTGTCACGTCGCTGTTGTACTGTATTTGTATTGTTGACAGTCGCCACGGTGTCAACAATACAAACGCCAAAATATGAAGAAGGCGACAGGTTGGACGTGGACGTGGTTCTAGATATGTTAAAGCAGGGGGGTTCAAACCTTTTAATTTTAAGGACCCCCATAAACCCCCTCAAGGATCCCAGGTGGCCCCTGGACCACACTTTGAGAACCACTGTGCTAAAGGAGGAGACACATGCACTCACATAAACAGCGCCTAGCCTTGGTCCAAAACGATCATCATGACTGTCTTGTATCAAGGCTAACACACACAGCCTATTTTCTGAATATATTATATATATATAGATAATTATTGACACGCGTTTCAAAAGTATAAACATATTTGGTCCGTCAGGATAAAGTTTCAGTAGGTATTTAACCACCGGTCCGTTTCCCGGTGTTATTAATTCCCCAAACATTCTCACAACAACTCACCTTAACATTGCCTCTGTGTGCTCTCACAAACACACACACATGCGTCTGAATGGTCACGTCATCACTGGTGGACTGTGGCATTGATGCTGATTGGTCGACTGGACCGAGAGCCGATCGTTGATTGGACACTGACGTTGGTGACGATGAAAATGCGACGGAGTGGCTTGTCATGTGACATGATCACTGGACATGATAATCGGTGTTGCCATGTCCGCTTATTATAAGCGACTTTGGGCTAGATTTTCTGTAAAGTTGCTTAATAGACCAATTATTTGTTTACCGACATTGAGACTGGACGCACAGATTGTTTCATGCAATCAATTCCCAACATATTGTTTCGGGGTGCGCTGCCTGGTTTCAGTTCATTCAACCTCCTCTTGTGTGTTGGCTTGTGACGCGCGGCCTGCAAGACCTGACAGAATGGGTTTGATTTGGTGCCGGCCTGCGCGCGCATAGTGGTTCTTATCGGCGTCAGTGTGACGTCGTCTGTTTGCGGGTTGCTTTTTTTTTTTTGGAGCTTGTTTCTAAAGTGTAGTTGCTTATTTGGGCTTGTTTCCTAATGTTGTTTAAACCAGGGGTTCTCAAACATTTTCATGTCAAGGCCCTAATGAATACGTAATTGTCTGCGCACCCCCCCCCCCCCCCCCCCCATCCGTGAATATTTTATGCCAGGGACCCCCCCCATACAAGATTTGTGTCGTTAAAATGTTTCAAAAATATTTCACATTTTTTCAAATTTTCTTAAAGATTTTATGGGGGGAAATAGCAGATCTACAAGCTCACAGCGCTTAGATCTGCTATTTTCTGCTATAGATCTGCTATTTTCAAATACAGTATCATGTTTAAAGGGCGACCGGGGGCTCGCTTCTTCTGGGCTTGTTTTCCTAGACCTGGTTGCTTGTTTCTCTCACTAACCTGGCAACTCTGCCTGTCATGTGACATGATCACTGGACATGATGATAAACATCAACAGTCAGCAACTATAAAGTTGGTTAGAGTTGTTAGTAGGATTACAGAAGATGACAATTTGAAAACATCAGGGCTTTGTGTCCCGAAATTATCGCCATCATTCCATTGTGTCTGTCGTAGTGAAGAACCTTTTAGTAAAGAATCAAGATGAGTTCCTATCCACCTATCCATGCTGTTGTTAATGGGACCCCCGGCGACATGGAAAGCACTGATACGACCCCTTTATTAGGAAATGTAAGTATGCTACTCTCTAACAAGTGTTATCACATGTATCTTGAGCTGTATAACCTTAGTAAACATGCAGTGCACGATCACCAGTCATGCAGCAAATTAAAGTAGCACTAGGCAGTGGTGGAAAGTGACTGTAAGTACATTTACTCAAGTACTGTACTTGAGTACAATTTAGAGGTACTTTTACTTTACTGGAGTATTTCTAAATTTCAATACTTTTACTTCTACTCCACTACACCTCAGTGGCAAATGTTGTACTTTTACTCCACTACAATTATTTGTAAACTTTAGTTACTAGTTACTTTGTAGATTTTGATTATTAATTATTACAAAACATACATTAACCCCCTCGGCCCTATATACATTTTGGTCATTTGAAAATAGCTGATCTGCAAGCTCACAATGCGTCGCATCGCTTGTAGATCTGCAATTTTCAAAAGATTTGTATTTGTAATACTTTAGTACATTTTGATGCCAATACTTTTATACTTTTACAGTACATTTTGAATTCTGGACTGTAAACAGAGTATTTTTACATTGCAGTATTGATAATTTTACTTAAAACACTTTTCCACCACTGAGTAGCAGTAGGCAACTTTGTCAGGCAGTCAACATGTAGATTGATCACATGCTTGCCCTTCAACTTCCCTCATTTACATGTGTGGGTTGTAAGACCAGTCTGGTGTAAATTGTTACATCGTTTCCACGTTCCTGCATGTTGATAAATGTTATACTAATTATGAAAATGAAATTAGAAACTATGCAGGGAGTTCCCTTCTATTTGGAAGAATGTGGCTATAAAAATAAGCCCCATAGTAGCAGTATTTAATTTAAACACCAATTTGAATAATAAATGTGATGGAATCTAATGGTTGTTCAATATTCTATTACCAGTATATGCCACATTTCTAAGCGCAACTGATGATGATTTATTTTATCATGCTCATTCTATATTCTTCTGTGGTAAATTTTATATTTATAAAATGTGACAAAAGTGTAATCCAAGGGATGAGTCAAAGTCTTTGGCCAACAGTTCAATCCAAGAGGGTTATGGCGCAAACATCAGGCCTAGTCCTTCCCTGCTTCCCCTAGGATATACCCTATAGTGCATGCCAAAAATCCTGAAGGGGGCGTCAACAAGTGTCATTTGGTAGCGGCGGACATCTTTGTGGGGTATAAACAGGTTGACTTAACATTGCTCCCCACAAGTATGTCTGCAGCTACTATGCCTCGCCCCCCGTGGTGACGACATGTTGGCATGCACTATAGGTCAAACCATTCTGGGCAGTGCCCCTTATCCTTAGCCCAGGCAGCTGTCCCTCAGCCAAGGGCTCAAATCCTATCCCATCCATTTCATTTCTAGATCCCATATTCCGTAAATCCGCATTGCTTTTGACCAGTGGTTCATAACACTGTTATAAACATATACAGCAAAGAATCAGATATGGTAAAAGAATATTAGCTTTGTGTAAGTTGATGAATTGGACGTTTGTCATAAAGCTCAGGTTCTGACGATGACGATCAATACAAGATTTAAATTAGGGCCTGACTGATGCCAGAATTTTGGAGAGTCCTAGACCACCGATTAGGCTATTGCAGATGTTTTTACAGATATTTTGTCAAAAGGTGCTTTAAAAAAAAAAATCTTAATTTCTCTAAAACTCTGATTAATTTGAAAAACTTAGATTTAATTAAAGTTCCTATTTCAAAACATTTAGCTCTTACAAGCACACAAATATATTACATATAACATTTTGATACAAAATAAACACATCAAGTTAATTTTATTTAACCACTTAAGCTGCATAATTGCCGATACCTATGTTGTCAAAAAAGTCAAATAATGACCAATATATCGTCCAGACCGATATATTGGTCTAGCTTTAATATAAATTATTACAGTCAGTATGAGTGGATTATTCATACCTATGTTACCCCATCTGTACATCATTTTGATGCCAATATTATACTCCAATGTGTAAAATGTAATTTGGAGAACGGCACATTATTCAGAAGAATCATTAACTTTTGGGATGATGTACTAGATATACCATCACTAATAGTATCTGGAAAAAACAAAAGCAAAACAGTACTATGACGACAGCTGTGCATCCGAGGTCTGTAAGAAAATCATTATTATATGGTCTTCTCCAAGCTAAACAGGCAAATGCGCTCTTTTGGGAAAAACCCAGACAAACCAGATATCTTGAAAGGCATCATGTCAAGAAATATGGAGACATTTCCTATATTTTATGGAAAATAATTGTTTTGGACCTGTATTAACTAGATAAGTGGTTCCCCAGTGCTTGTGTTAAAGAAAAATTACTCTGTCTTTATGTAATGTAAAATTTGTATTCATATAGTTTTTTTAGTCCACGTCCTTTTTTACTTATTTGTTATTATTATTTGTGGGGAATTTAAAATACAGATGTGGGCTTCGCTTACGTCATCTTCACAGTCTAGACTTCCCCTCCTCCATGCATCTCTTTTGTTGTGTTTTCTGTGCAGCGAGCAGAAGAACCCAGGACCAAAGGAGCCTCTTTTGCCTTCTCTGTTTTTAACCTGATGAATGCCATCATGGGCAGTGGCATACTGGGTTTAGCATATGCTATGGCCAGCACTGGCATAGTTGGCTTCTGGTGAGTATGTCACCCACAATCATAATGCTCTTAAAACAGCTGCTATTTTTTCATGAAGAGTATAGATCCAAATTAGGGCTCTTGTTTTACTGTTAAGTTGAACATTGGTGTGATATCATATTGACTTCCATTGCTCTCTAGTATCCTCTTGCTGCTGGTGTCCAGTCTGGCTGGCTACTCCATTCATCTCCTCCTGAAACTATGTGACCAAACAGGTTAGAGGGTTGTTAATTGCATTTCCTCTTTCTTTCATCTTCAATCTGTCAATCAATACAAAAATCTCTCATTGTGTCTTATCTCAATGTTTATTCCGCTGTCATAGTGCTAATGTCAAAGATAATTTGGTGTCTCCCCAGGACACAGACGTACAAAAATGCCTTATGAATTAACCACTTATTTCCAAAATATTGAAAATAGCTGATCTACCAGCTCACAACACATCTAAACAATTGTAGGAAAGAATAAGAAAGTAATTTGCATGATGGAAATTACTTTATTTTACTTTACTTAACTAATCAAATAATGGGTTATGTTATGTAGCTTATATTGTAAACATTGTGCTGTTATTTGCAACTACAATACCAAAATGTGAGAGCTGGTCTAGTTTCAATCTCAACCCTGAACTGTCCTTATTGCTGAACTCCTGATTAAATCACTGTAGCTGAAAGGCAGCTGATGTTTGTTTTCAATACAATGATCTGTGTCTCATTCTCCAATCTTTATCTCATCACTGACTGACACTTAATCAGCTACCTTCTGTCTTGGTTAGACTCTAAATAAGAGAAGAGGTGTGAATGCTAAAAGGCTAAATAAACAGAGAATGAGCCTCATTCACATGGAGGGCCTTGTAGATTCAGTTATGGCTGCAACTAATAGTTTTTTTTTTTTAAATGTATTGTTATTTTTACGTCATCTATTAATCTGTACATATTTTTTTTTCCGAATTATTTGATTCATATCTGCAGTTACTTAAGACCATACAATGATGGTAAAATAAGGCAATAAAGTTCAGAATTATGGTAAAAGGTTGTCAGAAGTTAATTGAACCCAAAAATAATAATGATTCTTTATTTGATAATATTGAACAAAAAAAAACGCATTCACATTGTAAATAGCTCTATGAGAAATGTTAGATTATTAGGTTACTAACATTTAATTAGATATATTTTCTGTTTATTGATTAATCAATTATTCTTTTAATCCGTTCACCTGTGTTAAGCCAATACATTGTAAGTACTGCTGTAACACTGGAATTTCCCTCTAAGGAACAGTAAACCTTTATCATTAATAAGCTGGGTGTGACCAAGGTCGGTTTGTTATATTTTTTAGGTATCAATTCATATGAAGAACTTGGAAATCGAGCTCTGCAAAAGCCAGGGAAAGTGAGTATCCTGTCTTGGATTAGCATGGGTTTACATTGCCTAGAAAGCATATCCCGACCTAACTAATTAAGTCCTTCCACAATACCAGGAAAACATATTAACATTAACATTTATTTTTCAGATTCTGGTTGGAAGCACTATTCTCATCCAAAATATTGGTGGTAAGCTGACATTATTTCACTAAAGCAACACCCATCCATTATATTTGACATATTGAACATCCACACCCATTTAGGTGTTGTTTTCGTTTTCTTTTTGAGGGACAAAGTGATGAAAAATGTGTTACACTATGCCCAGTTAATTTAAGAGTCAGATAGTGCCTCCTACTGGAGAACAGAGGGCTCTGTGCCATAGTAGTGCCTCTCTGCTGTGAGTCCCTTACCCAGATTCCCTGATAACCTTTGACCCCTAGCCACAGTCCTCCGAGCCGCCCTCCCACGGGCCTGAAACCTGACTTCGCTTCTAATTGATCACTGATGGTAAACCCACTCCCACCCTCCGTGTGATGAGTGACCTAATGGGATGCCCCCCCCACCCCACCACACCACACCACACCACACCTCCCCTCTCTTCCTCCTCTCCAATCTCCATCCATCCCTCAGCCTCAGTTCCCCTCACACAGTTGAGAGCTGAGGTGATAGCTCCTCTGCAGTCATTAGTGGCGAGGCTGAGTGGATTACTGCAGTGCCCTCTGGTATGGTTGTGGTTTTGCACCAGCATGGGGCAGTATGTGTGAGAGTGTGAGCAAGCCAGCATACCCTGTGCATCCGTCGACACCCTGGGCCCCTTTTTATAGGCGTGCAATTAGCCCCACTCTGGGTAAACACTCATCTATGCTGCCAAAGGCTGGTGGGCCAATTGACCTTAATTGCTGGCTAGCCTGGGGCTGTCACAGCCTGCCTCTCCCTGTGCTCTTAATGAAATGAAAGTGACTTAACTTGAATACACTCTCCCACTGTGCTGACTTTGTTGGCCACACACAGATAGTTTACTCAAGATCTTCTTGAATTTTATATGTTTATTATTAGACTGTGTTATCATTCCAGTATTGACTGTGCCAATCTTCTTTGTTTACTCAAAGGCCTTTTGTTTAGAAATGTAAGTATCATTACACCAGGAATTTCCATTTCATTTAATGGCTGTGGAAATATTGCTGCACTCATCATAACCAACTGCATGAAACTAAACTATTACATCATGCCTGCTGTGTGATGCCTGTCATTGTGAATCCACTTGCGTGGTCTAAAAGTAGACCCTTGTTTCATGACATTGATGGATGAAATGTCACACTGTAACAGTAGTCACTACAGACATCCCCACAGCAATGTCTGGTAGTCTATTAGCTCCATCAAATATTCTCGTATAAGCAGAGGCTAGTACTTAGTAATGGCATTTGACTAGTGACAGTGAGTCAGTGTCTGTGTGGGCAGTAGTGTTACTGAAGGAATTTTCTAATGAAAACAATTACGGGATCTTGAGGATTAGGGTCTATGCTGGTTTAAAGCAGACTCGAAGATCTGCCCCAGGGCAGTAAGGTCCCAGCTAACCCTGGATCTGCCTGGCTTCCCAAAACTAAATCCTCTAACATTACCTCCCTTTACCACTGACTATAATCTGCTTCAGAGTCTCCATTCCACTCTGGCCCTGCCCAGGTCCAAACATTACACACATCTCCTCCTATGCCTCCTCCACCCTGGGTTTCTCCCTCTTTCTGATGTTTTTGGGGGGCCACATTGACCCGCAGGAAGTGGCCATAATCCCCTCTCTGATTGGTTGTCTAAGAAGCTGGAGGAGCCCCACAGGAGACGTGTGTGATTTCCTGTTTCCCTATGAAGGCAGAGGGGAGGGAAATACCTGGATTAGCGTCAGGGATCATTATTGTTAACATTCCTGTCCGTACCATTCCTCTACCCTGGCTTCTACCACTGCTTCTACTCAGTAGTTGGAACATCTGCATAATGTCTGCTCCTCAGCACAGAGGCTTTTGATGGGTGATCCCTGGAACAGCCTGTCACACCCAAACCCTGTCTGTGTGACCTCAGAGCTTTGGGCTCACACAAGCTCACGACCCGTCACATCAGCTGCTGTTTTTGCTATTCGTTATATAACGATGTATAGGGCTTAAGTGGTTAACAAAAGGTAGGGTAAGTGATTTTCTTCTGTTAAAATAAGTGTTAAATAGCTTTATTTTCTGATAGTACTCATTGCTATAGAGTGTTTGTTCAGTAACAGGAGTCGCCATGTCTCTCCTGCTCTTTATTAAACAGAACATTTATTTTCAACTCAGGATGCCAATTTTATCGAATCAGGACAGAGAACTCAGACAGGATACAGATTAAACAAGTGAAATTGGAAGTGATGACTCAAAGAAATGAGCAGAAAAGATTGGAACTAGAGCTGGAGAGACAGAGAAACCCCCTGTTACTGAACAAACACTCTATTGCAATGATCAGAATATAGTGCTTTAACCTTTTAACAAAAACCTTTTTGTTTTAACCAAAAAATATCACTTACGGTACCCTACCTTTAACAAAACCAAATGGAATTATTTTATTCAATTATTTGAATGAATACTTCAAGTGAAATTATATCAACCTCAGAAACAATATCAAACCAAGCCCCTTTCCCTCATACACATTGATAATAACTTTATAATGAAAGATAAAAACAGTTTCATTTTAATGTAGTCAATATAATAGGTGTTGAGAGATTGTGGCAGTCTGGTACATTAGATGACAAATCAGAGTAGATGGCAAATTGCTTAGAAACACAGCTACCAGAGCATCCAGGTGATACAGGTGTAAAGTGCCTGCGAAGCGCGCGTGCGCGATTTTTAAAAACATTTCTTTCACGTTTTTTCCACCTTTTTTAGCCGCATGCGCTAGCGAGCGGCTCTGTAAACAGCACTAGTCTTAGTCCGACACCCGAGTGAAAAGTGTCGACACCTGAGTGAAAAGTGTCGACACCTGAGTGAAAAGTGTCGACACCTAAGTGTCATTGGCTGTCCTGGCTGTCCATCACACTTCCCCCCTTTTAAGCCCCCCTTTTAAGCCAATGGGGAGACGAAAATGTAATGGACACGTTAGTCAACGAATTAGACGAGACGAAAATGTTAGGGCGGGACGAATGGAGAAGAGATCCAATCACAATTACTCTTTTTGAGGGACTAGTTGGGAAGGGATCCAATCAGAACTATCCTCATTGTTAAGTTAGGTTGAACCACCCGGAAGCAGACCATATTAGGGGCCAGCATGGACGAACACAATCACAACAAGGCAACGCACGGAGAGAGAGAGAGAGAGAGAAAGGGAGACAGCTTCAGCCAGGAGGGTTAGCCTAAATGCTAGCGTGCTTCATTAGACCTAGTTTGGCTATTAAGTTATTATTTGCCCATGTTCACACTGACTTCAATCTCAGCTATTGTTGGGAAGACCCGTGTGGTGTCACAAAATGTTGCCACCACTTATATAAAAAACATTCGAGCGTTAATCTGCGACGCTAAGGCTAATGTTGCCAGGTTTGGCGAGAGAAACAAGCAATCCAAAAAACAAGTAATCAGGTCTATGAAAAGATTGGGGCCAAAAAAGCCTGCCCCATGCGGCTTTATTATGACTTAGGTCATTCTTGTTTTCACCTTTTTCAGCAAATATTTTATTCCCCAAAGTTAAATACATCATTGTTTTAATATATATGTGTGTGTATAGACTTTAAAAATGATATGTATTTTTTTAATTTACAAAAAAAATAAATATATTTTTTGCTTCCCACCACCAGGGGGGCTGCAGCCCCCATAGCCCCCCCCTTCCCGCGCCACTGCAAATGTGGCTGTGTTCGCACGTGGGAAGGTGGTGTAGACGGGCATTAAACCTCACTAAACCTACTGTACATACAGGTTGGTTCGGGACCTGTTAGAGATTGGAAGTGGGAGGGATAGCGTGTTCTGCTGCATGTATTACGACGTTATACATGCACATACATCCCGGTGAAACTCCACTGTCAGGTGGAGAAAAAAGGGTTGTCCGCGACACAAATGGGTCCCCACAAATGGGTCCCGCCCCAGTGTTTGGGAAACACTGGGTCGGGACCCATATGTGGGTCGCGGACATATTTTTATGGGTCGCGAGTAAATACATTTTTTTTCCATTACCTACAAGATTTTGTTGACACTTTGTACATAAAAAGAAAATCCAAAGAAATTCCATAATTTTTATTTATTTTGAAACCAAACCCAAACTAGTGAAAATAGCAGATCAGAAGCTCACAATGCGCGTTGTGTGCGTAGATTGGTTTAATTTCACTAGTTTTGGTACCGGAGAGACATCAAATTTCTCTTTTGGGTCTCGAGCTAAAACGTTTGTTAACCACTGGTCTACACCCTCCCCATGACCATCGAGCAGGGGTTGGCAGTGGCAGGGACTGTACAGGGGAGAATTGGCAGTGACTAAATTGGGGAGGAAAAGAAAAACTGACGTTTAGAAAGAATTAGCAAAAAAGGCGTGCTAGTCTTCGTCTGTTGTCACCCAGTTATTTATAGAACAATCACAAGATTGGAACATTTGACCGTCTTTAATTACATTCACACAAAACAAAGTCACCATCAAAAGGTGTCTTCTCATGTAGCTGACCATATGACCGGACTTCCTTGTCCACAGGCTTGCTTTCAATTATTAATATATTACTAGACCGGTGTGCACCATCCTACTCTCTGTTACTTATATGCCTATATATGGATTTCCGTGTCAGGCATGCCCAATTATGGTGTCCAGGCCATTGTCTATGATGCCAGTACTACGTCATTTTGATGACTTCAAGTTCAGGGTAACTCCATATATGGGGATCTGCGGTTTTATCAATATTCCTTTGAGATCCGCTGACCCCACCAACTTTCGTAGTTGATTGGTCCGATATGGGCAAATGGATCAGCTCTGCTCTTTTTTTTTCAACAATATGTTTATTTATTTTTCCTTTCTTTTCACAACATATTTCAACATTATATTACAAATACAACAGAAAACAAAAAAAAGACAATTACAATAAAACATACAAGACAATCAATGCAAAAATAATAATAAAAGAAAAACATACATTAACATCAGCACTACTCCTCTCCAGATTCTTCCATTAAATGTGGCAGATTATTATTTTCCATATACTGTATAAAACGACCCCACACCTCCTGAAACATCTCTTGTTTGTCCTTAAGTATATATGTGATTTTTTCTAGGGGTAAGCTCTGCTCTTTTTAAAAAACAAATTTACATATATTTTCTGACCAACCCTCTCTTCTTGTGTCTCCTCAGCGATGGCGTCCTATTTGTTCATCTTGAAGGAAGAGCTTCCTGCTGCCATCAGCAGCCTCCTCAGCCCTGATTCCCCTGGGTAGGTATACTGTAAGAAGAAAACTAAACTAACCCAATTAACCACTTAAGCCTAGCGTCCCTATCACTTAGAGTGTAGGTAATGTCCAACCGAAGCATTCTTCAGTCTGATATCAGGTTATGAAAATAGCGGGGGGTAATAGCTCTACAACTCACATTGTGTTGTGGTGTGACGTGTTGTGAACTTGTAGATCGGCAAGAGATTTGGTGTAGAGGGACATAAAGGAGGGGGCCAAGTGCAAACCCCTGGGGGACCCCGCGCAACGAAGTAAATAGTGTTTAAGAGGTTAAGGAAATCAAATCATGTTGATCTTGGAATCCACATGGAAATGGCGTGGCTCCAATTTGTATCTCGGACTCCAAGTCAGCCTGTGACATCAGTCATCTAGATTTCAGCCCAAACAGAGCCTTATTGACTTCCATTATAAAGTTAAATTAGTCAATAATAATTCAATAGTAATTCGTACTGGCAGTGTGCAGAAGACATTTGTTGCTTGTCGGTCCAGCGGTATGCAAGATTAACACAGAGACACACACGCAGACCGACCCTCTGCTAGACCTCCAGCTACGCTGTAAAAAAAACAACATGATTCTACAGCCAAGCAACAGCATGATGGTTCCTAAATTTTACACTACGACAAATAAGCAAGTCACTTCTGCCCACCCCCCCCCCCCAAATTTGACAATGCTGTCCACTAGGCTGCACTGATACAATCTGATCTGAGGCCAGCCAATGGGAACAGTATTAGAAATGTGATGGAGGATGTCTCGCCAAACCACAGTACACTAATACACTGTCTGTGAGCGTTTGGAGGAAAGCCTGCGCTGGGTGTTGTGTAACGCATAGCAGACCTAGAGGAAGTGTGTGTTTTGAGAGAGAGCCATTCATCACCCATCAACAGCAACCAGTGTCCTTCACTGGTCCTGCACACAGCACAATGCTGAGTGTTATTTTAACCACACACACACCACAACTCTGGCATCCCTATTTTAGGAACATTTTATTTATTTATTTATTTTCAACAATTGTAGTGAAGATAGCAGACCTACAAGCTCACAGCACGTTGCATCGCAACACGTTGTGAACTTGTACTTCGACTATTTTCACTGTTCATCGTACGATGAAGTATATACAGTAGGGCAGAAGTGGTTAAAGTGTAAAAATTGACCCTTATGTGTGTTGGTGCATGCCCCCCCTTCCCCTCGAAACATCTGACAATGCCTCACACAGAGCAAGTCCGAGGCCAAGAATGTAACTATCACTTTATTATCAGGCACACTGATTTAAGCGAGAGTTGTAGCTGCTCTCGGTCCGATCTGTCAACATCTGAATCTTCCTTCACACACAGCTGCTTTGTATTAGCGCGGCCCCCCTCCCCCTCCCTCCTCCCAGTCCCTTCACCCTCAAATCTCTCACACATGTTCTCCCGGAATCAGAGTGATACAAGGGGATATCAGTTTTGCCATTCTAATTGCGGCCCACTGCTGAGGGAAACAAAACAAGCGCTGTTAATGAGTGGCTTTGGGTTGTTAACAGACTTCATATTCAAACCCCCATCAAAGCCTGAATAAATGAGTTGCTTCATATTAAGAAGCTTTTCTACTTTGCTGGCTCATTTGTCTTAATATGGTGGAGCGAAACGCGGTTGTGCTTCGTCTTTCAGTGTTGGTCTGTGATGATGATGATGATGATGATGATAATGGAATGGTTGTATGTCCTGGTTAAGTTTGTCTTGTTTAAGCTGGAGGGATGGGGGCTAAGGTCATGGACAGCTGTGATGGCTTTGTGCTGCATTGGCCAGATTTATGCTGATCTCCAACACTTGGTGGAGATTGACTCATTGGCAGTGTTCCTCCAGCCTTGAGGGAGCACTATCCTGCAGCTTGTTAAAGCGTGAAATGCACCACATTTCATGGGTATTCTAGGTATCCTCTTTTCCTCCCCCCTTACAGTAAACTCCATTCAAGCTCATCGGGGTGGATCCCAGTGGTAGTTGGAGATTGTATTAATTTAGCAACCCCTGTACCGGCAGGACAATGTGTAGCAGTGGGCTGGAGGCTCGGGCTAAGATTTGAGCGGAGGGCTGGTTTTGGGCTACTCCAAGGTTGGAGTTTAGGAGCTGCAGGAGAGGCGTCACAGTGAGAGTTGTGGTCAGAGGAGCGCCGGCCTCTGTGACATGCAGTTAAGGACCAGAATCTGTGTAGACAGCGAGACGAGGCCTTCAGCGCCTATGGTAACCTCGCAGCTGTGAAGCTGCCAAACGGGGGTCAGTGGGTGTTGATGCGGTTGGAGCAGGTGCTGCCGACTATGGGAGCCCCATAAACAGTGCTGGAGCCAGTCCCTCATGACCCCACGCTGCGGGCCGACACACAGCAGCGCCGAGCCGAGCCAGCGCCCCTCCCCCGCCCGACCCCAGCGGAGCCAGCATGCCTTCCACATGTGTCACCACTAGCCCCCCCCCATACTCCCCCTCCTCCCCCAAGCTACCCTAGCCTCTATCCTGAACAAACCACCAAGGCTATCCCTCAGCGAAGGAAAATATTATTCCCCCTCTACCAAAAACCCCAGCAAGTGAAATCTGGCCTCATCTGACGGAGCGACAGAACGTTTGCATGTGAATTACATAATTGTTATGGTTTGCGAGAGCTAAAGCCCTTAATTCATACCACATGATGGGTCTGTCTCTCTGTATTTGAGCACGAAATGGAGACAAATTTTCAGGGCCAGCCTGTTTCCAGGCACTAGAGATCCATCTCCGCTGTCCTCATCATGTCAGAGCTACGGGATGCTGTGGTGGGAAACATGGTTTGATTCAGCATCAACATTTGCCTTTGTTATTTCATGTCCCTTCCCTCGTGTGCTGTGTCTTCTTCTTCCCCCGTCTCCCCTGTGGTGCTTTTCCAGAGATGCCTGGTATGAAAATGGCAGGACACTTCTGATCCTGGCGACGCTGTGTGTGGTTCTACCTCTGGCCTTATTGCCCAAGATTGGTATGTGGACCTAAACCTAATTAATTTATACTTCTACTAGGGTTTATTGTAACATGCTCTGACCCTGATCTAGGTGTAATACTGTATCTTTCTAGATATTTATATCTCTCTCCTCTCTCCCTCTCTCAGGGTTCTTGGGCTACACCAGTAGCATTGCGTTCGTCTTCATGCTCTACTTCGCTGTCGTGGTGAGTTCTGCAACACGTCATCCTTGTGTCCTTCCTCTCATCTCGGGACTTATTTTTATAATGAATAAAACATTGTTTTAACCAAACTGTGTGATAGAGTATGTTAATACAATTAACTAGTCAGCATATTTATTGTAGTTCGGACATCGTTGCAATTCCGTCAGGAGAGGAAGACAACGGACATAAAACTTACGTACTGTAGCTTTAAAGTGTATTCCACCTCATGGTGCCCAGCCCACATGTGCTTACAATAATATGTTAAAGCTGCAATCCATAACTTTAAAGTCCTACCCGGTATTCGAACACTGGTACCTGAGTGCAGAGATTTTTATGTTGAGCGAGAGCACGTTTGGGAAAGCGAGTTGTTTCGAATTGAGTTTTATGCAATATCTCTTGTCAACCAGTAGTGGTCCAGTAGAAAAGCAGGGAGACCACCTCCAACCACCCTGCAGTTGTGTTAATTATATTGTATTAACATACTCCTATCATACAGAGTGAATTGAATCACTGGTTCTCAACCTGTATATCCAAAAAGGTCTAAAGGTCACTGGTAGGCCACAAGGGTATTGCAAGTGGGCCCCTAAATAATTGGCAAAAGACAAAGATTTTAATGATAATATAACATTAATATTAAAAAGTGACACCAATAAATAAGAACTTAAAGTATACTACTGTAGTTCCCTTGATCCAAGGTGAAACACAATCGATTGATTGATCATAAAAAATAAAAAATAAACATACTCTGAAAATGCATGCGGCCCTGATCCAGAAAATGTTGAGAACCCCTGGATTAAATAACCGTTTTATTCACAAAAATAAGTTATAATATTTATCTTTTACAGCGAACATTTGTAAAATATTGTGTTCCAGGGACCTCCAGAAACTAAGATTTGAGTTAAAAATGTTCGCCAAAAAAAGAAGATATAAATATATATATGTATGTGTATATGTGTGTATACAGTGTATATATATATATATATATATATAGATATAGGTGTGTGTGTGTGTGTGTGTGTGTGTGTGTGTGTGTGTGTGTGTGTGTGTGTGTGTGTGTGTGTGTGTGTCTGTGTCTGTGTTTTTTCCTCCAATCACTCACTCGCACGCTATGAGCTTGTAGATCTGCTATTTTTGAATAGCCAAAAAAATCTAAAATTACAGAGATGCGTTCCCGGTCTTAATGGGTTAAAGCCCGTACAAATGATCATATACCAACACAATCTGGGGGCGGCAGTGGCTCAGGGGTAGAGTGGCCGGGTAGAGTGAACTGGAAACCACTAAGTTCCCAGTTCGATCCCGGGCTGGGGGCGCTCCCCCAGAGTTAGTGTCGAAATGTCCTTGAGCAAGACGATGAACCCCTAATTGCTCCCGATGAGCAGGTTGGTGCCTTGCATGGTTTCCTCCGCCAGCGGTGTATGAATGTGTGTGTGAATGGGTGAATGGCACAATCAATGTAAAGTGCTTTGGATAAAAGCGCTATATAAATGCACCATTTACCCATTTACAATCTTACAGTAACTTGTGTTTTCCTCCCCTGTAGGTTATTGTTAAGAAATGGTCCATCCCCTGCCCTCTTCCTCACAATGTGACGATGCTACCGGGCGCCTACCAGGTAAGAACAAACATACTTTTCTATATTCTTATTTGCATGTGCACATAGCACATACAGACAGACAGGCATACAGAAAGACACAGGGACGTGCACAGATAGACTCTAGGTGGTGCTAGAGCACCTGCCCTTTGCCCTCTTGACCAGAAGTGCCCTTTTGAAAAAAATAAAAAAAACGTTTTTTTTCTTTCAGTTTACAGCAGGGGTCTTCAACAGGGGGTCCGGGACCCCTAGGGGGTCCTCAGAGTTACTACAGGGGGTCCGCCAAATCTTTATGTGATATGATTTTTCTTTTTACCATAACCACTCGAAACCTAGCACCCCTTTTCTGAGGAGAACTTTAGCCAAAAATAGCAGATCTACAAGCCCACAACGCCTCGTGCTGCGAGGCGTTGTGGGCTTGTAGATCGGCTATTTTTGGCAAAGAGGTGTAGAGGGAAAAAAGAGCAGACCAAGTAAACAAAAAAAAGTACAATTTACTTGAGCACCTGCCCCTCAAAATGTCTGTGCACGCCACTGCTTATTTGCATGTGCACATAGCACATACAGACAGACAGGCATACAGAAAGACAGCACCATGGGTCACCGCAACCTGAGGGAGGTATGCCAGACCAGACAGTCGGGGATCAACCTAGGAGATTGAGTTTACTGATTGAGTCAGTTGTGCCTGATGAGGACCAGAGAGAACCCTGCTCTGTGAATGGTGCCAGTCCTGAGGGGAAGGAAGTCCAGGTCACCTCGCCAGAGCCGGGAAATGAACTTTGACCTTTTTGGATATACAGGCAGTGCGATTACTTCCCTGAATGCAGCCTTAGCGTGACTTAACACTTAAGCCCTATTCAAAGATTTAAAAAAAAATAGCGGATCTACAATCTACAAGGCTGCCTTACAGTTAAGTGACACACCGTGGGCTTGTAGATGGGCAATTTGTTTATATTATAGAAGGTTGTTTTAAAAAGAAAATGCCTATAATGACATGCCCAAAATAGGTGTGCCAGCTTGAAAGTGCCTAACTTGGATGACTGTTTGCTTCTCAAACCGTAACCAGGACAATGGAATTTAATTTAACCTTGCCCACCTTTGCAGCATTCTTGCAGAACGTCATCTCTGAAATAATGCTCTCTCTCTCTCTCTCTTTGTTTTCCCAGCTATCAAATTCCTCTGACTCAGACTGCACGCCCAAACTCTTTGTCATCTCCAGTAAGGTGTGTATACAGTTTTAGGATAGATCTTTTCAGCCCTCTGCAACAACACATGCAGAGCATGTGAGGCAGTATAACATTGTCAAGACTAAGAGCGCTACACGCTTGTTTGACACCAGTGACATTTCCCAATCATTAAACATGGACTGTGTATAAGGACCACCACATGCTCCAGTGGAACATGCAGCTGCCAGTCACATGTGCTTAAATGTCTGTAAAGAGCACATGTGTGCATGTGTGGTGTGTGCAGAATTACACCAAGCACATGGCGGTTTCACAGTACGGTACAAACAAGTTAGAGCATTAGCACATGCACATCTTTAGGTCTTTTCTGAACACGTTTGATCAGATAACGTTGCATCTATAGCTTTGCTTCATCACCTGTCACACTCTGCATGGTACTAACTATTAATAAAACTAACCTTCACCAAGGGCTGGGCAATGTGTTGATATTAAATTCATATTGTGATAAGAGACTAGATATTGTCTGGGATATTGGATATCATGATATTGTGATTATATAAGTGTTTTTTTCCTGGTTTAAAAGGCTGCCTTAATGTAAAGTGATATAATTTCATGAACTTAACTGACTGTACCAGCTGTTGTATAATTTGCCTTTTATATAGGCATTACTGATGATTATTATTATTATTTCTAAGATTTATTTATTGTGTCTGGGACTCCGGGTAGCTCAGTCGGTAGAGCTCTCGCATTTGGACCACACGGTCTTGGGTTTCGATCCCGGGCATCGTCAACTCAGCGTATGAGTAGGCCCAGACCCTCCCCCCACCCCGTCCCCACAATGGTACACTACTCAACTTTCGATATTCAATATTAACCACAACACCTTTTGACAGTATCAGTTTAAACAGAAGAAAATCAAATCAAATCAACTATGAGGAGATATTGATGGTAGAACATCAAAGACATTGCCCCAGACTTTTTTGTATATTGCAGTTTTTCTCCTAACATTGTAATTACTGGTGACTATTCATCAAAAACCTCATTGTGTAAATATTTTTGAAAGCACCAATAGTTATCCCCACAATATCATAACCATTTTGATATCAAGGTATTTGGTCAAGAATATTGTGATATTTGATTTTGTCCATATCACCCAGCACTACCCCGGGCGGCAGTGGCTCAGGGGTAGAGTGGCCGGGTAGAGTGAACTGGAAACCGCATGGTTCCCAGTTCGATCCCGGGCTGGGGCGCTCCCCCAGAGTTACTGTCGAAGTGTCCTTGAGCAAGACGCTGAACCCCTAATTGCTCCTGATGAGCAGGTTGGTGCCTTGCATGGTTTCCCCTGCCATCGGTGTGTGAATGTGTGTGTGAATGGGTGAATGGCACGATCAATGTAAAGCGCTTTGGATAAAAGCAAAATAAATAAATAAATAAATGCACCATTTACCCCCACCCACTACCAGATAACAGTATAATCCGTTAAGTTGTTAATGATGCGTTGATGTGTATGTTGCAGAGTGCCTACGCCATCCCCACTATGGCCTTCTCCTTCCTGTGCCACACAACCGTCCTGCCTATCTACTGCGAACTGGACCGGTCAGCATTACAGACTTTTCAGCCACATCCTAATTTATCTTAACATCAGTAATCAAACATATAATGTGCTAGTAGATAGATGAAATAGATATGAAGTGCTGGTTGTCTCCTGATGTGTCCTTTCAGACCTTCAAAGAAGAGGATGCAGAACGTCACGAATGTCAGCATCTGTCTGAGCTTCATTGTTTACCTGCTCTCTGCCCTGTTTGGCTACCTCACCTTCTATGGTAAGAGATCAGGGACAAGCTTAGACTTAATGGTGTGCCTTTAGCAAAAGCACTTGCGATAACTGTCATGTCAACCACAGTCTTTCTAATGTTGTCCATCTCTTATAGCCCACGTGGATTCTGAGCTGTTGCTCAGTTATGATTCCTACATGCCGCGGGACGTCATGGTGATGACGGTTCGTCTGACCATCCTCCTGGCTGTGTTGCTGACTGTACCCGTCATTCACTTCCCTGTGAGTAGACAACCCGTCACTACCACCCAACAGCTATGTAGAGTGTGTGCAGGCTGCCTATCAATACAGTCTCATTGTCCTTGAAGGGGCCACTTCGCGGGGGGTAAAGTACTTGCCCACTTCCACGGAGACTGTAGCCGCTGCACTAGTGGGGGGAAAAGTACTTAAAAATAAAGTACTTGCCCACTTCCACGGAGACTGAAGCCGCTGCACTAGTGACTTGTACTTGACTCGTACTTGTTGGTTGTGGGTTCTGTACATACGAAGTCAGTATGCCCCCCCGGGGAAAAAAATGCTGCCCACCCCTGCTCTTGAGGGAGCAGACTCATTGGCTTCCACCCAACCGTCAGCCCCAGTACTGTAGGTCTACTAACTAAAGTAATTGTGTCTGATCTGACCCAGCGTTCTATGTGTTCCAGGCCCGTAAATCTTTGACTGTGATGGTCTGTGGAGGAAGGCGCGTCTCGTGGCTCACCCACATCTTGGCAACTGTAACAATCCTGGGTGTAGTGCTGCTGCTCGCCATCTTCGTTCCAGACATCAGAAACGTGTTCGGCGTTGTGGGTATGTGCACGGCTATTTTTGTAAATCACTATTTGCACGGGGAGTGGAGTTACATCGCATGTAAAGTGTATGGTATCCGGGTTCAGTCCCGAGGTCAGGCCTAAAGCCCCACTTTCCTGTTTGTCCTCCCCCCCAGGGTCAACCACATCCACCTGCCTCCTGTTTGTTTATCCTGCTATTTTCTACCTCAAGATCAGCAGCGGACCTCTCAGATCCCTGGAGTCTGTTGGGGTAAGCACACGCTTCTCCAATATAGGATTTCTAACAAGTCTTTTAACAAGTTTGTATGAGTCATTTTACTCATTGTTGTTTTGCTTACTTTCTCTCCATGTGGGCCGTATTATGACACGGTCATAATATGGTCGATATATCAATATAATATCATTATAATAAATATATTGGGATATTAGGCAATATCACAATACTGGAATTATAGTATTTTCCTGGGGCCAAATGTATAAAAGTGTGTATATTTATTTAGGGGTAGGTATGTATTTGTAGTATATGTAGGTAGTTTGTATGTATGCACAAAACAGGAAACATGCATACTCTTTGACAGATTTATAAAACACCACATAATGTCTGTTCCTAAGTGTTTTTTCCTGATAAATACTGTAAACTGCGTTTTGATGTTGGCCTGTTCACCCTCAGTACAAGGAAAAATCCATGTCCATATACGATATAGTCAGGTCAATAATAAAATGTAACTTAAAATTGAGACTTGGAGAGATGGAAAAAAGGCCCAGTTAGTGCAGCAAACCTAAAGAGAAATGTATGTGTGCTGTACACACAGGAGATGTGATTGAGATGATATGTACACACAATCATGACCTTGATATGTTTCACAAATCACACATCATGACCTTGATATGTTTCACAAACCGCACATTAGGACATTAGGACGATGAGCCCCATAACCTCCCATGTGGTTCTGCTGACTGAAGTTCTCTGTGTTTCCTAGGCTGTTGCTCTGCTGGTGTTCGGACTGATTGTGGGAGTGCTCAGCTTCTCTGTCATTGTGATCAGTTGGGCACAGAATGCCTGAAAACCAGTAAGCCAAGCACCAACATCATGTAAACCCAAGACTGCACAAAGGGATACACGTGCCAAATAAAAGGGATAGAAACATTAATGGATGAAAGAAAGCGAACAGAGGGGTTGATCATTATTTGCGCCAGTCACTAATGTTATCAACATTTTCATTGCAATAAAGATTGTATAAACTGTTTACAATATGGGGCTGTAGAGATTTTTCAATTATATGTTTTTAGAAGATCATTTTAAATTCATTTTTGTTGTGTTTTCTGATTCACAAGCCTCATTTACACATGTAGAGTCACAGTCTACAACAAATCAATCCGTTTTATGTTTTATGTCCCCATTTATTCATCTGTGCCTTTTAAAGACGTATTCTACACACACAGTGCTAATTACAATATATTTTAATTTGTAGCAAACTCCCATTTATCTGGTTCTTTAGGGGTCCAAATGGCGAAGGTCCAGGAACCCTATTGTTTTTGTTATCATTATTAAGATCTAGAATTACCAAAATTGGCAAGTGGGTTGCAAATTCCACCCTCTACTCAGGCACATAAATACGACACACTTCATCATTTTAATCTCTCAAGTCATCTGCATCTGGTCTTCTGCTCTAAATTTCAATCAATTCAATTTGGGTATTTTGAGCTCAATTTACTCAAACTTCCGCAAAAAAAAAAAACGCACTCGGTCAATCTACAGACTTTACTGATCTAGAAATGGCAATCCGTTTTGATCAAAATAGCAACAAATGTAGTAATGTGAAACACGTCTTTACTGAGGTAATTTACCTCATATTGCAATGACCACGTGAATTGTTTTAAAGAAAATGAAGAGTTTTTCTTCTTCTCCATTTAATTAAAAGTGTCTAAATTCATTGCCACTTCGGCTATATTTTTATATTTTATCTATTTAACCTTTAATTTAACCAGGACTCATTGAGATCTCTTTAGCCAGAAGTGACCTGGCCAAGTTTGGCAGCAGTGCAAGTCGTTGCATAAAGATTTACAACTACTTACATTGCATTAAATAAAATCATGATCATGATCAGAAAGTCAAAAACATAGGCAGGACAAAGTAATTCATCAAAGATGTAAAAGCTGGAAGTGTTCTGCAAAGTTGTGTACATTTTGTAAGGAATTTCATGTAGATTGAGCAGAGTGCATGAATGTCCTTTCACCCATCTCAGTTCAGTAGGAAGAATAAATCCTGAGAGTGACAGACATAACATGAAACAATCCCTGAAAGGTATTTACAAATACTATTTTAACCCACTTCTGGACCATAACATTATAAATGGAGAAAGGCCTGGCTTTTCATTCTGTCTGTCAAACCTTGTTAACAGTACACCAAATGGTTTACATGTCACTGTGACCTTGATATGTTTCCTATTGTTATTTTTCCTATTGTCATTCTGCTGGATTTTCTTTTCCTAGCTCCCGGTTGTATTCTTGAAAGAAATCCACTTCTTGAAGGACTGTTTAAATATCACACATCAGGTTCATATAATAATGTAAATGGAAAAATTGCTGCTGCTGCTCATGTTATTTATATTTGCTCTAAGACCAAAGACTATGAACTCTAATTGCAGGCATGCAATGTATTTGTTTACAATGTTAAGATTATGTTCAAAATGGCTGATCAATAAAAGGGATTTTTTTTCATACAGTAGGTCTATGAACTGTTGACTTATTTTCTGACCACCACAGCGTCTAGATCGGCTAATCAGTATAGCATGTCATACAGCCATGTGTTTGATTGGCAGGCGTAGTACTGACATAAGGACAAGCTCCTCAGTGTCGGGCTGGGGGTTCTGTCTGCAGCTAATGAAAGCCAAATGCTTGGTACGTTTCTAATCACGATGCTGTTTAGATTCTCTTCATGCTAGCTCTGGAACCTATGGCCACCCCACTGCTGCTTTTAATCTAAGGAATTATGGCAAATGTATACTTTGTCACACGACGGCATTGCTCGCCGAGAGTAACAGATTTTTAAGATGACAACGCCACATCAGCTTGAAAACCTGTTATTTTTGGCCAGTGACAAAGTATAATGATTTATGCTCCGTTGTACGAGAGTAGGGCTAGGTAAAAAGCAGATCTACAATTTCACAGATGCAATGCTTTGTGAGCTTTTAGATTGGCTTTTTCAATGCGTGACAGTGTGACACCTTTGTACGATAAAATATAAACCAGGCTTAATTTGGGCTTTTAACTGACCCGCCTCCCCGTCCTCCTGTAAAGCAGTGCTTTCCCACCACGCCTCACATGAGGTTCCTCAATCCACAAGATAACCCTCTGACCACCGTTCCTAGGTTATTCCTATGTTAGAGAGCAGCCCTCTGTGATTGAGTTGAGCTTAGCCTCTATCAACACTGGTGTATTTTGCCTGCTTTGGCTTAAGCTTATGCATGTTTGATAGCGCAGGGAGGATTTTCCACAGAGCATGGCTGTAGTGTAGACACATACATAGATGTTAAATGGTTACAGACGCCAACA
This sequence comes from Gymnoscopelus microlampas, assembly GCF_963454915.1. Classification (NCBI taxonomy): domain Eukaryota; kingdom Metazoa; phylum Chordata; class Actinopteri; order Myctophiformes; family Myctophidae; genus Gymnoscopelus; species Gymnoscopelus microlampas. The sequence continues at coordinate 30,393,304 of NC_139957.1, forward strand.
GTTTGGAGGTTGGCCCCCTGTCACCATTGTTGTCTTTTGGTCAGATCACAAAGTCTTCTGAAGTGGTGATAATCAGGAACACAACAGCACCCTCGTCTTCCAGACCATAGGATGCTTCTTCCACACGGGTTCCATCAACCGCTGAGCAAAACCCAAATACTACACAAGATTACCACCTAGTGTTGGACCCCGTCCATAGCAGTCCATATCTCTGTTCCTCCCCACTTTGTTGACATTCCTTGCTTGGCTTATCCAAGCAAGAGATATATAACCAGATGAAGCAATTTTCTCCCGGCGTTATCACGTGTTGGAGATGTGCATGTTTAACGCAGACCAGAATTGTTTTTATGGAGGCCAGGACTGGGGCAGGCCTCCACATTGACTGGGAGAGTGTTTTTGTTTAGTTAAACTCACTCACACTCTGGGCCTTTGTCCAGTCGTATGACAGCACCATCTCCCAGGGCTAAGAGACGGAATGGAGCTGAGGAACGATGGTGGGCTGAAATTAAACCCCCGTTGGCAGCCTCCACTCTGGTATTATTTTAAGAGGTGTCGCTTGTGTTCTTTGAAAATTGTTTTCTGTTGTTGTAAATCAGGACTCTGGCCTGGCTGGTTGGTATCCCATGAACCTACTTTGACCCTTGTCTATGTTAGTGTTGACGCATGCACACCACTTGAACATGTATACTTTCCTGTAAGTGCGTTTGCAGATGAAAATCATATTTTAACATCACAGTCCTGTTTACAGTGACTTAAGTCTAATTCATAATTTGTCGTACAAAGTATAAATTCAAGAATGTTGCAACTGTCCTTCTTACATGAGCTCTCAAACAATTATGTATTAGTTATTGTTGTATGATGCAGTTACACATTGTCACTGATGGGTCATGCAAGAATCCTGTCTTCCTCTGCCTCCATTTTCATCTACCATGCTGCTTTTCTGCTCTTAATCGATTTCCATGGTCTATCTGTAAACATGCTTTTCATGTCACAGTAAGAGCATTCCTCACTCTGAGGACTCTTTTTAAGACCACAGATGCCCTTTCATTCACAGCGCTCCAGTCATGGTACCATCTACTCTGGTGTGAAGCACAAGTACTCAAATAAATGTTGTTTACAAGACTGTATTGATAGAAGGTCCACAGTCAGAGAGTTTCAGAGAAGACTACTTGGTGGGACAAAGGAATCCCACAGAACCCTTCAAGGACATTATCTTTCACAATAACAGTACATACAGTACATAAACTGTAAATGCATTGTGACTTCTGACACTGTCATGTTGCCAAAAAAGATTGTTTACTTTTACATGTGTAGACGATGAGTGACGACCTCTCCTTCACACGTTCTGGATATCTGAGTGAGATGTCCTCCACAAAGCTCCCTCCACCTTCACCTTACCGCATTGACGACTCAAGTGCGTAACCATTCTAGGCAGCAAACACAGTGCTGCCTTCAACAGAGACTCTTAAAATGGCTTTCGGGGAGAAATTGCCTGACAGCCTGCTCATCACTTGTCGGTCCACAATCAGGGCATGGGACACAATAGCAGCATCACAATAACATAGAATAGACTGACTTCAACGCTGCGGTTACCATAGTGATGGAAACATAATAAGCCCTGGGAAAAGAGAATGACCATTTTGATTTTGCCAACACACCGAAAACCAAGGTCAATGTTGGAGAAAAACAAAACAAAACAGCCTTCACTAAATAAGCAAGACCCTGTTCACTTGTGTCTTTGAGAAGTATTTCTATCCACACAGTCATTTCAGAAGGCGGTGTGTACTGGATAGAAATGGACTCTGAGTGGGAAAATGTATCCGTGAGCGCTCCAAATGAATACTGAAGATTTTACTGTGCAGAAGGTAGCGCCTTGCTCAGTGGTCATCAGCAACATGGAATGGGACTTTGTGCAGCCTCTACTTTGGAGGTGGCGGGGGCGGGGTTGAGTTCGTCTCTCTGCAATCCCATCAGCCCTAGACTGAGCCCTTAATGCGGCCCTGACGCCTCACTGGCGTAGGGGCCACGCTGCCTCACATCTGGAGCCAATTACCCAGGAGGGGCTGTGACAGACGACCCCCACCCCACACTCTCTCTCTCCTCTCCTCGCTCGCTCTGCTCTACTGTCCAGCACAGGACCCACCATTCTCACACTTACATTCCTCCACTTTTCACAGTACCCACTCTTTATTTCTGTATAGCCACTCTTTCTGCTTCTGATCTCATGATACACCTCCCTTTCTCTTCCTGGAAAGTGTCCTCTTAAGTGACAAGATAACTTCCAGACTTATCTTATGTCTTTCTCCATCCCTTGTTGTAGAAATATATAAAAATATATCATACATAACTAACTAAACTCAACCTCCCTTCTCCAGTCTCCATACAGTGCAGTAAACCTACATAATGTTTTCCTGCAGCAGAGCACTAGCAGTAAACACCACTTGTGAATAAAGGGACATTTAGTACCGAATCAGCTTTTATAGGTGTGATTTATGGACTGCTTGTCCACTAAGGACCCTGGGGATATGCGTGTGTATGCGCACGCACACACGCACACATTTATACTGAACCTTTGCATGTGTGTGCGCATGTGAGTGTGTATACTGAATGTGTGTGCGTATAGTATACTTAATTTGTGCGTGTACAGTATGTGTACTGAATGTGTGTGCATGTGTGTGTGCGTGTACAGTATGTGTACTGAATGTGTGCATGTGTGTGTGCACGTACGTGTGCGTGTGCGTGTGCGTGCGCGTGTGTGTGTATACTCAAGGCCTCATTTGGCTCGGTTTAGTTTAGTTTTGTAGACATGCGTACAGGGCTCTACCTGTGGAGGGGTTAATTTATACTTTGTCACACGCTGGTGTCGCTCATGAAAAATAGTTATTTTTGGCGAGCGTCACAGTTGTGAGATGATGTATAAATTAAGCTTAACCCAGTGACCGATGGGGGTAATTGGGTTTGGGATGGTGTAGTGTAAAAGGTATGGCGCGGGTATATATACTAGTCCCTTGGGCTTTTACTCACCAGGGTTAGCTCTCACGAGCGGGAGAGAGAGAGAGTAGTGAATGGGCTTTGCCATACCTGGCCAATATTATTCATATTCCCTACTGTCTTGTTTGGCACTGATGCTATGGTTCATTAGATGCAGCTATAGGGTGTAGCCTACCTGGGCAGGGAGCCAGACAATAGAGCTGTCTGGCTTACAGAGACATAAATTGGAGTGTAGACCATGGAGGGAATGTGGAAACACTACAGGTGGCAGATATTCAATCATTTACAGAGGATTACTAGAACCTGGTGTGTGTGTGTGTGTGTGTGTGTGTGTGTGTGTGTGTGTGTGTGTGTGTGTGTGTGTGTGTGTGTGTGTGTGTGTGTGTGTGTGTGTGTGTGTGTGTGTTGGCTACCCTGTAAAATGCTATTTTGAGTAATTGTATCAGAAGTATGTGTGTGTCTGTCTGTCTGTCTGTCTGTCTGTCTGTCTGTCTGTCTATGGGTGTGTTTTCAATGAGTTAAGTTGATCTATCTGTAGTTGCAGACTACTCCCATAGGAGCATAATTCAAGATATTGTCCATGACAACCAGCAAGCTGACAAGGCTGTGGAGAGAAGCGCGAGAGGGAGCTAGTTAAGAGGGACACAAAGCAGGGGCAGATGGGAAAACAGAGGGACTTGAACAAATCATCCAGGATCGTAAAAACGTCAGCTCTGGCACCGGAGGAATGACAGGAAAGAGCAGGCAGACAGAAAGCAAAAAATGAAAATAAAAAAGAACTTGATCATGATTGAGAGATAGACCAGAGAAGAGGTGTGAAACAACAAGAGAATGATGACATGGATTCAGCAGTCTCATTCTGCCCTCTGCTGGACAGAAAGAAACATTTTTTGTTTTTAGTAGTTTAATAGAAATAGCAGTTGTCCTTGTTGACTAAATTACATTACTAATAACATTATAATTGCTCCTATTAATCCTTTAACGTTTCTCAGACATGTTTAAATGTAACAATGTTATTACTGCATTTCACACATGCATGTTGGCTGCATGTGGGAGTTATATCAAAGTTACAGTGAAACATATCTGTATAATGAGTTGGATTTACATCACATTGAGAGCATGCAGACAGAGACAGTAGAATTTTTCAGACTGTTTCTTTATGATTTTTTACAATATTTTACTACATAGACATAGTAGGAGCCCCATGATTGCCAGGCACACCTCCTCCCCACCCTCTCTATCTTTACTGTCATTCTCTAATAAAACAAAACAAATATTTCTGCAAGAGGCTCTGCAGACATTTGTTTTTCCAATTTGGTTAAAGGGTACATAATTATAAAGTGCAAGTGTACAATATTTACTTTAACCACTACCACTTAAGCCCTATTTCAGAAATAGTGACAATAGCCTCACAACACAGCAATGCAAAGTGTTGTAGATCTGCCATTTCCCCACTTTTGAAGATTTGGGGAAACATTTGCCTATAACGAATATAATGAATGTGAAAGAATGTACAAAATAGGAACTTAAGGTTGAAAGTGGTTAACGAACCATAAAAAAATCAATGAATGAATACATACATACATACATAGCCTAGTCTTATCTTGATGCAGACAATAGTGAGCACCCTTGCTTTTCTCAAACATGCACCAAATTGTTCTCCTATCTACAAGTGTTATCATGACGCCCCCGGCCTCTTTTCTCACTAAGGTCATGTCTAAGAGGTTGTTTACAAGACAGTCTCTATCCCAGGGATGTGTAAGATCTGCAGCCCGGCGTCTTTATTTGAAACAGCTGGAAGAGGAATATGTGGTGTGCTGACATTTGGCTGAAGGGGGTGAGAGGTCAAGTCTAACACCAATAAAGTCAAGACTTTGATCGTGGCATTTATGGATGGGCTACCCTCCTCCAAGTGAACAGCAGAGAGAGAGAGAGAGAGAGAGAGAGAGAGAGAGAGAGAGAGAGAGAGAGAGAGAGAGAGAGAGAGAGAGAGAGAGAGAGAGAGAGAGAGAGAGAGAGAGAGAGAGAGAGAGAGAGACCTGGCCCAGTGGCTCTATCACAGGCTGTAACGCGTAGGAGTTCTGATTGCATGTAGACTCGTCATTTTTGCATGTAATAATGTTCATACTTCACCCATTCATAATATTCCTCTACTTCTCATGTCTAGGTTTGTGATAGGCCCAGTACATCCTCCAGTGGAGATCTCCCCAGAGTCCCCAACAAACATGCAGCCCAAGCAGCCCAGCTATAAATTGTTTCACCATTCAGCTGTTTTTAAATTTTCACCTTCAACAAAAGGCAAAGAACCCAGTGGTGCAGAGAGTATTCTGCTGACATACAATGAATAATGCAATGCATTGTTTTGCTTTGTTTGTATGGCCTTTGCAAAGTCCACTGACAGCAGTCTATTTATTACTGCAATGACATTTGAGGCATGTGCTGTGCAACAGCGCGTAGAGGAGCATGAGTAGAGCATAGCACATAGGAATTGTACAGAAGCGTATTTCTTACAGGCTTCCAAAGCTTCGCACACGTGCATCGAGGGGGGCCTAATTGGAGGGGGGCACGATTTCGAAAATCTTGTCCCCCCACCCAAGAATCCTGTCAGCAGGCCTGGGTTCTATCGTCACACAAATTTTCAAAACAACGGTCAATTCTGTCATAGACACAGTTAAGCAACATATTCAAGAATCCTTCTCCAGTGACATTCAGAATCCCGGGATGTTCTCAGGCCGGTGGAACACTTCTATTGGGAGCTGAAATGTTTAGCTGGACAGTGGAAAAGACAGAAAACGTAATCACTGAATGAGTACATGTCCAGGGCAGTGCCAGTGGAGGATGGATTTGGTGAAGAAGAGGATGAGATTGAAAGAGTGAACAGGTGAAAGAGCAGGTGGTTCAGCTTGCAAACAGATAACATGCCATATGTCATTGTATACAAGTATATATTGTATACATTGTACACGCATACAAGTTTTTGCTCACGCTGTCCATCACACAGGTTTGCTGTGAATGTACATTTTCAACACTGAAATTCATAAAAAGCACAGGACCACTTGGAGGCTTTCATGTTGATGCTACTGAGAAGGACATCCTCATGACCCTGGACAGACACAGATACTGTGACCGACAGAGTTGCAAAGAAGAGTGCACTGCTGACTAAACAGGTCCAGCAGTTCTAGAAGTATAGTAATCATAATCATTAATATCATTGTTATTATCATTACTATGATGTGATGTGACTCAAACATTGTCTCATGCTCTCTCTCTCTCTCTCTCTCTCTCTCTCTCTCTCTCTCTCTCTCTCTCTCTCTCTCTCTCTCTCAGGCCTTCATTTGTTTGAGGAGTTGTTCTCCTACTTGTTTGTGATCTTCTCTATGAAGCAGGCAGTCGGGGGCCATGCCCATGCAGCATTTTTGGATTCAGTGAGTATTAAAATAAACAATATCTTAGGGTGATGTTCCCATTTACAGGAACAAGTTCAATATTTAGTTTAGTATTGTACTGCGCCCTTGTGGCCAGAGCTACAGAAACATTTAATAGGCCTACTCTAATTCAAATGGCTCCTACAATTATACTATGTCCATTATTATACTATCTATCCAACATTCTTGGATCGAGTGTCACACTTATTATAGACTGAAGATAAATGTAATGATATCATTTGACTCAATCGTTAGTCTCTCACTCTCTCTCTCCTATTTGTTTGAGATGTCCCCCCCTCCCTGTTTATGAAGCCTAAAGCAGGGCCATCAAAGACCAGGCAGTATTTTTTCATGTAGTGAGTTAGTATTAACTATTAAGCCCTGAACCCTACAGACTTAGTGAAGCGTCGGTGCGTGCGTTGTGTGCATGCGTGCGTGCGTGCGCGTCTGCGCAGGAGCTGGGCAGCATTTCTGTTTACGCGCGTCTGTTGCTAAGTAACGACTGTCACTGTATTGCAACAGTCCCAGACAAGTAGCTATGTTAGCGAATTTGCCAAGACAAGAAGTTATCTCGAAAGAAATCTCCACTGTTTTTATATTTTATTTTATTTTATATAGTATATAGTTTTTTATCATTTGCCTATCACAACAATAAACATTACCAGTTTTTTTGCTGGAAAAAATGGCATCAAATCATGGATCCCTCGTCAAGGAAGCTACTTTGCTGCTTGACAAATTCAGCGCCGGCCAGCAGCTGTGTTTGGATGATTTCTTAGAAGATGCCTCACAGGTCATGAAGGTAAAAAATAAAATAAAATAAAAAACATGTGTGCATGCGTGTGCACTTGCATGGACATTGCCACACATGTCTAAATTAGTGTCCAATGCCTGGTCCTATGTCACATTGGACCATGATTTGGATACTAATTTAGAAATATTGATCAGTGTTGCCATGTCCAGTGCTTATTGACGTTGGGCTTGTTTTTCTGTTAAATTGCTTGTAAATATTGGTAGTTGTGGATTGCGTTTGTTTGGGGGGCTTGTTTCTAAAGTGTAGTTGCTTCTTTGGGCCTTTTTCCTATTGATGTTTAAACCAGTGTTTCATTTTCATGTCAAGGACCCCCACATTAATATTTATTTGTCTGCGGAACCCCATCTGAAAATATTTTATGCCATCCACAGGCAGCCATGGACCCCCATACAAGATTTGTGTTGTTTCAAAAATATTCCAATCTTTAAACATTTTCTTAAGCCTATGCTGAACATAGCAGATCTACGTGAGCTTAGATCGGCTATTTCCTTTTTTATTTTTCCTATAAATCTTTTTATTGGAAAATATTAATTTAAACATTCAGCCATTAAATAATAGGCTACTTTAATTTATTTTTTAAACAAGACATTGACAACAAAATAAAACACAAATCACAAGATCGGCTATTTTCAAATAGCCAATGCATTATGTTTAAAGGGCAAAGGGCTCGCTCTTTTGGGCTTGTTTTCATAGACCTGGTTGCTTATTTCTCTCACAAAATCTGGCAACACTGATGTTGACGTGGTCTTTATCTTAGAACGTGAAAGCTGAGGACAAGAGGTTCATACTTGACATTGTTTGTGGCTGTGTTGAGCACAAGAAGTTGCTAGACATAGTAATCAATGTCTTCTATGCTCAAAATGGGAAGTGCTTATCCAGGGGTGATCGTCACCAGTTTGTCAGTAAGTGAAAATGTGCTAGAATTGTTCACACAAATTCTATTTTGGAATTGCTTATGGTTTTCACCCTAAACAACCTCTTGCTACGTTGTTCTTTCAGTTATCTGTTACCTTGCCATGTTCATGCAAGATGCAATTGGATTTCCACATTTTAGTAACAGTATCAAATCTCTGGACATCAAGAAGATGCACACAGTGAGAAACAGAATGTCTTCTATGTTTGTACTGTTGCATTGCAAAGAAGTCAAAACCTCATCCCATTATGGTATACATACAATAGCCTATCATCATCTTTGCTAAGCCACTCTGACTTTATTTCCAGTTCCTGACTTTCTTCTTCAATGTCACAAACCTAACCACATGGATACGAGGAGAGTGGAGTCAGATCTATGATTCTGCATATGTGGAGAGAAACTGGATTTCTCCTTTGCTGAGGTAGGCCTACAATGACATTTGAAAAAGGTCTGGGTAGTGTGAGTAGGGTCCGGGTACTCTCTCAGATCATCTCCACCACAAAATGGGATGATGTGAATTGAAGCACATGCCTATAATTGTTGTCCATTAGATGGTGCCCTGAGATAGATGTTCTCTTAGACCAGCTTGCTGCCAGGATGTCTCGTAGTGGGGCACTGGTCAAAAAAGATCCCACCAAGAAGACAACAGAGCCGCAGGAGTTCTCTCTTACTAAACCTAAACCTCGCCCTCTCCTTGCACCTGAGGCCATTCCATCACAGGAAAAACACAAACCAGTCAGTTTCCTTTACATTACCTTATGCAGTAAAATCAGAGTGTAGGCCTATAAACATTGACCCAAATGGAACCAATTTGGGTCCATGTTTAAAGTCTCCCTGGTGATTTTACTGTGTATCTTTCAGCTTTCAATAGGCAGTGTTTTCTGTTTTTAATAGCCTATAGTTTCATTATAATAGCATACAGTTAGTTTTAAAGAGAATAAATCAGACTATTGTTACATTAATTGTATAGTAGCTGTCACAGTTTCAATTGTCATAATGCTTTGTGTTTCTTTAGGTGCCAAATAGCACTTACAGGCTTCCAAACGAGATAAAAGCTGTAGAGGAGATCAAACAAATAAACCGTCAAAAGGCTGAGGTAGCTGTCACTTTTTTTTATAACACCATCATTATGACTTTCTCTCTTTCTCTCAACGTAGAAATGATTAATTAAAGTGCCATATAAAGAGTTACGTCATTACATGAATTGTAATAACATTTCTGCTGTTTTCCTCCCAAGCAAATGCTCTATGAGGTAAATATCAAACAGTTTAAATGCGCAAATCCACAGAAGTCAGAACACACTAAGGTAGGAACAATGGATTTTAACAGATGCTCAATGTAATTAAATGTTATCTAAGCTACTGTATATACATTTTGGATGTTTTTAATTGCAGCAGATGATTAAAGTCCAACCCAATTATTGTAAGCACACTGCACACATAATTATGGTTCCTATATTTATTTGTATGTTTTGTATTTTTCTATATGTACAGAATGCATGTATCATAATTATATTTTAATCCATTTCATAAACAGAAAAAATATTAAATAGAGATATAGTGCTGTAACGTATAGTATCCTAAAACTGAGGTGGTAACCACTTAGGACCAATCTTTTTTTTAATGTTGTTAGGCCAATAAACATCAGCTGTCCATTACATTAAGTTTAATGGAATAATCATTACTCAATAACATTAAGTGTGGTGAATATTATAATTCAATAGTTAGTAAATCATCATAATACAAACCTGAATGTGATTTTTTTTTGTTTTCTTTTACTTAAACAAATGATGGGAGGTTGTATAGCAGTATTTAGAAATATTTGCTTTTCCTGTGTTGCAGAATGTTATTTCCCAAATTAGGGAAGATTTAGATTCCAAGCTGAAGTTCAATTCATTTCATTCCTCTGGAGCTCCAGCCACTCACAAGGTAGAGGTACATATAATAATTACATTTACTTTCAATATTTCTGTCAATATGTTATTTAGACACCAGTGTGCCCCCAGTGATTAGTCCAGGCCCAAGGCTGAGAGTGTATGGGCCCGATTCACTAAGCTGGTCGTAAATAACGTGTAAATAAAGTGACTAAAGGAGGGTGTATTTTCTCTAAGCAAAAAACGATGTTTGATTGATTGAATATTAGGCAAAAAATGTAAAACAGCACAGTTACATTTAAAATACTTTGTCTAAAAGGTCCGTTCATAAAAGTCCTTGCGGTCTTGTTTCCAATGAGGTCCTTGATATTCAATTCATAGACATATATATGTGCAATTGACAAAGAGGTGTGTAAATCCCTCAATTTAAATTCAATTAATTATTTCAGTGGATTTATCTCATTGTTTTATTTGATGGCCTCCATTCTGTCCTAGCATTTGGCCGTTGTGCCCTCAAATATACAACACCCAAAGGCCAAGTGGCCTTGCCCCCTAAAAAGATTAAATTCCAGGCCTGATCACTATTAAATATCTATGCATTCACCAAATTCTTTTTGTCTGGTTCCTTCAGACAAACACATGGCAGGTGAAGCTTAACAACACAGCTATCCTGAGAGAAGGAGCGCTTTATAACCGCCAGGTGGAGGTGGAGCTTCAAAGGTGCACTCTACAAGAGTTCACAAGCATTGAAACGTGATTTGTTGTGAGATCTTATAGATCTGAAATGTATTTGTTGTGTGTGTTAAAAGAATGGAGCGTCTGGTGGAGGGGGAAGGTGAGCCCTCCTCTTTCCTACGGTGGCAGAAGGAGATGCGTGACAGGGACCTCCAGGAGTCGATTGCCCAGGTTGAGCTCAGGCGCCTGGAGGGACTTATCAGTCACGAGGAGGCGGCTATGGCCCGAACACGCATCATGGAGCACAACCAAAAGAACGTGCAGCTTAAAAAGGAAGAGGTTTGTCCATGTAAAGTATGATCATAATGACTGATGGTTTTATATGAAGAGTATTCTATTGACAGGCCCAGTAATGTATGCAGTGATTCATGATGGATTACCACATTGGCACACCGAAATCTCAGGGATCCTTGGGTTTGTTGTCTTGTAGACTGCTCAGTTGATGCAAAGATATGCTCAGAAGCGGTTGCAAGAAGAAAAGGAAATGAGAGACTTGGTGCAAAAAGTGACAGAGGGACACAAGAATTCAAAGGCAGCCAAAGTGAAGTTGCAGGAGTTCAAGCAACGTATAGGTACCTCACCTTACCTCACCTCACCACATGCAGGACATGATTCACTTGGGTTTGAATTTTCATAGCACCCTGATAATTTGTATTCTCCTGAACATTTGTCACAGTTAAAGAAGTCTCAGAACAAATTCAAGACCTCCTTCGCCAGGCCCTCGAGGAAGCGCAGGCAGAGCTAAGCAGAAAGTTTGAGATCATTCGTGAGATCCATGCAATGGAATCTGTTCCGTTCATCAGACACAAGTTTCTGGATGACACAGAGGTGAGTGGAGGAAAATGCATAAATCTGCAGTCACAGCTAGAGACAGATGGAGTACTTCTGTGTCACCTGGATATGTTAACCACTCAAGCCCTATGGCCCTAAGCCCTAGGACAAATCACTGTGATGTCACAATAACAACAACATTCACTTCTGGGTAGACAACTGGCAGTGGATAATTGCGGAGATTTTATAATTATTAGAGGTCATACAACAAATTACATAGATTCCATCACAAAGTCTGTTTACCTTTACTTACAGGCACAAAACGCCTAAGTTCAGTGTAATCATTCAATCGGTGTTGTCAAATTTGCACCGACGATCCGACTGCTACAGTATGCCTATATTTGGAGATCTCTGTATCTGTCAGTCCATGTCCCTTTTATGCCCCGATATGGAGATCCCTGATGTCAACAGTATATGCCCATATATGGGCATACCCCATGCCCCCCTTTTGTGCCCATATATGGAACTGACTGATTTATATGCGCCTGATGCCATGATGGTACATTGAGGTTAGACAACACACTCCTTATTTAGGCGTAGCTGCATTGGGAACTCCTTATATGGTTATGGCTGAGTCATAGAGACATGAGCCTGATGACGTGGTCTGCCGCCGGCCGGTCAGCCAGTGCACCCATTAGCCAATTTGAATATAGGATATATAATATCTATACGGTAACTATATCCTATCCCATCCTATCCTACACACAAGGCAAACAGCGTTTATCCGTTCGCCTCCTAATGGCAAGCGAGAAGTGCAATTGGCTCCAAACTTTGCACAAATATAATGCATACCTTTCCAATCTAATAGGCTACCTTTCATGCTTTGAACTTGAATATTTTCCTTCCTTTCAAACCCCTACAGCCACAGCATTCTTTTTTTTTTAAAGATATTTTTCTGGGCCTTTATGCCTTTATTTGGACAGGACAGTAGGCTGACAGGAAATGGGGAGAGAGATGGGGGGAGACATACAGCAAAGGTCGCCGGGAACGGGAGTCGAACCCGCGACACGCTGTCATGCTGGATTACCATCTTATGTGGTATGCGCCTGGACACAGCCACAGCATTCTGCATAGGCGCCACATATGCAGACGTGCGGTGCAGGACTTGCGCATGAGCATTTCACTGCTGTGTTGACTACAAATAAGGCATGCCACCAGCAGCAAGTGGACAGATGAAGCCCTCTTTATTATACAAACAAATCATGCCATGGACAGTCAACACACTACCTCTCTTACTATAGGCTTACATGTGCGACGATGCTATCCAATATGTGTCCTGTTGCGTCCCACAATGCATAGGCGGATGAGTAACCATATGCGGTGTATCAGTGTACCATGTCCGCAGCCAACGGATAGTCAGCGGTCAACACACTACCTCTCTTACTATTACTAGGCTAACATGTGCGACGAAGTGTGTGTGCACAGAAGAGTAATTTGTCAAAAGCGTGTTGCATTTGCTTAACTGTCCAATATGTGTCCAGTTGCGTCTCGAAATGCGGTCAGGTCACACAATCGGATGAGTGACCATATGCGCTGTAACATTTTCGTGCTATACCAGGACCATGGACGTGCAGGACTAGAGAACACATAGATGTAGCTGGCAAGGGCTTTAGACCCAGTTAAAGATATAATGGAAAACCTTTTTTTCCCCCTTTTCATCAGCTCATACAGCTGACACTACCGCAAGCCACACAGGCTCGATAACAATACTTGCCATTGAGTTTGACGTTCACACTCAATGGCGGAATATGGCTTTATAAGAGATCTTTGTTAATCTTGGTGTGTGTGTGTGTGTGTGTGTGTGTGTGTGTGTGTGTGTGTGTGTGTGTGTGTGTGTGTGTGTGTGTGCGTGTGCGCGCGCGCGTGCGTGCCTGCATGTGTGTCTCAGTTAAAAGGTACGACACAGACAGCACATTTGGGGAGACGCTGAGCCCATTCACTTGACCTATAATTCAGGGGTCCAGTAGCCTATATACAGTATGTGCGGCCACGATAAGCAAGCTGTCATAACAACCTTGACAGAGGATGTGTGCATTACATGCATTACAGATGACTCTGTTAACCCTGTTAATGCAGGAATTTATGTTGAAATGAAATGTGATACGGCCAAGGGATGAAAAGCACATTAGCTGACTCATTTTTATTTATCCTATATTAAAATTGGCTGAAGGGAGGACTGGCCAGCTGGACCTCTGACGTCATGCTCCCAATGTAGCACGCCCAAATATGGAGTGTGTTGTCAAACCTCAATGTGTCCTCATGTATGCACACAAAGGGGGCCTGCCTATATGGCCATATACCAATGACATCAGGGATCTCCATAAATGAGCATAAAAGGAACAAGGACTGACAAATACAGAGATCTTCATATATGGCCATATCGGTCGGATCAGCGGTGCGACTTAGGTGTTAGGGCCGCCTAGCTCATCTCTAGTAATAATAATTGTGTGTGATGTATGCAGGGGTGTACTGGTTGCACGCACGTGCCCACACGTGTACAGATATGCACGTGCATACCAGCCAGACTGCATTGCGTTCCCATTATGAGCCATTCAATGGAGTGGTATGAGTGACTACCTGGCTGGTTTGCATAATATTACATACTGTATGTGGTTACCCATCATCGTCACATGCACAACACACAGAGCAGTTTGCCTACAGATGCAGTGCTGCTAGCGACAATTAGTGTCCAAAGCAGAGTCAGGACTCTGGATTATTAATATTATAAAATAAAAAATATAAGAATATTTCAGTGTGTGCATGTCCCTACTACACCGATTGAACGACTACACTGAACATAGGTGTTATCTAACCGTAAGTAAAGGTAAACATAAGTTGTGATGGAGTTATATAATTTGTTGTATGACGTATATAGAAAATAGTTGATCTACAAGCTCATAGCACATCTCCTGCAACACTGTGAGCTTTTTTTTGTTAATATCCATGAGTATTTTGTTGAATGACGCATAGAAGAAATACCCGATCTACAAGCTCAGCAACCCATGAGCTTGTAGATCGTCTATTTTCAATCTGCTTTTTTGTTTGTTTACCCAACCCGATCGCCAGAGGAAACGTTCTCATTGAACGTTTTTCAACGTTTCTCAAAATCCGTACATAGACTACTGGAAAACCACAAATTCCGTGCATAGCCGCCTCGCATCTCCCCCATTGTAACTAAACCATTTCGGAGGCGCGCAGTCTCAAGGGAATTTTCGCCGTGTGAAGGACCACCGAGCGAGCTAAAGCGAGCGAGTTGCCGTCTTGAACATTGCGACATTCCCTTGAGCCTAATCAGCGCCGTTTGAGTTACGTACCGATAGGCACAGAATCGTAAATTTTGTTGTGGGGACTGCTCTACTTCCTGGTTTTTCCGGGTTGCGACTGGTTACGCCCACCGTGGGACTCCCCGTACATATACACGGAATTTGGGGGTTTCTAGGCGACTATGCACGGAATGACGTGCACAAATCCGTGCAATGTATACTAATTCTCTGGCGATCAGGCTGGTTTACCGTACCCATATGAGCATGTTGCTCCCCGTGTCACAGACAGCAGGCCATGACTTGTTAGGAGAAATGTCCCTGGCTGAGCTGAAAGAGCGGCTGGCAATCCTTAAGGAAGCAGAACGACATGAGCAGCAGAAGAGACACGAGTGGATTCTGGAGGAGAAACATAACAAGGAGCTACTTCTGTTGGACCAGCTGGATGCCATTGACCTACACAGGAAAGCATTGGGCCATGCTGCAGCATGCAGGTCAGAGAAACATAAAGTTGAATAGACCGTCCAGAGGTTTGCAGTCCTTTAAACGTTAGCTATGGCCTTGACATGTTGCAAATGAAAATCTTTGAACATTGCAAACTGATACAGGTACAAGCAAAAGTGTAAACACACACACACACACACACACACACACACACACACACACACACACACACACACACACACACACACACACACACACACACACACACACACACACACACACACACACACACACACACACACACACACACACACACACACACACACAATACTTGTGACCATGCATCTAAAGATGCCTGAACACAACATATTCATAATACTCTTGGTAGGAAAGAGGAAAAGAAAGCAACACTGGCTCTGCAGCAGAAGGCAGTGGCTGGGGATGAGAGAGTGCTGGCCCTGCAGAAGAAGTTGGCTGAGAAACAGCAAGAACGTCAGAGACTAAGGGAGAATGAGAGGAACAAGGTCAAATCCTCTGACCTGGCAAACCCACACGCTGTCAAAAACTCACAACACAAAAGTGTGAGCATCAAAGCACATTTAAAATGTACTAGTAACTGTGTTGTTTTGACTGTTACATATTTAAACATCATTGTCAGTGCTAAACAAATCATTGCTTATTCATTATTATAATTTTCTGTGATGTCAGGAAACCCTGGAGAAAGAGTGCTGGGAAGACTTGGAGCGATGCTTAGAGCATCAAGTCCAGAAAGAATCACCCAACACTCAAGACATAGTAGACATGTGACATGACATGTCTTCTAATCTACAGTATATCCATGCAATATAATATACTCTGTTCATTTGTTCTAGATACATTACAATTATTACTCTCATTAGTCAATCAGTAGTCCTTGTAAATAAATAATAAAGGAAATACATGATTCTGATCAAATTTATTTAGCCCAAAAGACCCAGAAATACAGGCCTATCATGTTAGGCCTATAATTCTATACTACCCTATTTTATCCTAGGTCAACTTTATGATCTAGTGTATTGGATTCAAAAGTCAAAAGCGGAACACCTAGGAGTCCTATTTTGACAGCGCAATTTAACGCTTAGCAATATGTTTTAACTTGCACCGGGGAGTGTGACCCAGTGCTATTTTTGCTATCTTCCGCCAAGTGCAACACCAGTGCTAGATGCTATACGGCCCTGGATTAGCTGTAGGTGTGGTTAGGGGTGTTACATTAATCAAACCAATCAGTCTGCCATTACCTTTAAGACCAAGGTTATGCTTTGCGCAAGACACAGTGGCAATATCAAAAGAGCACAGAATGCCTTTCCTAGCGACAAAGCAAGTGAAGCACGTGAGTTTAAAATTTGATAATGTGATATAATGATGTCAGGTGAAACAAAAGCTCTCTGCTTACCAAAACATCACATTGAAAGATGTCCAAACGTAGTGCAAGGCTGTCAGAATCACTGTATCCTCTGCCTAATCATGTCTCATGTCCAACAGATGTCTGTTTTGACATATCAACTAAGATTCACATTCTCAGTTAGCTATATATAAAAGCATCCCAATGTGTTGCATTTCTCCCCCTTTCTCACTCTCCAAAAGAGCACTGAGTTGAGAGATATTTGGATGTTTCATTTAGTTTGGCCTGCTACTGCTGGACAAAAATATCTGATCTCCCAAACACTCCATTTGTTTCCATAGCCGCTTGTCAAACAATCATGTTTTTTTTCATAGGATTAATGGATTAATTGCTTGAATCTTTTTTACATCTCTGAATTGTTTGCATCCAGTTTTAGTCCCTACATCCAGTTTTAGCCCCTACATTGAATTTAGACATCTCTCAACCGCAACCTTCCTGTGCCCTCTGATGGGGTTTCAGAAAGTGGGGGTTAGCAAAACACCACCTATCCAAAAACCGGAGCCCCTGCCCGGTTCCCTGTTTTGGGAATGGATTATACACTGAAAACTGTATTTGAATGAACAATAAAAAAAAAAGCTAACGATGAGATCCTTCTCTTGGAAGACCTTCTCTTGGAAGAGGGCAAGAATGAACACCACTTTCACCAGGAGTGACAGTAGCCCTCCTGGAACTCCTTAGAGAAAAGAAAAGAAAAACGTTGATAATTTTTTCCTGTTGCCATTAGATGTGCGGATCGCATCATTTTTGCCAGACCCAAGGGGTCGGCCTACAGGAGGCTTTGTCGGTCGGTCGGTCGGTCTGTCCCTCTTTTCCTCTGCACACATGTCATGCGAAGTCCGGCCATTCAGATTTCAACCACTAGGGGTCTGGCAGTGCTCCGAGGAGCACCTTTTCTAGTTCACAAATGTGTGAATGTTTTTCAATTTTTTGTAAAATCATAATTTCAGACCCAATTTTAGGTCTTGCCTAAATATGGAGCTGTGTGGAATTCATATTTGGACTTCATTATGATATATTGATGACGTCAGAGATTCACTGGCAGAGATTTGTGCTCCACTGAGCATCTTTCTAGTTGTAACTACCCTTTTACAGATTTGAAATAGTATGGGGGGGGTTTACCATACTGTTAAACATACATGTTAACCATTTTTTATAGTGTGACATGGTTTATTTTTATAAGCTTTTTCTAATCTAAATCTATTTCCATTGGTGCCAAATTTTGCTGGCTGGGGCTTGAGGGAGGGTTTTCAACCGAAGCAGAGTGTCCGATACAGAGTTTTTGTTCAGGGCCATCAAAAACCTGGGCCTGGCACTGGCTCACCTCTGAGAACTCCTCCTCATTAGGCTCCAGACCCTCAGGGCAGGGCAGCTTAAGAAGTTCTTCTCGTAGTTGGGCTGTGTGCTTCTTAAGTGCGGCAGCGTGGTGAGACATAGAGGGGCCAACGGTCTTGTCACTACTGTACTGCTGGATGTCTGCAATCCACTCCTTGCACTGTGCCATGATCTCTGCCCGTTTCAGGTAAAAGTGCTTTTGTATCACCTCTTTGAAACATGGGGAGGGATTGAGCATCTGCTCCAGCATGGCCCATTTGACAGTGGCCTGCCGAATGTTGGCGTCATACTCGCGGGAGCTTTGGGTGCCTCTGGGGGTACCACGCATGGATTCATAACCTGGCTCGTTGAAGAAAGGCTCAGGCACCAAGATCAGAGACTGCAAAGACACCAGCACCTGTAGAAGGCTCGTACTCTGTGGGTTCCATTTCTCTTCTGGTCTCCCTGACCAAGTGTTGAGGAGACTTAAACATACTTTTCCGTCTTCATAAAGATTAGGGTTGAAGCGCACGGTTTGGCCCCCTGTGGTCTCCAGGTTGAACAGTGGTGGGGAGTTGGGATAATCCTGGGGAAAGAACACATCAAACTCAAAGCAGCCGTTGGTGTATGGAGAGTCGGCTGGACCTGTGATGAGAACCTTCATTATGTCCAACCTTTCATCGTCACATCGGATAAACACAGTGGAGGAGGAGGAGAGAGGCAGAGAGGTAGAAAGAGTGACAGCCTCCTGTGCCAGGCGGCGGGCACGAGCTGCACTGTTGGCATCGCTGGTATTATTCACCTGACACTTGTATTGGTAGTTGACGTGGAAGACCAACTTCTCATTCTCGTCTTCCGATACCATATCAACCATGTCGAACTGGAGCTTCTTCATTGCAGCAACGTATTTCTCCACCAGGGAGCGTAGGATTGACTGGGGTTTGGGCCGGATCGACACCTTTTCCTGGTTGGCCTGTCGTAGGCTGGTGGTAGCAGCGCAAACTATCTCAGCTGTTCTCTGGATGTCCGACATCAGCAGTGTCAAGCACTCGGGCTCTTCATCTGAAATATCCGTCTTCACCTCACCTTTGCTCTTGTCTTTCTTTGACCTGAGGCAGTTGGAGTACATGTCTATGCAGGTCTTCATCTTGGCCAACAGCATGCTTATGGAGGTCTGTCCCTCTGAACACTCCTCCTGCCCAGGATCCCTGGACAGGGGAAGGAGTAGAGCCACGAGGGCCGAGCATGTAGAGATGGCCCGCAGCAGCTCCAGCAACACCTGATACAGGGGCACATGGAGTGCCATGTCCATTACAGAGTCGTTGCGTAGATAGGACAACATGACGGGGATGAGGCAGGACTGGCTGAGCACCTCCTGCAGCATCGAGGGCCAGGCCATGCTGCTATGTGTCCTGTTTTCCCCTGTAGGGACATCGCCATCATGGCCACCTGCAAAGCCTGCTGGTTTGATGTAGCTGGCCAGCACCTGCAATAGGCAGATGACATGCTCCTCTTCCAGACGCCGTTTGGTCCGAGCCTGTTCTATGTCCCAAACAGATTCTGTGGACCCAGAATTGAAACCTGTTCCCTTGGCCCAGTACAGCTTTTGTTCCTCATTGGTGCCTACCCCATGACCATTGGACACCTGCTCAGAGGTGTTGGCGTTTGGGACGTTAGGCGCTTGATGGCTGAGGGCCGAGAGGCAGGACACGATGAGGTTGATGGCACCGATCTCAAGGGCCTTGCGACGCAGCAGTACACCATCGTCTGTGGTCAGGGGAGTGCTGCTAAACAGATCGTGTAGCACATGGAATGGTAGCTTGGGCAGCATATTGGCTGACGGAGACTTAAAGATGTGATTCCCATCTCCATCGTCTGTGACGCCCAGGACCAGGCGCAGCAGGCACTGGGCATGCTTCCTCTCCTTGAGCAGTACCTCGGCATAGCCGGGTAGCCGTAGGAAGAGGCCGAAGGCGGCTAGGGAGTGCGGGAGTACTGCACTCAACTGCAGTATGGTATCGGGGTAGAGCATGGGCAGCCTCTCTGCGATGAGGGACAGGCCACCCATGCTGGCGAACACCTGCAGTGGTGACTCGATGGGACTGGTGGTCTCCAGCAGGGATTTGTCGATGGCTGTGTCCGGGCAGTCGTCGATCAGCGTCATGGTTTTGTTCTCGGGGCAACTCAGCATGTCACAATGCTCCACTTTCTCTGTGCATTGCCTCTTGAAGGAGTCTGTCTTGGAGAGGTCCGGGTTGGAGATGACCTTGTGGCCCAATTTGACCATCAGGTCAATGGAACGGTAACCCAGTGGCAGCTTGCGATTGTACAGGAGGGTCAGCAGCTGGGCCAGGGTCAGGTCCACTGGGAGGGGATTATCTGGAAGGAGTTTGTGGTAGAGGTGGAAGACGGGCACGTTTATAGGTTTGGCAGTTAGGACCATACCAGACGAAGTGGTCATGACTTGTCCCCTCCTAGAAGGTGGCCGAGGAGGTGTGGATAGGGCATGCTTAGACTGTGACGTAAAACCTGAAGCCAGAGCAACATTGTCTTCTTGGAAACTACTGTCGGCTTTCATCTTGGTTTCCTTGTGACCCTTTTCCCCCTTCCTTATCTTTATCTTTGCTTCCTTCTGTTCGTTAATCAGCTTGGCTGTAATGCTTGGGGTATCTGATACCTGGTCTAGGACCTCAGCCAGTGTGGTAGAGATGGGCAGATGGAGGGTGCGGTACTTGTGCCCTGCTGAATACATAGGGTGCTGAATCACATGGCTGGTGCAGTTTAAGCGTCCTTTGTACAGCGGACAGGGAGACTGGACAAAAACATTGACTTTCTCGTCCTTCAACATGAGCTGCAAGAAAAGCTTGCGGATGAAGCCTGAAATATTGCCAGACACGGGCACATTCCCTCGCTGGGGCAAAGGTTGGAAGAGCTCACACAGCAGCTGTGCCATAAGCCGCTGGTTGTTGGGGTGGCAGGAGATGCACTGCAGGAAAAAGGCCACAGTGGTGTTCTCCAGAGTGGTCCTCTGCTGAGTGGTGAGCTTGCTAGCCCGGCCTGATGACACCAATGATGATGACACCAATGAGTAGTGGGATGCCAGAGGTTGAGGCTGGGGTGGTAGGGGGCATGTGGCTGCACCCATACTCATTGCCTGAGTGCAGCTCGTACCGGCACTGGCTGAATTGGCACCCGTGCTGGCACTGGAGTGGCACAGGAGGAAGAGCAAGGCTGTCCACAGTGGGCTTACTTCCGGTCCCCCTAACCAATCTCTCATGGTGTGATTGTTCCCCACTTCTGTAAGGAAGCACAGCACTGGGATGGCCAGCTCTACAGACAGAAGGGACATGGCCAAGGACGAGTGGGCGTGGTGATGGTGTTGCTGTCGTTCAACCTGGGAGGTGGCAACTGCAGGCAGAGGCAGATTGGCACTGGCTAGGAGGTCACAGCAGAGCTGGAACAAGCTCTGAACCAGCAGGGAGGGGAAGCCAGAGTCTAATAGCTGCTTAATGGCTCCCGGGGACTGAGAAGCAGCTGATAGCGTCGCCAACTGTGACTCAGAAAAATTAACTGGTGGTCTTGCATGCTTGGAGTCATCTGTGAGTCCTGCAGAGGCGGCTGCAGTGGTGTTGGCATAGCGCTGCTTCTTGCCATCGTCTGTCATGGAGAGGCGGCGGTGTTGGGCCTGGCAATGGCTGGTACTGGGTGCCACAATGCCCATCCAGGACATGAGCAGTGAGAAATAATTTGGGTTGATGTGGCATATGGAACACAGGAGTCTATCTACAGCCTTTTTCATCACCTTGTTGCAGGGCAGTGACGTGGACCAGTTGTAGAGCAACTCAAAGAGCTCACTATCCAGCAGCACAGGGAGGTCATAGTTGACAGGCAGCTCATAGCTGTGCCACAAGATGGCAGCAACACAGTGGAGGTGGGAGGGTGAAGGCATGAGGAGGCCATACTCCCTTAAAGAGGAAGAGGCTGAACAGGGGCCCGTGTAGCCAATGAGACCACTCTGTTTGCGGGCCGCGACCCGTGATGAGTCATGGACCCACTGTAGAAGTGCCTGAAGCCTGACTTTGGTGCCAGGGTCCTGGGTGGTACCAAGCTGGTAGAGAATGTCTATGGTGGCGTCTGAGGAGAGACCATCGAGCCGTCCAAACATTAAGGGACTGTTCAGATTAGCAGGGTCGGTCCCCGAGGCAGAACAGTTCCTGAGCAGGATGTCAATGAGCTCGAGTCCAATGGGGGTGGACTGCAGGCCTATCTTAACTATCACCACCTCAATGTCGGATGAGTGCATGCCACAGTAGGGCGACATCAGCAGGGCAGCACAGGTCTGCAGCAAGTTGGTGGTGGGCGCTGCAGTACTAGCCATCATGGCCTCCAGGTCACTGACATGAGTCAGACAGTGGTGAAGCAGGCGCAGCCAGCCAATACTGGATTTGGAGACCTGGTCCTCAGAAGGCAGGAATGGATTGACAGAGGCGGAGGACGTGTTCCCAAACGCAGTCAGTCCCAGGAGCTTGATCTGGGACAGTCCCAGGGTGCTGGTGTCACAGGGCCGTTGGAGCCTCAGACATACAGCTGAAGCCACCTCTGCCTTCACTAACTGGATCTTGATGTAAGTGAGGCCACTGGTTATAACTGGTGTGGAGAGGGGAAGCATGTTGACCCCATCGGCACTAATCTCCACAGAGACAGAGGAAGGGCAGGTGGCTAGGGAGGTGAGGTCTGGTTGGATGTGGACCTCCTTCAGCAACATGGAGGTAGGAAGGTGGATGGTGAGGTCAAACCATGCTTCTTCTGGCAGGAAAGTGTAGGACCAGGCACGGTAACCACGTTGAAGGAGAGGAGGTGTAGCTTGGAGCAGGACCTCTGCTGGCTGGGCTGTAGAGCTGCTGGAGGTAATGGTGCCTAACGGAGCAAAGTTGTGGAGTCCCTCAGTGTTGTCTGGCTCTGACAGGCCCCTGACTGTGGCTTTAAGGCTGTCATCTTCTGCCTTTCCTGGAGCATAATCCAGAAACTTCATGATGGTGGACACCATGCTGCCTGCTGTGTTGACAATGGCCCGTGTGCTCGTCACCATGTTTTTACAAATCAACTGGACACCACCCATGTCATGGAAGGTCTTGAGAGCTTCGCTGGTTTGTAACACTTGGAGGATGAACCACAGCAGAGGTTCGGACAGCAGACAGGTAGAAAGAGAACCCTGTCTGCCCATGTAGCCACAGGCCATGTATGTGAGGATCGGCTGCAACATGACCTGGACTGAGGTGGCTCTCTTGCTGAGGGTGGTGAGGATGGTAAACAGGCCATCGCCCACCGAGACATCTAGACCACCATGGAAGTTCTCATGTTTGTTCAGTTGGAGACAACTGGCTCCTATGATCCTGGCCATGGCACTGCTGCGACACTGGCCCAGGGCTGAGAGTATCTGACTCATTATCTGCTGATTGGCAAGGACCAGGTCAGCCACACCTGCCAGTGGTCCCTGATTGGCCGTGGACCCTCCAGCTATGCCCTCTTTGCTGCTGTCAGCTGGACTGCTGCCCGCTGGTGGCCCGCTTAACTCCCTGTCCCCGGACACGGACAGCTGCACCAGCGTGTTTACCAGCTTGAGTAGGTCAAACATCAGCTGGTCACGTGTGTTTTCACCGCAGACAGCCTTGGCTTCGCATGGCTCAAAGTTGTTGGTGAAGAGGCCGTCAAAGCAGGAGCGGGCGCCTACCGAGCTGTCCAAGGTGCTGCGTGACACCAGCTTGTCCGAGCACAAAATGTAGTGGTGCACCAGGAAGATGATGGACTCGATAACGGAGGAGATAGTGCTGACTGACACCAACTCAAAGTTTTGCTCCAGGGTAAACTCCAGCAGCTTGACCTGGGCATCCAGAGGACCCTGGCCTGACTGAAACGGACCCCTTTCATTGTTATCCTGCACAATGCACATTCTGTGCATGAGCTTCAGCAGGAACTCGCAGAACACCTGCGGGCAGGCGGATGACAGGTGCACCTGTAGGCGGGTGAGGAATTCCTGCATAGCCCGGGTGGCTGTGGGCCCCACCTGGGAGCTGTGTTGGCTCTTTCCTTGGGGGTTGCTGCCGGAGAGGAAGCTCACTAGGACATGGACCAGTGTGGGGTCGGACACCATCTGTTGAGCTGTGCTTTCCTGACCACCCAGACTGTTGCTGGAGGCAAGTGTTGAAAACTGACCACAGGCTGGCATGTTGGTCATGAGGGTGAGTGAGTGCAGAACCAGACACCAGGTCTTCAGGGAAGTGTTGGGATAACAAGCCAGCACCGTAAGGAAGCTGCTGATGGATGCTTGGTTGAGTGGAATGGCGGGCACTCGGTTGGCATTGAACAAGATGTCAGAGCCACTCTCTTCATTACCATTGCAGGAGTTGAGGCTAAGGGTCAGCCACAGCTGCACCAGGGACTCAAACTGCACATGGTGTACCTGAAGCATGGAGAACAGCTTGTTGAAGCAAGCACTCAGCATGGGGATAGAAGAGGCCTGCACCATCATGAGGCTGCTGCCAGGAGAAGCTCCCTTTTGCAGCCCACTCTGCAGGGAATCATCTGTCCCATTGGAGGGCTGGGTCACTGTGAGTGAGGTTGAATTGAGGGCTTTTAGGATGGAATCAGCCTGCAAATTGGCCATCATTTTGAGTGTCAACTCTGCTTGCTGTTCCAGCCCCACTTCCAGACGGGCATCCAATGCTTGTGACACAGAGACGAAGGGACCTTGTGTGTCAGACTTGGTACTATCGACCTTTCCTATGTCGGGGGTGTATCCGGTAGGATACATGGGGGATTCAAGGCTGTGTAATAGGTGATTTAACTGACTCACCTGACTATAGCCTCCGCCCAAGCTGTTAAAGATGACCTGGTCTTGCGTGAGCAAAGATGATAGAGGTGGAGCACCTGTGATGATATCGGGCACAGAGGCCTCTTCGATGTGTTCCACCAGGGGAATGGGCGCAGGCTGGGGCAGTGAGTCAAATGAGTCATCCGTCTCCATCAGAGTCAGAGCCCCTGACCCTGACAAGGAAGATATCCTGGCCACTTCACCCACCTCCCCTTCATCCATCACATCCAGAGAGCCTGGTGACAGCAGCTCACCTGCCAGGATGTCTTGTAGCATGCAGGTGAGTGAGTGTTGGGCCCAGGCTCCTCCCCAGGAGATGTCCACCCGGTTGAAGTCTGTCCCCACCAGGAGGAGCAACAGGTGCTCCAGCTGTTGCTCCGACACCACTTCACACAGGTGGATGGTGGGCTGGGTGGAGTTGGCTATCCTAGCTAGGACTTTACAGACGAAGAGCAGCAGGTCGGTGTGGCACGTGAAGTCCATGGAGAGCAGGAAGAGGGCCAGCTTCTGCACAATGGAGATGCAGCGCTCACGGGCCAGTGTGAAGAGCAGAGGCTCCCCTTCAGGGGCCTCCTTGTCCGTCGTGGCCTCCATATCCAGTGTGAAGTGGGGACATTCGGCCATATGCCGCAGACGAATCAGATCTTTAAAGTGCTTTGATGTGGCCTGTTGCTCCACTGGGAATTTATTGGAAGAACCTTTGTTACTCTGGATCTCAATCTGCTCCGAAGTTTTCTGTTTTGCTTTCAGGGTATACAGGCTACTGTTGCCATTGGTTGATGTGCTGATAGACTGCAGGCTGTTGTTCATCAAAATCCACTGGTCACCTGTGTAGGTCAGGCCTTTCAGGCTACTGTTGCCATTGATTGATGTGCTGGAGTTCTTAGACTGCAGACTGTTGTTGATGAAACTCCACTGGTTACATGTGAAGGTCTTGTTTCTGTCCTTCTCTCCAAGGTGCTTTTTAGCACCTGCAGTCTCATCCTCCACACTGGCCACATAGTCCATCAGTTTGGACACTAGCATCACCACCCAGCTGATCATGGGAATGTCAAGCACACTTTCAGTCCTCCGCTGGGTGGCATCCAGAGGCTGCTGTAAAGGAAAGAGCAGGCTATCCAAGAGGCTGAGCAGGCCCTCTAACACGCCACTGTTGTGGAGTGATCTTTGTCCAATGCAGATCAGGAGCATAAACACCCTGTCTTGGGGAAAGAGGCTCTGCTGTTCAGAGTTGTACAGCTCCTGCAGAACATTGGAGAGGAACTGGCCCCACCAGCGCTTGCCACCACACAGCTGCACCAGCAGCAGGCCCGCAGGCAGGCGGATTTGGGGTGTACCGCTGATGCACAGGTGCTTGAAGAGCTCCTCGCAGGCCTGAGCATGGAAGGTGCTCTGGAGTACCGAGGGTACCAAGTGGTCATTGTTGGAGTGCATCAGGCTGAGCATCGTGTCCAGCAGGTAGCGGATGATGGTCCTCAACTGTTCGGTGGAAGAATTATGGATCAGCTCCTCCTGTGCCTCTGTGGTGGTCATGGCCCCGGGGCCAGGAAGCGTTTTGCGCCTGGCACCCAGCGACACACGTACCCTCTGGACAGCATGATGGGCCAGGTTGAGTTGCAGCTTCAGCTGGATGCAATCCTGGTAGGCAGAGAAGACACGCTGGTCCTCTTCCATGACCTTGGCAGTTTTGCGCAGGAAATACTGGGCGTTGTTGGCGCTGTTGAGGGGTGGCACGTTGATGTTCTGAAGCAGTGTTTCCAGCCGGTGACACGCTAAGTTATACCTGCACTGGATGTCCTCCTGTTGTTCCACCATCATGGCCAGGTTTTGGTCCGCATCTGGCTGGCTGGCTGCCTCGCTCTCCCCTTTAAGTGGGTCATGCATCAACTTCAGCTCACTCTCCCATGGTAAGATGTAGGTGTGGCCATAGTAGAAGCCCAACGGGATCTTGGCCTGGACATTAGAGCTGCCATACCGTCCATTAACAGTAATCTTCATGAATCTGCAGACAGGCGGTGGCAGGAGGTCATGCAGAATGAGGGAGTGGGTGCTGATGTCAGTAGCTACCACCAGTCTGCGACTGTCCACCTCCTCACCGAGCGTCCATATGTCTATAGACAGAGATGCCAGATCACCGCAGGTGGGGATAAAAGCATCGGTCAACAGCACAGGACGTCCAAAGTCCAGTGTCACAAACCGACAGAACTGGAATGACATTTGATCACGCTGGCGTATGCGTTCAATGATGATGGACTGATGTGGAGGCTGAAGGAAGTGAGAAGCTCTAGACAGACCACTCTGTATGGGGTCCGGTTTGGCTTTCTTTTTCTTAGGTGCAACCATATTGAGCCCGTATACACCATAGTTCTGGTACCCAGCAGGACTGTCGTCACTGAAGTCCTCATCATCTGGCAGGGTGATGAAGCCCATAGTCTCAGGTGCAGACCACGGAGGGATCATGCCAGATGGGTAGGCATATGTTGGAGGCCAAGAAGCTGCATAAGAGGTGGTCTTGGCCAACTTAGCCTTCTGCTGCTGCAGTTTATGCAGCTGCTGTTGATTCTCCTGCAGCACCTGGAGTTGCTGCTCGGCAGACCCCATGTCGTGAGACAGCGAGTGAAGCGCTACCTGGGAAGCCAAACTCAGTGCCATCGAAGCCTCACCCACCGGACCCGCTGATATACCGCCCTCTGTGGGCATTATGCCAAATGTGTTCACTGTGGATATGCTGGCATCATCATCATGCTCCACTCGTGTACCATTACTAGTAGAGATACACGTGAAGTGAAGAGGCTCTACCTCCAGAAGGCCTGTCAGGGCTGTGAAGCTACCCTCGGCTGCTGCACAGCTGCTTGCCTTTCTGCTCCCTGAGATGATGTCAGAGAGGTTGATCTCGTCAGACTGGACTCCAATGCTGCTGTTAAAGACATTCTTACAGGAGGAGCCACCGACCTCCAGGTCAAACAGCACTGGTTCAAATGGAGAACTATACAGATCATATCTGGTCTGCAACAGTGCTTCTAGTGGAGTGAGGCGGTCCTGCAGCTGGTGGGACACAGCGGTAAGCAGGGAGGCACAGGCTGTGCTGCAGCCTGCCAGGTCCTCCCCCTTAATGTAGTTCAGCAGCACGAAATACCAGAATACTGATCCACCTGTTGCTGCCGCAGGTAAGTAAGGCATATTGTCAATAAGCGCTTTCAGTAGACCCATACTGAAAGCCTGTTGACTCTGGTCCCCTTGTCCATTGCTAATACAAAGGGCAAGAAAGCGGGCACATTTGTGGGCTATACTCCGACCAGCCTCAAAGAAGCACACCCGCACAATGTCAGACAGCCTTCTCTGAGTTTTGGCCAGCAAGCCCTCCTTTCCTTCTCTCAGACTGCCAGCCAGCCAGCACAGAATGTCAAGGATGAGGCTCTGGGCATGCTCTGTGCTTGGGCCCTCCTCCGTCTGCTTACACAGGGCATTCATAAGCTTCTCATGGAAGTCTGGGAACTGCAACAGGGCACAGCGCTGGACTCCTTCTTTGGGTATGGATGTCTTCTTGAATGACCTGATTGTGATCGACACCTCTTGCAGTACATCACAGCCATGCAAATTGACGTTTTTCTTCAAGAGTGTCACGGTTTCAGTCTTAGATGTCGAGACCTTCTCCTTGGAGGTCTGCAGCAGGGTGGAGAGTGATTGGGAGTTGGTGCTCTGGGGCTTCTCGCTGGGTGTGGACATTACTGGCTGCAGAGTCTCCTCCTCCATTCCTTTGTTGCTCACCGCCTTGATATGGACCAGGAAGGACCGACACTTTCCCCCTGCCACTCCTTTAATGAGCTTGGGGCTGGTGAGGCTGAGCATGCCTGCACGTCCAGAGAGATCAAGGCCGCTGGCAAGCCATACTGGACCACACAGGATGTCCTCCTTATGGTCCTCCAAGAATGGGCAGAATCCGGAACCTGTCGTGTCGTCCATGAACTGGATGTCTTCTGTGATGTCATGCAGAAGAAATTGGCCGTTCTCCCCATTGGAAGAGAGGGACAGTGGTAATGATATATGCCTGTCCATTGCCGTGGTGCTGAGGACTTTTCCAAGCCTGCAGGCTGTGTTCTTCAGCACGGTGACCTGGATATTAGGAATAATGTTGGTGACATTGCTGTTCATGACAAACTTCAAATCCACATGGCCCACCATGCAGGCCTTGGGCAGAATCAGCTCAAACACGTGCTCATCCCAGCTTGAGCTATCACTCTGGAGCTTCCAGGTGCAGGTGTGCTGATGCTGAAGGTGCTGTGGGCGGTGCCTCTGTTGCTGCTGCACCTCCACCCAGCAGGTGGGCACAGTGGAAGAGAAGCAGGGTGTCAGTGTCTCGAAGCGTGTCAGCTCCACCAGTGACATCAGACTCTCCACGCTCAGTGCTTGGTCCACCAGGAGTTCCACTCCTGTGATCCCAAGGCTGAAGGGGTCAGAGGAGGGCTTGGCTCTCTCCAGCTGTTCAACCCCCTTAGAAAGGGGACCGTCGAATAACATGTCACCATCATCTAGATCATCACACACACCTCCAATATGAAAGAAATGAAGTTCTCCGCCTTTTGTGCATGCACAAAGGCGGTCGGTCCCAGAACAATAGGTGACAGAGACAAAGGGGTCCGTCTCTTCATCTGACCCCTCCCTCTTGGGTGCCTCCACCTTAGCCAGGACCAGTAAAGTGGACAGGTCCAGGATCATAATGTTCCCTGCTTGTGTGGTCACAGCTAAGTGTCCCAGGCCTGCCAGCTCCATTTGCTTGCTCTTTTCTTTGGTGGAGGTGGACATACCAGCGGCTCTAGTTGTGGCCACTCCACATGCAGTCACTGTTCCAGGGCCACCCAATACTGCAGGGCCAATGTCAGTCCCTAAGGCGGTGGTGCTGTATTTGGGGCTGGGCAGAACCTCCTCTGTGGCCTTCTCGCTGCCATCTAGCACGTCTGGATGGAGCAGTATGAGAGAGGTGACAGCATCATTTGGGTCCTGGATGTGCTGCACCTTCACAGGCTCCTCATCCAAGGTCAGGATATGCTTCGAGTAGTTGAGCTTGTAGAGAACCAGGTAGCCCCCTCCGCTTCCACCACTCAGGGGCCTCTGTTGCTGCTGTTTGTCAGCTGGGGGGAAGATAAAGGGCGTCTGGGAAGGGGTGGCACCCAGGTCGTGGTGGAGTTGGTAGGCCTCCACCCCACTGGCCATAGAGTGGATGGAATCACATTTAGGCTGGCTGCAGAATTGGCTGAGATTATTGAGAGCCTCTACTTGATTCATGCTGCTGAGGGACTCAATGCTGCATGGCTGTAGGCCCACCAGAAGATGCACTCCATCCCAACAGGGAGTTATTGAGTCCACATACAGATTCTCTTCTTCGAGCTGCTTGGGCAGCTTCAGGCATTGTACCAAGGTGGCGAAGGGAGGGGCAGAGGGGGTGGCTGCAGTCAGGGTGCTGTCCATGTAGCCGTTCAGTCCCCAAAGATTAGCAGTAGCATTGGCCAACGTTGACTTTTCATCCACCTCCTTGATACTGTAGAGCAACAGCACGGGCAAAGTCCTGCGCATGACTGGTTGGGTGGAATGGCTCAGAGGTGGGGACCCAGCTAAGCTGGGGGAGCCCAGGTCTGGGGCAGGGGGCAGTGTTCCTGCCAGTGGGAAGCTGGTTGCTGAGTGGTAGCTGAGCAGCCCTCCAGCCAGCAGGCAGGGGAAGGGAATGTTTTGATGCTCTGAGACCTTATCTTTGTCCGTGTTCTGGCTATGGACTTTAACCAACGAGGGGTTGGCCCCCAGCTCTTCCAGCACACTGGCCACTGCCTCCAAATGGAGATTCTCTGGCTTCTGCAGCACACTCAGTGCAGTCACTCCCAGGCTTACCTCCATGTTCTCCTGCTGGGAAGAAGGCTGGTCTGTGATTGCCTCTGACCTGGAAAAAACCCAATGGTCTGTGGGTCCACTGTCTGGGTAGTCCAACTGGTCATCACTACCCTGGGACTCTCTCAGGGTCTGCTGGCTCTGCTTGTTGCCACACAGGATCAACTGCCTCAGGATGGCCGGGTCATACGGGTTGATTTCAAACTTCAAGTGCACCTTCATCATCTTGGACACGTCCCAGATGCAGATGTTGCCCCTCTTAGTGGCGGCTGCCAGGAGGTGGGGGCAGCTGCCGAAGCCATAGCAGTTGATCTTGTCAGAGCCATCAGGGCTGCTAGGAAACTGGGCCGGGCTGGTGGCCAGTGTCACTGACAGTGGCACATTCTGCGTATGCTCACCCTTCACAAATGGACAGTTTGGGGAATGGCGCTCGTGCTCGGACCACGGCTCATCAGTGGGCTCCCATTGGACTAGACACACATTGCATGTGAAACACATCGTTCTGTCATCACCTGCATAGGTAGTCTGTTGGTAGAATCCTGCTTGGGCAATGGGATCGGGCTGAGCCCACCTATAGCTGGCATGAGGCCAGGCCGTGAATGTCTCCCTCCTGTTAGCCTCGCTGTACATCAATGACCGATCTACAGCATGATATGCTGTGCCAATCCCCAGCTCTGGCCTAGCACTGGGCAAGAGGTAGGAGAGCCTGTCCATAATGGATGAGGCCACAGACAAGGCAGCCAAATTCTGATCAGTCTTCAGCTGGGTAACAATGGCACCAATTACAGGCTTCAGCACGTGGTAAGGCATATGGAAGGTCAGGACCGCCCACTTGGCTACTTTGTGATTGGCTGCTGTCTTGTACGAAATATTCTTCAGGCCCTCTTTGAGTTGGGAGATGAAGAGGTCGTATCCCTGGGTGTTGGACACATCAATCTTCTGACAAGCCGACAACATCTGTTGGGCCTCTGTGATGGGTAGCTCCAGCTGGACCATGTCCTCAGGCTTAGCCACAGGGGCCTGCAGGGCAGTGTCCAGCAGCAGGATGCCATTTAGGTCCTTTCTGCACCCCACTGCATAGTCATCCACAAAAAGCACCTTGTCCACTGCAGGGAAGTACTGACACCTGACACGGCCCCCGGTTTTAGCAGTTAAAGCTGACGCCTGGAGAATGGCCCCTGACGTGCCGTCAATTACTTTAATACTGCCACGGCTGGTAACAGCTAGGATAGCATTAAGGCCTGGGTGGTAGGAGAGGCTTTGTAGGCCCTCCTCGTCGCAATGCAGGTAACCGTCTCTCTGCACGATCCAGTCTGAGGAGGTGACTGAGCTGGAGCCCAACAAGATCTTGGCTGCCATTCTTTTTCTACCTTCTTCCCTTTTCCTATATTAGGGATCTCCGTTAACACAAGCAGTAATATTGACCAATCCTAAAAGGCTACCAAAATTAAGTCTTCTGACACTCTGTGGCTTCTTCTTTTCCCCGTCACCACAGCAGCTGTTGCTATTCACTGAGCATTAAGGGCGTCTCTTTGTCTCTCTTCACTTTTCAGGTTACAAATAATCAATCAAAAATTCCAGGTTTCAGCATTTGATTCCTATGGTTTGGTCTTCGTCAAAGCAGTGATATAATTAGTAAAGCACCGCTATTTAATCTATATTTGTCTTTCTTGGACAAATACAAATGATATGGTCATCTTGAACACTTTATATAGGCTGGTTGGTCTGACATCACACACAACACAAATTGTTATGCCTAACAACACCGATTTACACAGGCAACCGCAACCCTGCAGTTTGTCCAATGTTAAGGGCCTGTTCTCTTTTCCTTTGAAATAATAAAAACATTTTGGAAAGGTGCATGCACACTGTAAGATGTGTATGTTCTGCAGCTGACCAGACCTCACATCCTGTAACTAATGGCTGTGGATTTAGTGATGTAATGGCTTCATATCCCCTGGTGCCTAAGTTTGATCAAACATGGTGGAGCAAAATTTCAGGTTGATGTTATACTGTAGGTTGACCCTCCCTGGTAAAATAAGGGCTGTCTAAATTATTATTTTACAATTAGGTGAAGTATGCCTTTAATATTTATGATTTAGGAAAGTAAGACTAAATTAATTTAGGCAGACAGCCACATATTGACTAAACTTGATAATGTATGAATACCACAAAATGACACTTACTGTGGTCATGTTAACTAAGTAATGTTTTAGAGAATGCACTGTAATTTACACCACAGAAATGAAATATCAGTCTGTTAATTTTGCTCTTCAATAGAAATTTCAATATTTTTTATTTGTAGACTATTTTACTTAAATGCAATACCATTTCAATAATTAGAAATATACCTTTCTGTGGGTTTCATGAATATTTAACCAATGAAAAGAATTAACAAGAGCTTGTGAGGATCCAATGGATCCATTGGATCCATTGTAACACTAACACAGGTCATTTTTCCATTTCCTGAAAAGTAACGTTTAGGACCGACAGCGAGGCATAAATGTTACATTCAGGCATCAGGGACTTATCATATTAACTTGTTACAAATGCATGAGTTAATGCCAGAGTTATAAAAGAACGGTTAACCACTTAAAGTACCCCAGCACCCATATTGTATTGTGGGGAGAGCTTTCGCTGAAAATAGCAGATCGACAAGCTCAATTCAACCAGTGAGGGTCCAGTTCTAATTTACACTCAGGAATTTGCTGTGTGCCCTCATACTTAACCACTTTCAACCTGGCGTCCCTATTTTGGGCATGTCATTATAGGCATTACTGTCAAAGATTCACAAACTCACAACACGGACGTGTTCTTTATTATCATCAAATTATTGGCGAAGTATATGGCTTAAGTTGTTAAACATGTGCAGAACATCAAGATTTCCTTTTACACCATAATGATCATCTGACTTGCTGTCTATTTTTCCATGATTACACTTAGTGTCACTGCCAGCCCACCACTGTGTAAGTCCTGTCCTCCTGGGTCCTTCAGCAATAACACTAGTGCAGACATCTGCACGAGTTGTTCTCCTGGTACGTGTATTCAGCAGTAGGCTACTGTCACAGTGGCAAGAACAGTTTGATGATATCATAGATATTTATTCAATATCTGTAGATGTTTGTTTGTTTGTTTATATATAGCGCGATGGAAGGAACCAGGACGAATGTATGAATATGTATGAAGTATTCAATCGTTCCTCATCCATCTAGCTATGTAAATGGTGCTTTTCAGAACCTTCATTAATGTAATATAAGAAGGAAAATTCTATTTGGGGGGGACTTTTTACTTTTAAAGAAAAGCAACTATTAGGCCTAATTATTCCCTTCTTCATATCCAGTCACTAAATAGGTTTGCCACAAGGAGGCGCTGTATCCTCATACATAAACTGGAACAGGTGAATCAGGACACAACAGCCTGTAGACTTACTGGGGTGCACGATGGTATTTGTAGTCCTTCATCTAGAGACTACAATTTAATCCACGTGATTGTGTCGAACCATTATTGACAGACGGCACTGAAAGCAGACAGGTTACTGGCTGCTTGTTATGCGGAACTTTCGCCTCAGTGACTTCAAAGCGTGCTTCAGTTCTCCTTTTGTTTTCCTCGTTGTGAAAGCACTCGCAGGCTTGTTCACGACACAAACGTCTCTTAGAAGCTGACCGAGACACACAGACAACTTTACCTGTGTATTAGTATAATGCAACATGCATGCAACAAGGCACAGGAGAGAGGAAACCAAATAAGAATATTCCTTCATTTATGAGTCTAATATGTAGTGTGCGTAAGTTAATCAATGTTTTCCGCGTGTTTTTTTTTATTAATTGTTTTATGTGTAGCCTACATATTGTAACGTTTCGCGCACCGAGCTGGAATTTATTATTTTATTTTTTTAATGGTAGTTTACTAACTTTAAACAACAATGAAGTTCAACGGATACTTGAAGCTGAGGATCGGCGAGGCCGTGGATCTCAAACCGACAACCTTCTCCCTCCGTCATGCGGTCATCTTCAACAAGGCTGTCACCTCTCTGGATCCATACATTGTGATAAAGGTGGATGACTGCAAGATCGGACAGACGCACACGAAACAGAAGACGAACAATCCGACATTCAACGAGGAGTTCTGCCTCCAGGTCAACGACGGGAGACTGATCGAGCTGGCCGTGTTCCACGACACCCCCATTGGGTATGACGACTTTGTGGCTAATTGCTCAATTAAATTTGAGGATCTGATCAAGACATCCAACACAGAAGAAACCTTCGAGGGATGGGTGAGTTTAAAGTGATTTGATTGGCTGTGTATCCCGCGGGATTCAGCCCTTTAATGCGTAATATACCAGCGGTGGAAAAAGTAGGCTACTACTCACATTTTAGTAAGTAAAAGTATCAATACAATACTGCAATGTAAAATACTCTTCTACAAGTCCGGAATTCAAAATGTACTTTAGTAAAAGTAATGTATTGGTGCCTAAAGTAGAAAGTAGACCTACTCATTATGCAGAATGTCCCATTTCACAAGTTTTCAAATGTATTAGAATATTTTGAAAATAGCAGATCTACAAGCTGTGCAGCATGGTGATGCATTGTGAGCTTGTAGATCGGCTATTTTCAAATGGCCGAAATGTATACAGGGCTGAAGTGGTTAATGTATGTTTTGTAATGATAATAATACAAATCTGCACAGTAAAGTAACTCAAGTTTTCAAATACTTGTAGTGGAGTAAAAGTAGAATATTTGCTTCTGAAATGTAGTGGAGTAGAAGTAAAATGACTGAAAAATAGAAATACTTCAGTAAACAAAATTGTACTTGAACTCTGCTCAAAATAATCATTTGTGTGCGTAATCTAGTTGTATTTACTTGCACCGTGTACCAATGGTGAATATTATCTATCACTATTGTTTCCCTCAAGGTCCAGGGGGTCACCTCCAAACCCCAGACCCCATGTTGAGAACCACTGCACAATTGGCTTCTTGCTCATGTACATCCAATAGTAATTGTTTAATAACATGGGCATGTATCTCTCTTTCACTTGGCCTGGCCAGATTTTCTCAGCCAGTTAAAGAGACTTGACCCAATGACCTTAAGGTGTCATAATAAACTCGATTTATTACCATAATAAGAACTACATGGTTATCCCCCCCCCCCCCCCACACACACACACACACACACACACACACACACACACTGTCACCATAGGAAGCTTTGCAGAAAGTGCCACAACACTATCAGTGCCCGTTTTCACATGAGATGGATTTCAAAATGTCCTCTTTACTTCCTGCACTTTGGCTATTAAACAGGGTAGCAGGGTGACATTCTGCCTATATTTAAACTTAAGACGGTTTTACCTAATTCCTTCCCTGGGGGAGGAGGTATTTTGTGCATTTTTATGTACACTAAACCTGATTGATCGCTGTGGATAAAATGCATGCTCTGCATGGTGACCATTAGGAGCAGTGGATATTCAGTGACCCACATAGTAACATGTCCTCATTATGCATGTCTTCACTTGCACCCAGGACTTTCTTGCTATGAGGCTACAGTGTTAACCACTGTTCCACCCTTAGGTCTACACAGGGAAAAGTCTTATTATTCACTTGTTCTACAGATTTAAATTTCATGTAGGAGGGACCCCACAATCTTCTGCAACCACTGGTTCAGCTTTGTTCTCAGTAGACTAGGGATATAACTGTTTTAAGGTGTACTGCACAACCACAGTATTGATACAGCAAGCCTTTCCGTGCCCAAGGTATTGTTGCATTGCATTGTGTTTAATATGTACAGCTCCACTCCACAGCCAGCACTATGCTCATGACGGCTGAGGGGAAAAATGAAATTAGAATTGATCTCAATAGTGTTACGCATGCAGCAGTCAATAGAAAAGTGAACTGAAGATTTTTCTCCACATTTAGTTGCCAGAATGGCAGAAACAGTACAGGTTTTACACACAAAAGAAGTCATTTCAATGTCTTGTTTAGGTTGAGTGTTGTGATTGTATACAAACTTTTTTATAATACAAACATCTCAGCCCCCATAATAGATCAGTTCAATAAAGCAATATTTATTTTCAAAGCAAAATTCTTATTTCCCACCTTTTGATAGGCCATAGTACATTTAGTTGAAAGGGGGAAAAAATTGAATACCGTTCCATATACCACTGTATTTTGGTACGGTACTGTACTGTGAAATGTCATACCATTACATCTGTAGTTGTCAATTGAAAAGCACAGTCTTTTGCTGTGTCCTTAAGTAACATCTTAAATAGGTCACGCCTCTGCTGTACTAAGGTGTTAATTCTGCTTTCTGTGAGCTAAGCAGTGTTGATGTGAAGCATTGTGCACTTGAAACCACATCTAGAGCACCTTGGCCTGCCCTACTCACCATGTGACCTAGCGAGTACAAACAAGAGATAGGCGATAATACCCCATCTTTAATCCAACACAGCCCTCTTACTACAGATGTCTGGAGTGAAATGTTTAACCACTAAAACCATTTTGACTTAGTAAACTGGACCTGAGTTTGCTGCTCTGTACTTAGGCCGCTTTAACTAGCCTGGTAAACCCTCCCTCCGGAAATCTCATTTCAATTCGATTTCAGAAAGGAGTCTGGTCTGAAACGCCTTTCTCCAATAATCGCTCTGCTCGCCGAGCCGACGAGCCTATCAGCGTCGTCGCTCATTGTTCTGTGATTGACAGCGACAGTTGGCCAATCAGGTGGCGAGTTCGAGTGAGCCCGAATGAACCCGAGTGCAGCCTGAGAGCCGCCGAAAAAAGACGAACGGCAGCCATTGTTGTTTGTGCGAGTGCCTTCACTTCTTACTTTCAGTTTTATAACGCTTTCAAACTTCTTTTTTGAGGCACGGAATTTACTATATCTTACTTAAGATATCGTTTGGATAGAATTTAGTTGTTTAACTTCATATATGTGGTCAATTAATCATGACAGAGCCTATTTAAAAATATAAATTTAGAGAACCGGCAGGGGCGGGGAGTGACACGCATGTATCCCAATAAGGCAACCTATTTTCGGCATGGCCGTCCCAAAAGTCCCGTTGCGTCACATAGTCTGGAGCTCGTCAAATTGAACTGCTCATTGGCTGAAGGGGAAAAACGATCATTGGTTGAAGGGGTTGTCAGTCAACGGTATTACTCCCGCCCAACTCCAGCCCACAGCTATTATTGCAGAAAGGCGTTTCAGACCAGACTCCTTTCTGAAATCGAATTGAAATGAGATTTCCGGAGGGAGGGTTTACCAGGCTACGCTTTAACACCAAATCTAAAAAAAAAACAGCAAATGTTTGAGTTTGAGTTTATTTAGGATCCCCATTAGGGCTTATTTCTATCTGCTCGTTATTCTATGGGTCATAATAACTATTTAAACTCTGCAAGACTTGTCTAAGTAGGCTAATTGCTAAAAAAATAGACACACAGCATTGTAGATCAGACAATGCCATACATGCTACAATGACTTATGTCACCAGCAGCCCATCTATCTTCTATCTATCTATATATACAATTTGAATCCTGCGCCATGTCGGTTGTCAGTATGTATGTACGTTGTATGTGGCCAGTGTGACGTAATCTGACATCACGCCAGTGTGACGTAATCTGACATCACGATGAGACGGTCGTCCCGAATATGGACACAACGCCAGTGTGACGTAATCTCACGACAGCATGACATCACATCCTACCTATAAATTCTAGGATGCCGTCAGATCGCACCAGTTCGACGGCTTCCATCCTCAACACAACCCACGCAGCCAAAATGACCACCACTTCACTGTGAGGTGCCTGTCATGGGGCACTGCCAAGTGGACGACGCGTCGCGCTAGACGTTCGGGCCGCGTAGCGGCCCGAACTTCTAGTATATATACAATTTGAATCCTGCGCCATGTCGGTTGTCAGTATGTACGTATGTAGCCAGTGTGACGTAATCTGACATCACGCCAGTGTGACGTAATCTCACGACAGCATGACATCACGCATGACATCACATCCTACCTATAAATTCTAGGATGCCGTCAGATCGCACCAGTTCGACGGCTTCCATAGTGGGTTTTGGTCATTGGAGAGGTGATGCACGTCACCTCTTTCTGAAGTGGGTACTTTCAAAGCCTGCCGTGGATTTAGGAGAGCACAAAACTCTCTCTCACACTGTGAGGTGCCTGTAAGGTGGCACTGCAAAGTGAACGACGCGTCACGCTAGACGTTCTGGCCGCGTAGCGGCCCGAACTTCTAGTATATAACAAATGGTGAAATGTCAGGATGGTAGGAACATTTGTAACTAGAAAGTACTGTTCCTGAAGAAACAGTGTGGGATCGCTAAGAATGTTGAGCTGGTATTGAGTATTGATAGTGTTAGTAGTGTTATAGTAGGGTCATAATACAATGACATCAGTATTATGACGTCACTAGAATGGCATTACCATTCCCTAGAATGGCATTATGACGTCACTAAATGGCACTTCTCCATTGAAATGACCCAAAAAACGAGGGTATAATAATAATAATAATAATAATAATAATAATAATAATAATAATAATAATAATAATAATAATAATAATAAATAGTGAAGATAAAGCGATCCCACAATCATTTGAATCATGTGGATCTGGAGATCCACATATGAGGCGTCATGTGGATCCCGGACTTCACATGGCCAGCCTGTGATGTTAAGACTCCAAATTTGGGCAAGGTTTCATCAACCTAGTCCCATTGACCTTCATTATAAAATCAAAGATTCAATATTTTAAAGATCATAAGAAATATGGCGCTGCTTGGTCCAGTGATTCATGAGATTAGCTCTGGATACACAGACAGACAGACCTACACACAGGAAAATACACCCACGTTATGACTTGCCTCCTACATAGTCCTACATAGTCATGCCGTAAAAAAAAAGATACCGTGACCGTTTTACACGAATAAGTTCTTTTTGGCATGATATTCTGGTGTACGGTGAAGAATAAGCTAGGCTTCCATGTTATACCAATCCTGAGTGCAGTCAATAAATGGTATCCTTCTGATCCTCTGACATTTCGGGAACACCCCGGTTACTGCAAGCTGCCCTTCATAATGAAGTTTCACTCCACTGGTTAACTTTCGTCCCCGTGGGAGAAAGCAATTGCAGGTGTCAAAGCAATGAAACCTGAACCTTTACAGTCCTGGAGCAGACAGCTGGTATCGACTGTGTGCCATAGGACTCATCATTTTCCTGTTTAATTGACATCTATGTGTCTCTCCTTGAGTGGGAGGTAGATATTTTAGGCTACAGATTAGCAACAACATGGAATTCATAAGTGAAGCAGTCACTCTCACTTCAGGATGCAAGCCTGAAGTTACTTACTGTGAGCTAGGTCTCCACTGTGGGCGTGTTTTACGCTTGGTTAGCCCCTCCAAATAAAGTTGTCCTCAGTGAAGCAACAGAGTGTAAGGCTCACAGGCCTCCGCACGCCCACGTTGCTAAATGTATTGCAGCTTTTACCACTGTCTGTGCAACGCTCAGGGGCTTAATGTCACAATGCTTAGTGTTGGCTCATAGCCAAAATCCAAAAACCTCACTCTATCTTGTCTTTATAATTTGAAGGTGAGACCCACTTGCACTGCATATGGGTCTACCTCCGATCATATGCATTTACATTTTAAACCAAATTACTGCAGCATAGTGGCGTACACACAGAGCCTTGAAGAATCTGAGTGAACTCACCAAAACCTACTTATAAATAATGATATGCATCTTACATACATACGTGTCTATGCCAAAATCCCTTTGGGGCACCAAACAGCAGCAGTGTTAACTCTATGCTCACTTTCTAAGATCATCAGAACGTGAAGCCATAGTATCAAAAAGAGCAGTCTCTTGAGGTTGCTCACCACATAGCTGCTCACAATAGAATGAGACAGTCATTTATGCCTCTCTCATGTCCTGCTTCTGTGTCAACCTCATGTGCCTGCCTCTCACCCTTGTGCTCACATCCTCAATGCAGAGGTCATTTTCCATCACCACTCACACCCTGGCCCTGCTACTCCCACGGCTTAAGTGGCACAATGTTCAACATAAAATAGTGACTCGCGTTAATCCTTTTTCAGTTGAAGTTCTTATTTATTTATTTATTAATATTAGCTTCGGTATTGGCTGAATTAGTTTTACCACTACATGTAAAACAAGCTTTGGTACTAGATGTTATATTATGTTATATAATGTTATTTAATTAATTTGTCAAACCCCAACTTTACTTTAATTTAATCTCTTTAATTAGATATTTACAGATTCATTTATCGGACTTTAAATGTTGAGAAATCAATATCAAGAATACCTCAACACTTTCCACAGCGTAAAGTTAGCCCCAGAAAAAAAAACGTTTTCCCACACTAAAAAGACTCAAAACCTCCTTTTCTGTGATGTAAAAATAGTTGCATCCTGTCAGACACACACACACACACACACACACACACACACACACACACACACACACACACACACACACACACACACACACACACACACACACACACACACACACACACACACCTACCTGTAGACTAGAACTGTTTAATCTTTTGACCCAAGTCTGCTTACCACGTCACTTGAGAAAGAGAGAGAGAGAGAGAAAGCAAGAAAGACTCTTTCGCAGAAAATGAGTGATGCATTATACTGTAGTACCAGTGGTTTTCAAACGTTTTGTGCCCCATGCACACCAATACGCAACTGAAAATCTCAAGGCACACGTTTTCATAGCGAGAAATAGCCGACGCATTGTGCCCTTGTAGATTGTAGATAGGTTATTTCCACTATTTGTTTCTACATTTGGTAAAGCATTTTAAAAATGTTTGCCTATAAAAATTAGTGTGTTCAAAGTACTGATAGAGTATATTAAAACATATTCTTTTATGTAGTTATATCGCAATGATAATGTGTGGACTTGGACTTGGATGTCTCACGACACACCAGTGTGCTTCGGCACACCGCTTGGGAACCACAGTATTATACTGCTATGTCGTGTCATTGTCGTTCTTCTGGAGTTTGAGTAAAGTAAGCCATAGAATGAGGATATTAACTTCTAAGTTGGCAGAGCAGTCATGCAATCTGCCTAGACAGATATCTAGATGGAAATCAAGTCAGTCATCAACAGTATTAAATATATGCAACTGGTGTTGTACAGTAGGTGGCCAGTGACTTTGACCAGTTTCACTTTCAAAACCTTCGCATCATGCATGTCACACAAACAGAATGCGATGTGTTTTGCTGTAATAACAAGTTTGTTCATATAGAGTCCTACCCACAACTTCCACAATCTACATTATCAAAACCATTGGTGTTGTGTGCCACATTCTGTTTGTGTGACATGCATGATGCAAAGGTTTTGAAAGTGAAACTGGTCAAAGTCACTGGCCACCTACTGTAGCTAAACAATATGTTCCAGTGGTGGGGGTGTATACGTAATTACGTACAGTATGTGACACCAATAGTTTTATATGGCATGTTTTAATTACTGTATGCTAGTCTAAGACGGCGGAAGAAGCGCTGCTGTTTTCGGCAAGCGACACCCTTGTGTGATGTAGCATAAATTAATTATGCTCTTTGTCAGTGCCGCCTTCTGTATGTCCTCTTATTGATTACTTAGACATTTGTAATTGATTTATGCCAAAATGGCCTATTGACATAATGATAGCACTTTGCCGCAGTCATCACTAGTTGGCCACCCTTGAAATGATGGATGCCCTTAATTAATACAATTTAGTTGTGGCATGGGTTTTATTAACTTTACGCTTGGGTTAGTAGGTTATGTGTTTAAATGTTTGGGTATGTGTTTAGTGTGCTACGGGTGTGGGGAATGCATTCCGGTGGGACACCAAGCACTATAAATATATTGTTCACCACTGTCGTCATCCCACACCTGATCCTTAGTCTGCCCCGTGGTCTCTTCCCAGCTGGGTGTGACCACTGTCGTCATTACTGTTGTGGTGTTGACTCTGCTATCCACTTGAGTTAGAATAATTTTAAAAGCAAATATATTATATATTTATGGCTATCATTATATTGCTTGGTGTGGACTGTGGTCGGCCCTTGGTGTGGACAACACTTTAATCTGTGCTCCAAATGATTGCACCCAGCACAACCTGCCAGACCTGCTCTCTTGTCTCTCTGTTACGTTGAGTAAATTCTCCCCACATTACGCACACACTGCTGCATGTACAGAATGCTGACAATTCAGGGCAGGTAATCGTAGTATGATCGCAATGTTTTTAAAGGTACGACCAAAGCTGTCAGTCTTCCCACAACACATCTCAACAACTGCTTTGGCTAAGGTCTTGTTTGTGTATCAAGCGATGCATTTCACCTACAATGCTGCATTTACACACTGTAGACATTTAAATAACAAATTACTCTTTTGACAAAATAAATACCATTACCGGTATGTCATTCTGCTAGATAGATAGATAAACCTTTGTTGATCCCCATGGAGAAGTTCAGTTGTCGTTCGAGCAACCGCAGTAGTGAAACGCAGGGTAGGTACAGGCAAGAATAGAGAGAATAAAATAAATAGACTCTGAACCTAGACATCTGCTCTTATTCTGACTGAGTTAACGTTTGTTCAATCAATAAGTATAATTTGCAAGCTGTCACCTCACCACCAGTGAATAATATACTGTATATCTATTGCCTACTGTATGAATGGATATGTACAGACTATCAACAGAGGATAAGAGACTGATGCAGTGTACAGTGTCAGCTAGCATACTCAAGTACATTTGGCTCATGCTAAATGCAAATGCAATAAAATGTATTTACTCGCTCTTTTTTTCTCTCTCTCCCTCCTTCCCTCTGCCCACCGATGTGCATGGTCAGATGGACCTAGAGCCAGAGGGAAAGGTCTATGCCATTATTTCGCTGAATGGATCCTTCACTGATGGTAAGGCTCATTAATTGGGTAATAATACAAGCCTCACACTTATCATAATTGCTTTCTTCCCCTGGGATGAGGGTCCGGTTGGCGCAGGTAGGGTAAAGTTCCTGCCCATCACTGTGGAGACTGCTGTTTGATTCCTCTGCTGTACTTGCGGCTTGTCCGGGCAGGCGCTCCAACAAACACAATTGGCTGTATTCGCGGGTGCGAAGCGGGCAGGGGTGGACGATTTGTCACTGTATTAGCAACTCCTACAGGTTGGTCGGGGCGCCTGCTCAGCAGGGAGCGGAATTGGGAGGATAGCGTGTT
Source organism: Gymnoscopelus microlampas (assembly GCF_963454915.1). NCBI lineage: Eukaryota > Metazoa > Chordata > Actinopteri > Myctophiformes > Myctophidae > Gymnoscopelus > Gymnoscopelus microlampas. Next base: position 30,437,307 of record NC_139957.1, read on the forward strand.
CCTCTCCCGGTGAAACTCCTCACTGTCGGGTGAAAAAAAAGCAGCAGGAGACATCATGTGTATCCGAAGAGGCATGTGATTGTCTACACCTTCTCCATGACAAACAGTTGGGGTTGGCAGTGACAGGGACTACATACATGGGGAGGGGGGGACTGGTTATGACTAAAGTGGGGAGAAAATGAAAAAACTAGAAAATGAAACGACTAAAATTATGTATTAAGTAAAAGTAAAGTACCAAAGTATGTACAGTATATTATCATCATAGCATACTTTGAGGTGCCTGAAGGTACTGTGTGCATGGGCCCTACACAAAATATTACATGCATACTGTATGTGGGTGGGTGTCTACATTTATGTGTGCATATACTCATGTGTGGAATCTTAATATGCAAAGTGTCAGGTGCCTGGATGTGATATGTGTTTAAATATTATAGTAGGTGTTTGAGGGACGCTATGTGAGACTGGGTGTGTTTGTATAGTGTGGTACTAGGCATACAAGTAACAAGCCTTGAGTGTCAATCGTCCATAACCTGATTGCCTGGGGGAATTAACTTTTCTGTAGCTTGGTGCGCTTGGTCTTGTCGTTCAAAAGCCTGATTGCCTTGGGGAATTAACTTTTCTGTAGCTTACTGCCCATGGTCTTGTGGCAGCATCTGAAACGGTTAACTTCCCCTATTCTTGTCTTTTCATTGATGACGGTGCTATTAATTTCCACTTACTCAACTGTTAAGTAACAAGTACTGTAACAACAGGTTCACAACATCAGTTTGTCACCTCTAGCTGCTTTTACACAGCCTGTTCAAGGCGGGGTCATTAGGCCATTTTGTGTCTGTATTTTGTGAAATAAATAAATAGGCTATAGTTGTAAATGTATTACATTTAATAATAATAATAATACACTTTATTTGTATAGCACCTTTCATGACATGAAATGCAGCTCAAAGTGCTTTACAGAGCAAGAATACAATTACATTTACAGCTGTCAGACGGTGCAGTGTAACTCCAGGCGCTGTCACGCGTCACAAGCCATTGTGGCATACCACTGGCATGCCATGTAAAAGCACACGGAGGCGGCTTTGTTTGGTTCTGTGTAAAAATGCAAAGCCAGCATTAAGCATAAAAGTGTCTTCTGTCAGAGACATCAGAGATTACCTTATCTCACTGTGTGTGTGTGTGTGTGTGTGTGTGTGTGTGTGTGTGTGTGTGTGTGTGTGTGTGTGTGTGTGTGTGTGTGTGTGTGTGTGTGTGTGTGTGTGTGTGTGTGTGTGTGTGTGTGTGTGTGTGTGTGTGTGTGCTTTATGTATTACTATTTCTCTGTCTCAGTCTGTGAATATGAGAATGAGACAGTATGTGTCATAGAGTATACGTCATATTTTGGTAGGTTAGGTATTCACTACAGTAGGTATGCTTTGTCTGGTAATTGGTGGTCATGAATGAAGAATGCTTGTTATCGTCACACATAAGTGTCATGCACCTACTGACCTATGTATGTGCAGTGTGGCTTTATTGTCTCCTGTGTGTACAGAGCTCAGCTATAAGGCACTGTAGCATGTCTGTCTGACCCATTATGCAAAGACAATAATCCTTTAAGTCACTGTGCAGCACCTTTTAGAGTCTGTGAGATTTGTCAGTCCCAATGTCTGCAGATGTAGCATGCGAAGAGGTTTTACATATTGAGGTTTTAACAGGCCAACATGCCTTTCCTGCTTGTTTTTTTGTTTGAGGTTAGAAGTTGAGATCGTTTGTTTCATTTGACACCCCACCCCCATACTCTCCCTTAAGTTCCCTTTTTCATCTGCTGTCACAGCTGACTGAAGGCCAAATTTCAACAAATGCTGCCGTACTTGTCAGGGAAACAATCGGAACGATGCTGAATCTGCAGTCTTATGTTGATTTATACAGATAAAGGTGACTGTGGTGTCATCGACCACTATTTTGCTGTCCACTATTTTACTGTTGGTAATTTGATGAGAAGAACATGGGATGAGGTCCAGTTTTACAGACTGCTTTGATAAATAATAGTAATTGAAGGGTAATGCTAGATGTAGAGCTAAATATTAGCATGCATTAAATTAACTTCCTAAAATGATGCATCCAGCAAGCCCTGCTCAGATAATGTAGCGGCATTTAGTTTAGCTGGATTCACTTTCAACAGCTTTAGATGACATAAACCAAAGCCAGCAGGGGGCTCCATCACAGCAAAAATATTTTATTTCATGGATCAAAGAAAATCTTACATTTGGAATAAAAGAGGACCCTGTGGACAAATGACTTTGTAGATATAGACATTGGCTGTGTTTCCCAAAGAGATCCTGCGTAGGGAGTTACGTGCGGTCCTTACGAAGGCTCTGGTAAGTGGTAAGAGCCTTCGTAAGGACCGCTTTCTCACTTAAGTTACAGGTTACGCAGCACAGGCTAAGCATGCACTTACCTAAGCATGCACTTAAAAAGTCGGAGTCTTATCAATTGATGCCAGACTAACCGATTGTTCCACACAACGTCCTTATAAGTACATGCTCGCAAATGAAGTTTGGCTGTAACAAGTGGGATTGTACTCTGCCCATCAATAAAATAATGCTGAAAATTAACAAGCTTTAAGCGCTGTTGGTAACTGACTGCACAATACCCTTGTTTTAATTTTTAAACTATGTGACTTCCTCTTTCTATATCAATGTAGGCTATAATAAAGATAGACTGTGGTGTACTGTGGATGTTTTAACTAATGGAGTGCAATGTCAGGCGCGCGTGTACACGCTCGCACATACACACGCACGTGAGTGATCGCCGATTTAATATGTAGGCCTATTTATGAACCCACAATCGAATGTTATTCTATTTAATTTACTTGCATAATGGGGACACTTTAGTGTTTTCATTTAGGCTACATTTACCTTGCAGACCTCACCTCACCTCTGTAATTTAATTCATGGATCCATTATCCAACGTTGTATTTGGACTGCTTCAAGACATCTATATCTATCCATCTATCTGACAGTAGGCTATGCCACCTACAGTATTAGCAGGTCACACTGCATATGGATGGTCCATATCAATGGTCCATTGATATGGATTCATATCAATGGACCATTGATATGAATCCACACTTCTCATTCTACGCTGCTGTTCTATAATGTCCCTTCAATTTGCTATCTATCTACCGGTATCTACACCTGTGAATTGCCCATGTCACCTCGTACTGCCCGCTGCCTCTGTGATCCGGTCTATTTGAAGGAATAATCCAGCGTTTACTAATTTGAGATGAGGACATGAAGAACGCATAGGCCTACGTTTTCAAACAAGGGCTTGCACAATTATCTTATCTCTGAGGTTTCTTGTTTCGCAGCATCACAGCTATGACTGTTGGAGGTGTGGGGACTTGTGGTTTTCAGTCCCTCCAAAAAAGCCTTTCTGTATAGTCAGACCATACTGTATACTGTACTTAGCCCTCGCGTGTAAAACTTTATGCAAGTGTTAAATAATGGCTCATGATTCATCAATAATGAATTTGGAAAACGCAATGTCCAAAGAATGATCGTTTGTTCGATGTTTTTAACACAGTTTATCTTCCTTCCTTCCTTGTTTTGCTTCATAGTATTTAAGGAAAGGGTGTTGAGTCTCTCTCATCCCTGTGGTTTAACATTAAAGGTTGCTTGCAAAAAAACAACAACCCTGCTGCTTTTCAGAACAAATTCTCCCTCTGACCTTGTCTTTCAGATGATGCCACTGTGAAAGACAAAACCTTCAAGCAGTTCACGAGAAAACGCCAAGGGGCCGTGAAAAGGAGGATCCACCAGGTCAACGGTCACAAGTTCATGTCCACCTTCCTCCGTCAGCCCACCTTCTGCTTTCACTGCAAAGAGTTCATATGGTAAGACAGTCAGCCTCATTCACTAAGCTGGTTGTACATTTCCGTTCATATTTGAGTGTAAAGCGCGTTGCATACTTTAAGTCAATTCGGACATGCGATTCATGAAAGGGGCTGCAGAGCCCTTGATTCGCGCGGATAACTGGTGTATCTCATTTTTGTTTGTTAGTCACAAGCACGCTCCTGTGCGTTCCACACCTCATAAAGACCATAAAAGGCAACCGGAAACATCCAACGTTAGACAAAAAACATCATCACTCGTCAAAATGAACAGATCTGCAAGCTTACAACGTGTCGCAACGCACCACCTTGACAACTTATAGATCATTGTATTTTGGCAAGCGGGTTCCTCACGCGATGGATCTGCTGAACTTTAATAATGTAATAGCCTACTCCTCATGTGTAATGAGAATAAGAACTTTACAAAGTTTAACCTCACTACCAAAGGCTAATAACACTTGGAAAGGTTATTATATAATAACCTGACTCCGCCAGATGGGGGTGGTATTGACTTCAAAGCTTCTTCCATCTGGCAGAGTCAGGTTAATTATATAAGCCCTTTCTTCTGAACATCTTTTCGCTCACCTTTGCCAAGGTAAAAAGATGATGCTGGAATCCGCCGATATTTGTGTAATGGACACAGCTAGATTTAATCCATACTGTATCCTCATCAGATTGTAAGACTGCATGCATGTGATGTGGTCAATATTATAGATTAATAGCGTGACATTGGAGTTTGCATGATTGTCCAATATGCGAAACTGTGGCCACACTGGCAAACACGCTGAGGGACCTAATAATTCAGCTCTAAATGCGTCAACTGAAAAAATGAATAAAACTTGCTTTGAATTTGTCTATAATATGTATCCAAGAAATAGATAATTTAACACACATATTTTTTCTTTTTTTATATGTGATGACAATGTTGGGCACATAAAGATTTTATTTGAGATTTGGCAAGATTGTAATTGATTTTGCATGAAGAATAAGGCATCCTAATAACTTACTCAAGGTCGGAGGCATATAAGTCTGCCTCCGAGCAGACGTGAGTTTGAGTGTGTGTCCGAAATTTTCTTTTGATGAATCAGACTGTACGTGGAAAGGATATACGCACAAATACAAATGATGTGTGTACGGACCCAAGCTTAGTGAATCAGGCCCAATAAGAGTAGGGTTGTCACGATCTTAACATTTTACTTGATGATTTATTGTCATACAAATATTTCCGATAAACTATTTAATTGTGTTTTTGGTATTGAGCATTGGAACATTTAACTATAAATGTGCAAAATCTTTGTGTGTGCTTGCGTGTTTTTTTTTATCTCGAGAATTGTCTGACTGACCGACTTCAAACTTGGAGCGCGTAGCAAAGGACCCAAGGGAGTGCTGTGTCCGGCGTTGAATCAGTCGGAATGGAGGTTGTCCAGCACTGCCTATCCGACCGATATGCCCATATATAGGCATATATGGAGATCCTGTTGTTCAGAAGTGCCGATCCGACAGATATGTGGGACCAATCGACTTAAAACTCAACGGGTGTATCACCGAAAGAAATGACAGTGGAGAAAATTGTGGAAATGGTCTATAAGCTCACAACGCATTTTTTTACACTATTTTTTTTACACTATTTTTCAACATGGCAACGATTATGCGGTATCTCAAATAATTGCGATCAGTTTGATTATGTAATAATTGTGACAGGCCTAAATGAGAGGTCCCCTGCCCTCTGTGTTGCTTATGCACACTCTCCATGTGAGGACGATCTGATTGTGTCTTTGTTTTGTAGGGGTGTGTTTGGAAAGCAGGCCTACCAGTGCCAAGGTGAGCAGCTTCCCTTCTCACATTTGTTTATTTACTCTTGAAGCACTTAAGCCCATATACTTCGTTGTATGACAAATGGCAAAAATAGCCAATTTATTTGAAGAATTTTGCCTACAGTATAATTACCGTATATTGGCATGCCCAAAATAGGGATGCCAGGTTAAAACTGGTCAAGTTAATCTCTCAGCTTGTCATTTTTTCTCACGTTCCTCTCTCTGGTATGAATCACTTTTCAACATGCCCAAAATTCCTATTTTGGGCATGTCATTATATTCTCAAAAATGTCAAATACATTATTTATTTATTTTTATAGCTAAAATAGCAGACATACAAACTCAAACTCTATTTTCACTATCAGTCATACGGCGACGTATATTGGACGTAAAGTGGTTAACTCTGTAGCACAGTCTGTCTTTTTTCTGTATTTTGTTTTTCGTCTCGATTTGCAATGCGCCGACCACCAGAACCCCCCTCCTACGCCTACCCGCCCACCTGGCCCCACCTCCCATCCCCCAAACAGGAAGTCAGCGAGCCTCAGAAGCTTCATACTCTGAAACTTCCTCGTTGCTAATGGAGCCCTTCTGGTCTCTGTATGACTCTGCCCAGAGATGCTGTCTCACGCGGTCTCTCAATGCTTTCTGACACTTTTTGATGCTACAAAAATGTACAGGGCTATGGCAGTGATTCTCAACTTGTGAGCCGGGACCCACTAGTGGGTTGTGTGGGTATTGCAAGGGGGACCCCAATTAATTGGCAAAACACAAAGATTTTAATGAGTCTACAGTGATACAAATAAAGAACTTGATTCCACTTATCCAAGGCAAGGTGGAACGTAATCATTTGATCATTAAAATAAACATTCTGAAGTGGTCAGATGGCTGGGCCACGTACACCATCAAGATTTTCAAGTGGGCCTGGTCCAGAAAAGGTTGGGAACCACTGGGCTACAGTATGTGGACCTGATATGAAGTGTTTGTTGTTGTTCTTTTGGTTACAGTGTGCACCTGCGTTGTCCATAAGCGATGCCACACGCAGGTTGTCACAGTGTGTCCACGCATGAAGAAGCCTACAAGCGACCCGGTGAGTCTAGTGACACTCAAAACACTTTAATTTATGCAAGAACCTAATAAAGGAAGTTACACTATTCCAATAAAATAGCTGTCAGGAATGACATGCAAACATCACGTGCATCAGCTGCTCCCTGATTTTCTCTTAACAGCAGATTGCTGGTGTTGACACACGTCAAATGTCTTTACATGAAGCTGTAATTGATGAGTCTGGAGATGTGTTACAGTATATAAAGGTTCCTCCCAGAATGCATTCAGACCATAATAGTGGCAAACACATCTACGTATATGAGTAGAACCAAACCACCAACCAGCCTGTCCAGGGGCCCTACAAGTTCCCGTTTTTGTGTTGAGATGCTCACTGAGCTAGAACACTGTGTAACCTCTACTTTGATTAGCTGAATAATTACTTGTTGGAGAATGTAAATACTTGGCGGTGTTTGCTGCATTTTGTGAACATGACAAGTTCCTCTTCTATGGGGGAATTCTGAATAATATACAGAATTTGTCTTATTATTTCCCTCCCACAAATGGGCATAGATAACGTTGTGTGAGAAAAAATGGGAACTAAACATTTTCACTCATCTCATGTGCCACGCTATGATCAGTGAGATGGTATACTGGTCAAACATGTGTGTATAAACCATACGGCTGCCTTCTGGATTGCGATGGGTTTCATTGATAAAGGCTGCATAAATAAATGTGATTGCATTTCTTCTCTGTCAGTCCATAAACCAGGGTTTCAGCATCAACGTCCCTCACAAGTTCAACATCCACAACTATAAGTCGCCAACCTTCTGTGACCACTGTGGCTCGTTGCTGTGGGGAATAGTGAGACAGGGTCTGCACTGCAAAAGTAAGAACAACTGCCAGCATCTGTCTCTACACCAATCTCTGGGTCATTCAATTCTCTTCCACTCTCTCATCCTGCCTTTCCAGTGTACAGCATGGGTGAAATCATATACCCAATCATGATTATAGTCTAGATAAGATTGTATATGTAAGCATAGTGATATTACAGTAAGAAATCTGTACCGTTATGGAATAAGAAAGTATTACTGATACATTTCAAATAAGCAATGACAGAGTGTTTCATTAATCTCGATGAATTGAATACACAGGACCACAATGGAAACCAGCCTCCAGGGCTTTTTGTGTTCTCCTTTTAACAATCATTGTAAAATCGTACCACTGTACTACTTGCAAACTGTTAATAAAGTATTCAATCAATCAATCAATCAAGTTTAGACACAATTCGTTGTACAACATCCTTCCTTAGTGATACAACTTTTTTATATGTTTCATCTTGGCAAATGTAACGGTATGCCTAACTTTGTCCACGTCAATGTTCAGTTACTTGGCTGTGAGAGATACCAAACACAGATAGGGCTACATTTGACTGTAAATTTGTTTTAGATGCTGAAAACCTATGTACTGCCTGTACATGATGCAATGTCTCTAAAGCTTTAAAAACAAAATCAAATTAGCAATAGAAAATTGTCCATATTTATTCATAACATGTTTATTCCACATATCAGTTTATCATATTATATTCCAGGGTATTGTCTAGATTGTTGTTCATGCGTGTCTGGCACCCATTTAAGCTTAATTTATGCTTCCTTATCGGTGTTGTTTTACCTCTTGAGCCCTATTTTATACATTGTCATTCGACGTACTTAAAATATTGAAAGTGATTAAAAGTGGTGCCCCTGTCTGTCCCTCTCTCTTCAGTCTGTAAGATGAACGTGCACATCCGCTGTAAGGGCAATGTGGCGCCCAGCTGCGGTGTCAACAGTGTGGAACTGGCCAACAAGCTGGCAGAGATGGGCCTGGAGCCTGGGGCACTCTCCAAACGCAACTCAGTTACAGTACGTCCACTGAACAAAACAGTACAGTACTCAAAGAAAAAAAAACGTATACAGAAAGTAGAGAATGAATCTTAACGTCTCATGTCACTCCGCTCCTAGGCTAACGGGGGAAGCCAGAGTCACTCAAGGGCTTCTACTGTGAAGAGAGGGAACGAGGAAAGTCAGCAGCCAAACAGACGGTTGGGAATCTCCAACTTCACTTTCCTCCAAGTGCTGGGAAAGGGCAGCTTTGGCAAGGTGGGGGATACATGTGAAAGATTATTGTGGACTAAAGCAGTGATTCTCAACCTGTGGTCCTGGGCCCACTGTTGGTAAAAAAAGACATGGTATTTTCTTTAAAACTTTAAAAAAAAATCTGTTTTCATAGTGATGCCAATAAAAAGAATGTTTACTTTACATTGGTTCCACTGATCCAAGCTGGAACACAATCGGTTGATCGATCTTTAAATTAAATTGCACGCGGCGCACCCATCTGACCACTTAGCACGGCAGCCATGTTAAGTGCTCAGATGGGAGGGCTGCGATCTCTGTCAAGATTTTCAAGTGGGCCCTGATCTCTCTCTCTCACACACACACACACACACACACACACACACACACACACACAGTCTGTGTGGATGCACTCATGAAACAAACAACACTTATACTTACTACTAATTTATTTTCAGACGAATTAATCGCACAAATAACACACTCCCGGTGTGTAAGGACCTTAATATTCAAGATATTACTTGTGACCTATAAAACATTCTGATGAGCAGGAAATTGTGTGTGTGTGTGTGTGTGTGTGCGTGTGTCTGCACTCTGGTACTTGTCAGGTGATGCTGACGAAGTTGAACGGCAGTGAGCAGGTGTTTGCGGTGAAGGTGTTGAAGAAGGACATCATTCTGCAGGACGATGACGTGGAGTGCACCATGACGGAGAAGCGGGTTCTGTCACTGGCCCGATGCCATCCCTATCTCACACAGCTCTACTGCTGCTTCCAGACACCAGTCAGTACACACACACACAACACACAGAGAAAAGACCCTCTTTTCACTGCGTTTCGCCATTGGCATAATATTCTGTATGCCTTCATACTTGATATGCATCAAACAAACTGATCTCATATTGTATGCATGTACTATAATTATAGAGTCGTCTAGTTTGCACAATTATCCAAGCTTTAGAAATAACTAGTCCATAACGTAGAATGGAAGTTTGGTAACTCCTCATCAAAATACAGTTACATACAGTACAGTAATTTACATTCATAGATGTTTATTTGATGCATATCAAGTATGAAGGCATACAGAATATTATACTTGTTTTCTATAATTTATAGTCTTTGTCTTATATAGCCTGGGCGAAACACAGTTCAGATACAGTACAGACAGAGCACCTGTTTATACACACAATGTCCTGCTGGTGGCAGCATTTCCCCAGTGTTGTGTCTGTAGTGTATGAATAACAATGTGCAGGAGCTTGAGGGAGTGAATGACTCTTAAATACCAGAGCTATTCTTCAACTGCAGAAAGGTCAGTCTAGTCTGATTCCTTCATTTGAACCCCAAGTAACCTTCACAGTGAATCAGACTAGAGAAGTAATTCTCCTTTTTAATTTAAAGGATCCCCAGTTACATATGCATTTGGCCACGGTCCCTACTTTAACAAATTGTTTTATCTCTGGGACCTCAATCTACATTTTTAAATCCTCAGGGTATAGTTAACACAAATGTGAACATTCTCAGAGTTGCAGACCTTTTAAAGGTACATTTGGTTCCTAAAGTATTGAACATTTGGCTAGGGACTCCCTGGAACCACCTAAAGGACCCCTGGGGTTCCCGGACCCCACATTCCACCAGTGGGCTAGGACAATTTACTTTTCATAATCATGGACCATTGGTAAGATCAATGAATAAATTGATTAATTAAATGGTTTTAAAATGGCTTTCTGTAAAAGAGCTATACAGAAAATGTAATATACAGTAAATATAAATATTATGGTTGTAGCCATTATCATGATTGAACTTGTATATTATATGTAGAGTACAGTTCATATGGACTTTTACTAAGATGCATCGAGCTTGTATGTCCAGTTAAGATATAGCCATTTCCAATCGATTCAAGATGCATCCTCCGCTACCACAGTATGATTGCACACCATAAATGTAATTTCAAACGCTAAATAACAGATCACTTTTAACCACGGGGCAGTGAGGTGATGACCACATCTGCACGTCATGTCCCACCGAAGGCATTTTTACCATTTGCTGGGCCTTCTGTGTGTTCTTGGGTTTGTCTAATGATACGGTCCATTCCCCAGGGTGTGTGGGGGTCACGATCATGCAGTTTTAGCTGACGATTAATTGTCATACAAATAATTGATTGATGATGATGATGATGATGATTTAATTGTGTTTTTTTGCCATTGAACATTGGAATATATAAATACAAAAATACATTTCTGTTTGCCTTTAAGCCTTGCTAAACAAAATGTACACAGGGCAGATATGACAATGACTGGTACCAATAATCAAAATATATGTACAGAGAAGAGGCCATATACTTGATAATTTTTACTTGATGCAATGTATAGTGAACTTGTAGATTGGCTATTTTAAAATAAAGTTGGTGGGTTAAGTTTTCACCAATTCTAACGATTATGTAAAATAATTGCTATTAGCTCAAATAATTGTTATCAGGCAATTATGTAACAATTGTGTATGAGTGAGAGTTTATAAGGCTGGACGATTATTTCAAACTTTTGTTTCGGTTACGATTAATGAACGATTAAAAAAATGAATAAAACAGATCTACCTTTACGCCGCCATTGTACAACGAAGGGTTAAGTATTTTTTTGTTTTTTTTAACGTTTTGTTTATTCGTTTTTGTTCTTTTACATACTCATAGGTAGTACAGACATTTACTGAAGCAAATAAGCAAATAAACAGAGTATCTCCAAACAGTGAAGAAAGTAATTAACAGAAGGGTTAAGTGTTTAATCGATTTAGTCGATTATAAGAAAATATATCTCCCATCGATTATTCGGTTATAAGTTGGTTATTGGTTTTGAATATCGGTTGCAATATATTTTCGGTTAATTGCCCATCCCTAGTGTGGGTGTGTATGAGTGTTGATATTACTTCCTATTGTATTTTACAGGACCGTCTTTTCTTTGTGATGGAATTTGTGAATGGTGGAGATCTTATGTTCCACATCCAGAAGTCCAGGAAGTTTGAGGAGCCCAGGGCACGTTTTTACACGGCAGAGATAACCTCTGCACTCATGTTCCTGCACGGCAAAGGCATCATCTACAGGTCTGACACACACACACACACACACACACACACACACACACACACACACACACACACACAGACACAGAGTTATGTTCCTACTGTAAGTTATCCATATAATGAGTCTCAGGTGGTCTTCTATAATGCATCCTAGGTCCTACGATCGTATCAACATCACAACACGCGCACACACACACACACACACACACACACACACACACACACACACACACACACACACACACACACACACACACACACACATTATCACAGACACACACAGACATAAACCGGCCATACGAGTTGGCGGTTACAGGGAGGGATCTCCAGTCATTCACACAGTAAAAGGTGTTAATTTATGGCCCATTTTCACAATCTCAGAGCGAAATTAACGTCCCGGATTTTACTGTGTATTAAAATTCCAATATTTGAATTAGGCTATGATACTAATAGTCTATCGTAACTCTTATTGCAGGCCTAACATCTCTCTTTTTGCAGTACTAAAGACATTCTTTAGTGCACTAATAGTCGTAGGAATCTACTAACAACGTTTTGTTCGACTAAGACTAAAATGACCCATTAATTAATTATTTTACTATGAGGGGAACGGTTTATATTGCAGGCCTAGCATTTCTTTGTATTGCCGTATATTCTTTGAACTCAAAGCAAAATGACAGAGGGAAGCTCATGATAGGTTATGCTTTCAATTCCGACATCAGTTTGTGTGTGTTTGTGTTCAGGCTAAAATGCTGCTGCTGTGCACTTAAATTGTGTGGCAACCCAAAAGATCACCCTGCCAGCACTCATGATGATAAGGGACCATCATGTGAACTAAGAGTTAGATTCTGAGTTATATTTAGGTGGGTACTTACCCACCACAGCAGCATAACTGCTGTAGCTGCTAGCCTGGCGTGTCGGGCATGGCTTGCATGTTAGAGCTTAAATAGTCAGCTTAATGGCAGCTAGCATGCCTTGTGGCTACCATAGCTACCCTTGTGCCCTCTCTTTGACATAATGGTTATAGCATTGATCTTTGTATTATGTAACATGCTTTCTTGTGACTAGCTATCTCTCCAGTGCTCTTTGACATTCGGGTAAAGGGTTTCTTCAAATTGGAGGAATATGCAGCCTGTAGTCTTGATACTGTATCTGTAATGGTGAAACCTTTCATCAGTAGCGTTACATTGTGTCAGTGTTTGTTTACTATGTTTGGATAGTGTAACTGTGGTATTGGTTTTCTTGCCTTCTCACTGATAGATAAAACTATCTTGGTTCATTTGCAAACACATTCCAAAGAAACTGAGGTCTGCCTAGATTTGTTGTAACCGTCACTGTCTATTTCTTAGCCTCTACTTCCTTTTATTTTGAGAATGCATGTGTGCAGTGTGGGGCTGTTAAGGCAGATCAGTAATGGAATATTTGTAATAATAGAAAAAACTACATGACTCTATCTCCTCAATCAAGAGAAAAGCATCAAGGTCTATACGTTGGGAACTAAAGGTCTTTCTACTTGCTTGTTGTGAAGACGACCACAATGGAAATAAGCCTGCTGCTTTTTTTTGTGAGTGTTCGTATCCTTTGACACAGTTTTAATCGATAGCAGTGTCATTTGCATTGATGCAGCCTTATTGTCATTTCTAAAGTTGCTTTGCGTCAGGCACCTGCCAAATGGCGTAAATAACATATAGTCACAGTTGGGCAGAAACATTGTCTCCATTATCTCCATATTTAATTGTTTTCTTTTTACATAAATGAATGCCCTATTTTATACTTTGTCATATGACATCAATGTCGCTTAAAATAAGTGACATTAGCCAATCTACAAGTTCACAATGCATCGCATTGAAAATACCTGAATGTTTTCACCTATAATGACATGCCCAAAATAGGGATGCCAAAATAGGGATGCCAGCTTGAAAGAGGTTAACTTAGGTTATTTTTTCCATTTCCTGAAAAGCTATTGTTTTAACATGCAAGGTTTCCGCCTGACAGCGGTGGTGTGACTGATAAGAAGATAGAATTCAGAGTAGACTGATGCGTGTCAACGTGCACAACCCCCACCACAACCTCTCGCTTTCTTTGAAATCTTTCATTGATGTTTCGCTCTGACTCGTGTGTTCCATGGCTGAGTGGCCCTGTCCTGACATACAGTACAGCATAGTTGCCCTCATGTGGCCTGTTTGTTAGGCTTTAGGCACAGTGGCCATAAGCATCTGAGTCAGTGTTACACAATCAGATTATAGTAGGGAAGAGCAAACCGGCTTAATCCAACCACACCAGGTTTGCTTGTCCATCTGACTGACTGTCCAGTCATCCCTTTCACTTTCAGTATTAATACGCCTGTTGATCTGCCTGCAACCCACAACACGTTAATGGTTCAATCACATGAACCCAAGCATCCCAATTTTGGGGCAAACATTCAGCGACAATGGTCAGTCTAGACTCTACACGCTCTACAGTATAGACCCCTGGGGGACTCCAGTTCTCTCTGACCTTGCTTGATTTCCTGTCTCTCTCTCTACAGCTATCTATATGAAAAGTTTAAAAAGATAAGATAAATGGTTATTTTCCGCATTGTAAAATAGGAGAGTTACGGATCTGCACACAGCTAGAACAACCCCTCATATGTCAAACACATACACACGAACACCTTTCAATGACCTTGTTGCAGTGCTTGGTCACCTGATCAAAGCAGTGGGCAGATTCAGCTGTTAGTCAGATGACATCGGCTCCACTGGCCTGTATGGAGATGCAGGGTGTTTTCTTCTTAGTATCAGGGAAGCTACTTTCACAGAGCTATAGAGTGCATATATTACATTAACTTTCAATTCAAGTAAGTTAAAATATAATTATTACTTTCGGTGGACAGTAGTGGGTCATTAGGTTACTATTGAGTTACATAGGCAAATATGTTTAGATGATTCTTGAGTAATCCATTTATTTAATGAATTACAGACATCATTGACTAAATGGAAACACTAATGGAAACATAGTGACTGAGTTTTATCCCTGCTACCACTTATCTTTATAAGGGTTGTTTTACATAACATGAGCGAATTGTCTTAGCAGCTTGGCCTTAAATATTGGTATGTAATGTTGGATCCAAAATGTTTTCACAATTGATTGTAATTTGTCTTGCTGAGCTCACAAAAACAGAAAAAGACCAAAATTAGTGAAACCACTCACTCATAAGAGCATAATACAAAATATAAAACAGATGGGTAATAGCCAAACCATACAATAATAGAACAACTGTGTAAAATAACGCATAGTAACACCATAGATGAAACACTAGCACCTGTAGGGAAATTATCAGCAGCATTAAACCACCCTCTCTAGATCACATGGTTCTCACACTTTTTCGTGCCAAGGACCCCCAAATTGATATGTATTTGGCCACGGACCCCCATCTGAAAATATTTTGTGCCAGGGACCCCCAGAAGAGAATCAACATTTTCCAAATATTTTCAAATATTTTCAAAAATAGCAGATGTACAAGCTCGCAGTGCGGCACGAAGTGACGCGCTGTGAGCTTGTAGATCAGCCATTTTTGAATAGCCTACATATAAATGGATAAAGTGGTTAAAATGACTGTGATGCTATATTAACTACTTTTGCTGGGGACCCCCTGGAACCCCCCCAAGGACCCCCTTGGGGGGGTTTGGTTGCATTGGTTGGGACCCCCCAAGGACCCAACCAATGCTCTAGATAAAGTGCTTTAAACAATGCTCTAGATAAAGTGCTTTAACCAATGCTCTAGATAAAGTGCTTTAACCAATGCTCTAGATAAGTGCTTTAAAATAGTTTAACCTGTTGTGGCCTGCATTGCTATGTTTGGAGTGTTAAGGAGGCAGACCGCTTTAGGATATGTACAGTACTATTCTGGAGCCTGGATTGTCTGGTCTTAATGCTCCTTAGTCTTTTGTGAGACGAAAGGAAATTGAAAGGTTGTTAACTACTGCGCGAGGGGTTTAATGATGCGTTACTTCAGAAAGTCAGACACAATAATTACCAATAAAATGTAAAAAAAAAAACAGATGCGCTTACCCATTATGTAAGCACATATTTCATTGGACAAAAGTGTCTTGTTTTCTTGTGCAAGTGAAACATAACAGAGTTAGAATGGCACCATTGTTTATCCTACGAATGGCAGATGAACTGAGACAGCACAGGTGTAGGTAGCTACTGTCTACACAGGGAGCATAAACAACAATCTGCTAATGCCCACCCATAAAACAAACATGGGCAAATTCTCCTTCTATAACACAGCCACCAAGGAATGGAATAGTCTAACCCCATCCCTCAAAAAATGCAGTTCGCTGGGCTCATTCAAAACAGCCCTAAAAACTCATCTTTCTGGAGGCCTAAAGAGGAGCTAGTACCAGTTTCCCTGTAGACAGACGACCCCCCCCCCCTCCCCCTTTTTTGTACATACTTTTTATTTTATTTTATAATGCTTTTTTTGTATATATATTTTTATTTTCTCATGCCTTTTTTGTACATAATGGTATATATTTTTTCCTTTGTATTCTTATGTTGATTTTGAACTGTTTGGTTGCTACTATATATGTCTATGAAATTAATTCAAGGACCCCAACGGAAACAAGCCCGCAAGGACTTTTTTGGCCGGACCTTTTAGACAAAAGCATTATAAATGTAACTGTGTTGTTTTACATTCTTTTGCCTAATAAATATTTCAAACAATCAAAAAACAGTAAAACCTGTACAAATCCATTTGGTTACATGTGTGTACTCTGAGGAGATAAAGTAACACTCTGGACTCTACAGTGTGACTGGAAGCCCTATTAACCCATTCAATCAGGGAACGCATCTGTGTCATTTTAGAATTGAGCTATAACCATTATTTTATACTTTAGCTATTCAAAAATAGCAGCTGTGCAAGCTCATATGAGCTTGTAGATCTGCATTTTGTGCAAATAATTGAATATATATATTTTTAAAGCGAACATTTGTAACTCAAATCTTTGCTTCTGGAGGTCACTGGAACAAAATATTTTACAAATGTTCGCTCTAAAAAATATATATTCAAAGATTTGCACACATTTTCATGATTTTTCGAAAATAGCAGATCTATATCTATCTGCTATTTTTGAATAGCCAAAGAAATCTAAAATGACAGATGCGTTCCCGGATTGAATGGGTGAAGGTTTTGACAGGTAAATATTTACATTAGAAAAGTGGTTCCCTCTTGCCAACCCAACCATCAGTCCAGTGGTGTAGTCTAGTGCAGTGGTTCTCAAACATTTTCATGTCAAGGACCCCCAAACGAATGTGTATTTGGCCGCAGAGTTTGTGCCAGGGACCCCCAATAAGAGAAGATTTGTAATTTTTTGGGGAAAATAGCTAATAGATCGGCTATTTTTGAATAGACAGAAAAAATGGGGAGTTAAATTTCAACTTTTTGAAATGTCTTACGAGAAATCTTTACGACAATTCTGGGTGAAGAATTTGTTCCCAGGTTTGCCACAGGTTCGATAATATTCCCTTACTATAGAGATGGTACCTCAAAATGATATTTTTGGGGCTGTTGCTGTCTGGGTGCAAACTTGACGTGTTTGCATTTGCAGGGTATAAAATTCATGAACATTAATATCTCACTCTGCATGTTTCTTTTTTGCCTCCTAGGGATCTAAAGCTTGACAATGTTCTTCTGGATAAAGATGGCCATTGCAAGTTGGCAGACTTCGGCATGTGCAAGGAGGGCATATTTGAGGGTGTAGCCACAGGAACCTTTTGTGGTACTCCTGATTACATTGCTCCAGAGGTCAGTTAACTTCTTAAACCCTATATACTTTGGTGAACGGGGTCCCACAGGGGTCTGTACTTAGTTTAGTTCTTGCTGAAAATACTACAACACGCCACACTGTGACGTGTTGTGAGCTTGTAGATCTGCTATGTTTGCGGAATATTTGCCTAGTTTCAGCAAATGTTTGCCTATTATGACATAGCCAGGATAGGGACGTTACTCTTCTATAGGGACGTTACTCTTGTACTGAAAAACATACATTACCTCACAATACAACGTCTAATTACAGTACCCATATTATGCTGTGCCTACAAACTGCGCTATCAACATATCTGAGATAAAGTTGATACAGTATAATAAAGCTGATTCTGATATCTATCATATAGGTGGGTATTTATAAATCATTGCATTTGTCATTTTCATGTAAACAGAGTGCATTGGGCATCCGTTGTGTGTGTATTTCACATTTTAATCAAGGCAAGGGATACATGTTTTTTGTTTGGTTAATCAAGGCAAGGGATACATGTTTTTGTTTGTTTTTTTTCTTTTCTTTATTTAGCTCTCTATGATTCAGGTCAAATGAGTTCACATAACTCAGTTTCCAGGCCCATCCTCTCTCCATTACTCCACCTCTTTCAACAAACACAGCATTCTCAACAACGTAGAGCGCATTTCTCCAGATTCTTTGCTGACTTAGTCAAAGGTAGCACACCTGTGTGGAATTGACCATGGGCCACCTTGAGGCCCAGGGAGTCCGCTGTGTTTCTGAAGGGCTCTATGTACTCAGTGGTGAACAAAGTATGAGTAAATACTCATAAAGTAAATACTCAAATATTCAATTCAAGTACAAATTACAGCTTGTAGATCTGCTAATATTACATACCCAGAATAGGGACGCTAGCATTCATTCATAATGTACTTTTTCCCATCCTAGAAATGTAGTGAAGTCAAAAACTAAAAAAAAACTGCAAAATAAAAAGCAAGCAAGCAGAATAGCCAACATATAGATGGATAAAGTGGTTAAAATGACTGTGATGCTATATTAACTACTTTTGCTGGGGACAAGCAAATGTATTTAGTTAATGTCTACCACTGTGTGTACCTTGATGACCTTATAAGAATGCACCATGAAAGACGTGCTTTGTTTCCCACAAGAAGGACTTGGGTGATCTGTAGTGCACTGTATTTTTTTTTAAATTCATGGTGGAAGTGTGCACATCTGGATTTATGAATGGCCCCTTTTGCTTTTTCTCGACACTCATTCCTCACTGTGCTCCACATGCACACTAAGCGAGCACCGTGCAATCTGTTTTAGTTTGATGTTATGATATGTGCGACTGTTAAGCCTAATTTATAATTTGTGTATAACCGTGTTGACTCGGTGAAAGCAACAGGTTTTTTTGTTGAAGTATAAATGATCCCTTAAGCTCTCTTGTGCTCTCTGCGCCGTGACACATATAGTATAGTATATTTACATGTCAGATGTGATTTACAAACCCACACAGATCCTACAGGAGATGCTGTATGGACCCTCGGTTGATTGGTGGGCTCTGGGGGTGCTGCTGTATGAGATGCTTTCAGGACACGCCCCCTTTGAGGCAGAGAATGAAGATGACCTGTTTGAATCCATCCTCAGTGAGGAGATCGTCTACGCGTCCTGGCTGAGTGCAGATGCGGTGGATATACTCAAAGCTGTGAGTAGAGTATAGCAGAGTCTTGGCTTCACTGCTCTATCATTTTAGTTTGAGTCATAATTTGTTGGATCACCCTGAATTATGGCATAATAAATAAAGATATTTTTGTCTCAGTGGCAGGACTTTGGCCGCCTCCTCCATTTGCTCAATCAGACAGGTTATGGCATCATTGTCCTTGTACAATTCCCGAAAATGTCTGTGAACGCTTGAAAAAAAAAGAAGAAAAAAAAGGGGAAATCAATTGCTCACTGCAGGTTGTATTTGCAACAATGTGGGGGGTAAAAAACAATAAACGGCCACCAAAAGAACTTCATATTGTGTATGCTAATGGCAGGTGGCAGGGCTCACATTGTGATCATAATGGACGTGGATAATAAGGGCCCACCGAGAAAGGCTTTTGCTCTGGATGTCTATGATCTGGAGGTCCTGTACTACAGTGGTTCTCAACCTTTTCAGGCCATAACCCCCCAAAATGATCATATTTGAACTGGGAACCCCCCCCCCCCACTCTGACAAGCAGGAATGTAGGAGTTGAGGCATTCAATCTACTGTAGTTTGACACGGTTTCATAGATAAATATTGTGAAAATAGCATATACAAGCTCACAACAATGCTAAATGTTTGCCTCTTTCTTATATTATTTGACAATTTGGCCAATGTTTGACCAGTTATTATAGTATAGTTTGTTGATTGCTTTTAATGCAGTCTTTTTCTTTTTCTTTTCTTTATTTTTGTTGTTGTTGAGGTAATAAAAAAGTCTTAAAAGTCCTTAAATTGTCACTTCACTGTCATCTGGGGACCCCTCCCATAATCATGCGGGTACCCCCCTTGGGGTCCCGACCCACAGGCTGAGAACCACTGCTATACTGTATAATTATGTTGTTGTTCTGTCTGCAGAATGACTGGCAGAGCTCTGACAGCCAGCTGTTGGCCTTGACCCTTACATAACTATATTAAGGCGCGCTCCACTGCCCACCCACACAGCATGTATGCTATACGTATAAATATATCCCCCCTACTGTACTTCCATGCCTCTCTCCCTCCCGCCTCTCTGCTTATCCTACATGCTGTAGTGCTGTTATGCAAAACAAGCTTGAGATGGCACTGGTCCAAGTTCCACCACTTGTTTGCTCCTCGCGACAAACCTTATGTAAAGACGAGTGCATTTGAGTGGATTTGAGCCGCGCTGCGCTATTTATACTGAAAGCTCATCCCTGGTTCATGTCTAAGCCAGCAAGTCTCATGATGTTTTGTGTCATGCATCATCCCTTATCCATATTTGCGGTCTTTCTCTTCTAAGGGAAACATACTTGCAAAAAAATGTATGCCTCAAATGTGTTGTCACTTGTGACAAAGATATGTAATGGAGTCAGGATATTTTACAGTTTAACAATAAACTTTGTAGTTCAAAATTACACTGAAACAGTCAATTTAACTGGGAATTGTATTTTGTATGTATATTGGACAACTTTGGACAATATTTAAGTCAATATCGGCTGATATTGGTTGGGCTCTAATGCATTTTATATGAGCAAGCTGGTTCTCAATTTTTCTGTGGAAGTGCTGACATGGCAGGCTTAGTGGATGGCACAGCTGAGGTGTAGTCATGGAAAGATGGCATCAACTTAAGCGAAATGGTCTTTATTTAATTTTGTGGTCTATAAAGTGGTAGGGAATTGCGTACGGCTCACAAACTGATTGACCCCACAATCGGAACTATAATAACATTTGTATTTGATGTCCGTGTTATTCTGGTCAGGTTTTAGTTAACTGTGTTTGTGTCTGACGTAGTATATTATCTACAGCTGGGCTGAATTTGGTCACCCTCCCACTGAGAAGGAATGTGGCATTTTGTTTTGACTACCTCTACATGCCACCAGCAGCCCCAAGGTGTGTTCGCACTCCTCTGTAACGCTGTTTTAAATTTGCGTTTGTTTGTTTTCGGCCTCTCCCAGCAGACACACAAATCAGCCTTTGGTTGTCCATAAATTGTTCTCAGTTACAATCCAAGTAGTGACTCACTGTTCCTTTGTTGCTCGGTAAGCATTCTACAGTATGTGCACAAGACCAGGAAATTCATGCAACACAGCTGCACTTTCCTGGACCCACTTGGTCTCTGACTGGACATGACGTGCAGTGCCAAGACACCCTCCTGGGAGTGTCTGTGGAGACGGGACGTAGGGATTGACAGGATGTCATTCTGGCTCGATTTCAGTCTGGCATTACTCCATTGTGTGTGTGTGTGTGTGTGTGTGTGTGTGTGTGTGTGTGTGTGTGTGTGTGTGTGTGTGTGTGTGTGTGTGTGTGTGTGTGTGTGTGTGTGTGTGTGTGTGTGTGTGTGTGTGTGTGTGTGTGTGTGTGTGCACTTTTGTTTTCATGTACGGTTAGAATATCACTGTGCTGTTATTATTTGTATTACTTTTCAATTGTATCATCAGTAGTGTTTTTTTGTAAGTTGTAGATTAGTCAAAACTGTCTTTTTCTACAGTTCCTGACCAAGAATCCAGCCAGGCGTCTGGGCTGCGTTGCTTCGGAGGGTGGTGACATTGCTGTGACCAGCCATGCCTTCTTTACTGGCATTGATTGGGAGAAACTGAACCGTAGAGAGCTGGAACCGCCCTTCAAACCCCGGATTGTAAGTGATGTGACTAATACAATTTATGACATGGCACTGTGTAAATGAGACTGAGGAGTAATTTACTACTCACCACGTAATGTTTACTTTAAGTCTTCTTCTTGGGCAACCACAGTGTTGTCCTTATGCCATTCTGAGAAATGTACTAATTGACAGTTAATTTGAAGGGGACAACACACCAAATTATATTTTGTATATATATTAATATATTTTATATATTAAGTGGTTACTTTACATACATTATTTGTCAATGCTGAAATACAACATTCCTGGTCATATTTCTACCAAATATGTGCAAGTGTGCAACAAACTATCTTTCATACCTTAGATATGACTCAATGGTGCCACTACTGATAGAGATCCACTACCAAGTATGCATCATCTCCACTGCAGCTCTCTTTGTGAGGCTTTATCATCCTTTAAAGCAACAATCCATAGGTTTTATGTCAGTGTTTTCCCTCGCCTGTCAGAGGGGTTATTTCAACGATATTCAGACTACAATAAAGATGATAACGCAACTAGTGTCCACAGTCTGGTGCACTGTCTGCTTCAAATAACTTTATTGACATTGTCAATAAAGTCTACATTTTTCAAAGGAAGAGTAGGGAGAGCACCTCCAACCACTGCAGATGTGCTAATTGTATTGTCATTAAACTAAGTTCCTGGATTGAAGCTTTAAAAGTGCTATTTCAGTAACTGTGATATTTGTTTTTTACCTCTAATAAGACCAAGCCTTTATTTGCCTATTCCAGAAAACAGCAGAGGACGTCAACAACTTCGACCCAGACTTTACCCAGGAAGAGCCCACCCTCACACCCATCGATGGCCCTGTCATCCCTTCTGTCAGCCAGGACGAGTTCCATAGCTTCTCTTTCACCTCACCTGAACTGCTGGAAAGCTAGAAACTCCCTCTGTGAAACTCTAGCGTGTCCCGGGTCATCCTGCACTTTTGTTGCTAGGCACCAATAACTGTTGTCCACTTCTGCTCTTCTAATTGTCATTACTTACATCTCTTAACTTGGAATGACGTCTTGACCTAACACGGGACAGAAGAGTTGGCCATCCTACTGAACAAGCCAAATAGATCTTCCCTTAATGAGAACTGGTATTGGAGCACTTGTTGAACTCTTCATTGTGTTATGTATTACAGTATATCGTCCCTGTCGGGTGGAAACCTTGTATGTCTAAAACCTGTGTTATAATGAATACAATGTAGATTTTATATCACAAGCTCTTGTTAATACGTTTCATTAACAAGAGCAACAAAATGGCCGCTGTGTGAATATGGTCAGTTGTATATTGAACAGCCATGTGGCTCTCATCCTTAACTTTTCAATGAGTGAGAAAATTACAGGGAGGCTTCAGTGTTGCTTTTTGATCTCCCTGGCCTTTGGAAAAGTGCCAGACACTCCCAAGTATCTTGCTCAGTTCCTGTCTGACAGTGCTTCTGTAAACAGATTTTCTGCAACTGTATAGCAAAACAATGTTTGAGTTTTATTGTGAATTTGCTCTCAAACAGGTGGATAAACTTACTCCCATTTGCATAACATTGACAAGTACTTTTGGAATATAAGGCAGTAGTCTGTGATTTATGGTTTGGCTTTTGTTGCCATGCTTTAACACGTTCCAGAGAATTGGGAAATAGGATCTGTCTAACCACCTTTGACAGTATTTTCCAGAAATATAGAGCTGCCTGTGACTGAGCTTGTGAAATAGCTTCTGGGTGATGTGAGACTATTCCTAGAAGAAAAACAAATAACCAAAGACATATTTTATAAGGAAAGCGGTGCAACCTTTTTTATTAAATAAATTATACAAACAAATCCCATCTTTAACGGAGTTGATTGGCAATTCATGCTTACGGATCTTAAATATGCATATTTTTATAAACCACATCCTTTGACAATTTCTTGGCATCCATCTTAATGACTAAGGTCCTCTTCACGTCAATGCAACAGTCAAACAAAAAGAGAATGATGCAATATTTCATCTTTGTTGAAAGCAGTGATGGTGATTCACAGCTGTTTAGAAATTTCTGAATGTTCTCCATTTTACTTAAACACACCTTGTGATGTTCTCCATTTACTTACACGCACATTGTGAGTAATAGTACTCATAAGTTAATATGGGACATCTGTTGACAGTAGCAAAACAATAAGCACATTTGTGAAAAGCAAGTGTGTATGAGTTTGTGGGGTATTGCCAGCACAGTGAAGTGCAAGTTACTGAATATTCCCTTTGCTCTACACTTAAACCACATGAGTGAGTGGAGTGAGATACAAAATAAACAGGAAACCACACCGCGTCATGACAGTCGTATTAATGAGTAGTATGACGGAGACAGGAATCTTGCCTATTTTGTAAGCGACAGACGTTTGCCAAACCTGCTAATGATCTGATGGTAAAGAAGACAGAATACTGTTATGAAAACAAAAATGACTTTGCTGTCTTTGAGTGGAATCCAGCCAACAGAGTATACTAATGTTTAGGCCTGGGCAGAGCTGATACAGTTATATTATATATTCAGGCTTAAGCCCGGTTGATACAATCATGGCATACAGTTGTCACGTGCCAAAAATAGCCGATCTACAAGCTCACAATGCCTCACATCTGCAATGCATTGTGAGCTTTGATAAGGCTATTTTCGTCGCATGACACCATCGTACACCATAAATTGGGCATTAGTGTTGTGTATATATAACCAGAAGTGGTAGTATATAACCGAAATGTCCCATATTTTATCTTTAACCTGGCTGGCTGTGTCTTGATGGACTGGAAAGGGACACTTCCTGTTGATTAAAGCAAGGAAGTCTCCACACAGCTGCTTATCCCCTCAGTTGCCTATCCTGTGGAAGATTTTGCTGCTAAAGAAATGCACACGCTCAAAATGGAAGAACACACCTGTGATTTTCTTAGGATTAGAACAATGCCACATCTCTGGGAACACATCCAAATGGAATGCTTTGCTGTGTGGCCATTTAAGTGAAAGTTTCTGACTGACTCAGGTTTGAGTCCATACTTGCCTGAAGCTGTTATTATCCCACATCATCATGTTTAGTGTCTGGTTTACTAAAAGCATCATATTAACTCAGGTTTTAGAAATGAGCTCATCTTTTGGGGAGTAGGTTATAGGCCTTGTCAGTGAAATTGTGTTGTTATGGAACAGCTTGGGTTGAACTTTATTTCCTGTGAGCTGCTGATATTAACGAACACCGCAACAGGAAATAAACATGGACCCATTTTACCCAGGTTTATGTTTTCGAGCGTGAAAATCTTTTGCTTTTTTCTATCTGCTTTTACTATCTGCTTTACTCTCTGGCGTCAACATTTTGTTTTAAAATACAAAATGACTATCCTTTTTTGTCAGGGCTGGTATGGTAGACGTTGATGTTTTTTTCAACCAAGATACTAGTTGTGTCCTGAGGACAGCAGATATCGGGTTCAACCATCTGACTGTATTTGATTTCTCTTTAATGTGTTCCTTTTCCAGACACTTTCATGGGGTAATGTCTGAATGAGAAGATAGCTTTATTTAAACTGCCATTATGGTGACATATTGATTGCTGCAAGCAGTGACAGTATTGACAGATTGAATCACTGTTTTGCCCTTGTCGCTGCTCTGTCTATTTGATTGATAGGCCTACCACAGAAGGAGCTGTGAAAATGAAGAACATACCGTAGATTTTATTTATTTGGTTCATCAATCTTCCATGCAAAGACCAAGTGTCACTTGACATTCTTTATAATAACAGGAGAATTCAACTTTAATGCTGTGCACACCTTCAGTATTTTCCAGTTCTGTAATTATATGAGCTACCTTTGAGTGAGACGAAGATTCTAAATTTGCTTTGTTAACCACATTGTAATTGGTGATCCCTATTAATACCCCCCATAACATCTACAAACATACATTGTGACGTGTTAGGATCTTGAAGATTGGCCATTTTCACTATTCAGTGTATGACAAAGTATATTAACTGGTTACAATGATCAAGACAAGTGTGGACCCTGTAGAATGGAATAAACTCGAGGCAAAAGTCTCTGTACACTCAAGTGACTCACATTGTGGTGTTGTGCCAACCAAATATTTCTGGGAAGTCACAGGCAGAACCTTCCAGATGCATAATGCACTAAAGACGTATCTTAATACATTTTCACATTTTGACTATAACAAGAATAGGATTCACAGAGAGAGAATTGTGCATCTTAAAAGGTATATTAACATTGAATACGATTTTTCCCCCCAGGTTTTTTTTATAGGTAAGGGATGAATATGGTGCAAGGCCAATGAGTTCCAAAGAAGAGCCACAAGTTCCACTGTGGTAAGAGGGGCGGAGCAGCTTCTTTTGCCTGGCATATAACCACCAGAGGAAAATTACTGAAAGATCCTATCTCAGCACTGTGATATTTGGAATGAAACCTAACACCTTCACAATTTGTTGTTTGTGACCCGTGACCACTTTAATGGTAATGGTAATGCCTTGCTAGTCTTTAAAATAAATAAATAATAGGGTTAATTGATAACAGTCCTATTATTGCTGCCCACAATAACCTACCTGACCTGGCGGAGACCTGTGCTCCGAGGAGCACTTTTTCTAGTATCAGACTAAGTTCAACATGTCAATCTTTTGTTAAATATAGGTAAACCAAATAACAATCAAAAATCAAAAATAATTACACATTACACTGTATAAAGTTTCACTATGACAATTTAAAACACATTGATATATTCATCAACCAGTAAGTGTAGTATGCCAGTGTGTGCCAAAATATCCTACTTACTAGCACTGCAATTTATTTTCTTCGGGGGGAAATATCTTATCAATCCTGTAGGCCTATACTGTGTGTGTGTGTGTGTGTGTGTGTGTGTGTGTGTGTGTGTGTGTGTGTGTGTGTGTGTGTGTGTGTGTGTGTGTGTGTGTGTGTGTGTGTGTGTGTGTGTGTGTGTGTGTGTGTGTGTGTGTGTGTGTGTGTGAGTGTGTGTGTGTGTGTGTGTGTGTGTGTGTGTGTGTGTGTGTGTGTGCGTGCGCGCATGCGCGTGCGTGCGTGCGTGCGTGCGTGCGTGTGTCAGAAACACAAACATGCACAGTTGTCACAAAGACAAGTGGGGTCTGGACCCTATGGAGAAAGATCCCTGGGGGACAGGGACAGGGGTCCTTGTAGGGCTGTTCCAAGGGGTTCCCAGCAAAATGAGGAACTGTTTAATTTCACTATTATTTCACTGGCTATAAGTGCTCTAGCCTCTAACCCAATGAGAGATTGTATCTCATACACTGTCTCCACTGTTATTGCCCCACCTAGATAGTTGTAGAATTCTGTACTAATTACTAAATCTGATCTAGCACAAATATTCTCTTTATGGGGGGCCCTATAAATGTGGGGCTCCTTGCCATGAAAATGTTTGAGAACCAGAACCACTGGGCTAGGCCAGGGGTCCTTCAGGGGGTTCCAAGGGGTCCCCTGCCAAATTACTGATAGCTAAGATTAGACAACAAGGAGAGTGTCCATTTGGGTCAATTTCAGAGTTAAGGGATGTCCGTGGCCGTGGGTCCTTGAAATTAAAGGCTAGCTACGCAACAACCACAATCAATCCCTCCGGTCTGGAACTGTATATAATCCACCCACTCCACATAACGGTACGGGAGTTATATAGTAATATAAATGGGAATCACACCATAGGTTCAGTGGCTCACACTGTCACATCATTGAGCTGGTTCACCAGGATGCTCGTACCCGGTGATGGATGGAGGAGCATGTGACTCCGCTGCCCGCTCCCGTGGAGGGGGCGGAGCGGAGCGCGTGACCGACCCACCCATCCATCCACTAGGCTGCAACCTCTCTGCTCTCCTGCGTGGCATTGAACTTCCAGTCTCTATCAAACAACTCATTCTACAGCGGACGGAAGCTTTAATTCCTTAAAACACACACACACACACACAGCGACAACTCATATGTGACCTACCGACGGATTAACGGGTTTTAATTGAAAACGTGGAATTGTGTGTGAACACCGAAGAGAAGAAGACTGAACCCTGGTCCTTATTCATGGACACAGACATTGTCCCCGAAAAGAAAAGGTAACGTTAAAGATGACTTCTGTTTGACAAGATATAAAAAAGGCTTCATGGCTTCCCTTCTGCCCAGTGTTGCTCGGCGAAAAAAGAAGACGTATTTTCAACTTTTTTCTTAATTGCATTGAATATATGCTCTTTTTTTGCTCAATTGGTGCCAAAATGCGTCATTTTTACTGAGCGAAAGGCTCGTGCTAGCTCGTTGTTGGCTATTTAAACAACCTTTGAACGTCCTTTTGGATGGTTAATGCATTGACATTTTATACAGTGTGTGTGTGTGTGTGTGTGTGTGTGTGTGTGTGTGTGTGTGTGTGAGTAACGACGCAGTTAGCTAGCTAGCTTAGCTGCATCTGCTGTTGGTGGAAAGGAGTCGCAACCAGCGTTAGCTTGCTAGCTAGCTGGTCATCTGACTGGAGTGTAACGTTATCTCCCCGGATCGGTTGCTTTTGTTTACCTTGTTGTTATTGTTCAACCGTGTTCATATTTTAGTCCATAGTCCATGGTCGATCATGTACTAGTACTGCCGTGACCCTAGGTATCTGTATGTTGTGTTTAAGTCATCACACAATCAATAGCGTTATTCTATTGTGTGTTTTGCTTGCTAGTTAATCTAGATGCAGATTTGATTTGATTTATTTAGCACAAAATATAAAAACAATACAAACAAAAGTACACAAAATATTAAGTGTGTCAGGAGGAGGCAAGAAGCCCAAAGGGCTTATCCGAGGCCTCTACCTATGTATAAAAACATTAATAGAACATGATTAATGCAAGATTGGCTGTAGAAGTCTATAAATAAGAATGTGACCACATCTTGATGAT
Source organism: Gymnoscopelus microlampas (assembly GCF_963454915.1). Taxonomy (NCBI): domain Eukaryota; kingdom Metazoa; phylum Chordata; class Actinopteri; order Myctophiformes; family Myctophidae; genus Gymnoscopelus; species Gymnoscopelus microlampas. The sequence continues at coordinate 30,466,194 of NC_139957.1, forward strand.
AACTATTTTAATTTCTGTCATGTGGGAGATCACTTTTTTTTCTTTACCTTTTATTGTCTCAGGCAAGACAATATAGAACAGATTATTTTTGCCAGGCCAGTGTGGTAAAGGCAAGGCCTTGTGAACTTTGACACTGGATGTTGTCTATTGTACTATATATAATAATATATAATATAATAATTATAACAACGTAATTGTTTTTTTCAACAATCTTTTGTGGAAGCACAATTCTTCTCTTCGACAACGAACATGAAAAGCTACCTTACTCTTATAAATTAAGTTGTTATTGTTTCTGTCTCATTTCATGTTTCTTTGAGGGCGTGGGTACAATTAAGTGGCGTCTATAACAATTTAGTTAATACTGCAATCTGCACATGTCAAGTTCATTGTGAAATAGGAAGTACCGTCGTGGTGCTAATGACTGGAACCGAGCTTGTGAGGTTATAGTGAAAAGCACAATTGAAACTGTCTTCCTTTTTGCCAAAAGCTGTTCATTTTCGTCCCTGATTATGTTAGGTTACAAACATATTCTGGTTTGTTTAATTACTGCCCACAGCAGTAGAAATGTAGATGATCTTTCAGAAACGTAGGCAAAGCATTTGCTCTAAATCTGGTCATGGATGGGGAACAGGTTCAAGTCAAGTGGGTAAAGTTAATGAAATATGGCCTTTTGTGATGAACCAAAACTGTTCAACAAACATAGCCTGTTAGCTTAACCAACCTTATTATTGTTGTTATTATTTTGTGATGTTTTTATGGAGCTTCAGTGATGATTGACCCAGTAATGGATTTAGTCAGAGGGACACAATGGATTTACCATACACTATATTGTGCTGCATTCAATTCTCAAGAAGCCAAACACTTTTGATTACAAGATTGTAACCCAGGTTTCAAATACTGTCACTGTTGTCTGTGTGTTTCAAATACTGTGTCACTGCGCGCGCACACACACACACACACACACACACTCACTCACTCACTCACTCACTCACTCACTCACTCACTCACTCACTCACGTCACATGACACAGATCAGTCACACCAGTGATTGCAATTGTAAATCACTGCAAGACCACCAGCCACACCCTATAAAACAGAGTCTGTCTGCAATAGTGAGTGAGGTGCACATTACTCTGAAGCTGCTGTAGGTCTGTTTCATATTTTACCATACTCTAAATTTCCAACTTTATACATTGACCAATTGACTAAAACCAGTAATATTGTGGCTTTTAGACTTCTTCCCAAACTGATTGACCTGCTGGCACAACCTGCTGGCTGTGACTGTGAATCAGATTCAATTGGTGAATGACCATGAGGTTCAAATGTTGTTTTGTTGTTGAAATGTTTGTTCTCATTTGATAGTTTTTTGGTTGGAATGTAGATTTATTTTGGATGTAATGCTTGTAGATAAGCTGTTGTTAATTACCGTTGATCTTGTAGATCTGCTGTTTTTGTTATAATTTGGCCTTTTTGTACACATCCAGGCCAGGTTTTCCCCCATGATAAGAAAGGGGATCATGATGGCGAGCCAACTAACTTGAACCCAACTTGAATGATTATGAGTTTGTCCTACCAGAACGGGTAGGCCAAAGGGCAGCAGCCACACACTCACTTCTCCCCAATAGTAGGGGCTGCTAAGTGAAAAATCGTTACGCGGCGGATAAAAGCATGAAATTTGATACAGATGTCCCTTGGGTCATCCTAAAACATCCTAGAAGGGGTGCCCAAAAAAATCTTAAACAGGAAGTGAGTTATGGACAAAATCCAAAATGGCCACCTAAACTGTTTACCGTTGACTCAAAAGACACCAAAAGGATCTCCAAAAAGCATAAAATTTGGCACATATGTCCCTTGGGTCATCCTAAGACATCCTAGAAGGGGTGCCCAAAAAAATCTGAAACAGGAAGTGAGTTATTGACCAAATTGAAAATGGCCACCTAGTGTTGTCGATTGACTCAAAAGACAACTAAAGAATCTCCAAAAAGCATAAAATGTGGCACACATGTCCCTTGGGTCATCCTAAGACATCCTAGAAGGGGTGCCCAAAAAAGTCTTCAACAGGAAGTCAGTTATTGACAAAATTGAAAATGGCCGCCTACAGTGTTGGCGATTGGCTCAAAAAGCCTATAGAATCTTCAAAAAGCATACAATTTGGCATATATGTCCCTTGGGTCATCCTAACACACCCTAGAAGGGGTGCCCAAAATAATCTGAAACAGGAAGTGAGTTATTGACTAAATTGAAAATGGCCGCCTACAGTGTGAAAGATGATGCAAGATACCTAAAGAATCTCATAAAAGCATGAAATGTGGTACAAATGTCCCTTGGGTGATCTGAACGCATCCTACAAGGGGTGCCCAAAGAGGTTTTAAACAGGAAGTGTCCGCCTAAAGCAGTTGACACAAAAGAAAACATAAAGGGACGTCATAAAAGTGTACCATGTGCTACGTACATTGAGTGCTTCTTAATATATCCTAGAAGGGGTTATTTATTTGTTTGTTTGCTTGTTTATTAAACTTTTTAGGAAGGGACCATGTTGAAGAAATTCTAAATGGCTGTTTAAACAGTTGACCACGGCAGTCTGCATATTATGCAGACTCAATACGACAGGTTATGCAGTGCATAACCTGCCGTATTTTGTAGTCTACCTTCTGTTTTCATTTCTACATCATCTTATTTATTTTACTTTCTGCATTTTTTATTTTATTTAACTCTTTGAATCTTCTTTATTTATCTAACTCTCTGCATATTCTTAATTATTTTACTCTGCATCTTATCTTACTCTGCATATTCTTATTTTACTCTCTGCATCTTATTTATTTTGCACTCTACATCTTCTTGCTGGTTTTACACTCTATCTTCTCATGTATTTTCTTCTTGATCATTACTGTTTTTTTGTGATTAGTGTTTAGTAACTACATGTATTCATGTGTGCCATTTCGCAATTACCAGCACATTGGCATAATGCTCTGCAAGGTAACTCAGCATCCCGGCATCTACACTTTCTCGAACAGAAGGGCTCAGCTTTGCAGCCACACTTGAGTTCTCAACAAACTTTGGCAGCCTCTGGCAAGAGTGTCCATAAAGGTGTCCTTGAATCAGCGACTTTAATCCATTCATATTTGTCAGGAGATGATAGAGATTGCATAGCTTTCAGGCTTCTGGACCAAATGCCAGATTGGCAAACTGCTCGATTTGAATGTTGTAGCAGTGCAGCCCGTGGGGGAGGAGTGTTTTCCATTGAGAGACTATTAAAACTTTTTTGGGGAACCCCTTAAGATGCATTCAGATCACCCAAGGGACATTTGTACCAAATGTCATGCTTTTATGAGATTATTTTTTATGAGTGTCTTTTGCATCATCTATCAACACTGTACACGGCCATTTTCAATTTAGTCAATAACTCACTTCCTGTTTCAGATCATTTCAGGCACCCCTTCTAGGATGTCTTAGGATGACCCAAGGGACATGTATGCCAAATGATATGCTTTTATGAGATTCTTTAGTTGTCTGTTGAGTCAATCGACAACACTGTAGGCGGTCATTTTCAATTTTGTCAATAACTCACTTCCTGTTTAAGATTTTTTTGGGCACCCCTTCTGGGATGTCTTGGGATAACCCAAGGGACATGTATGCCAAATTGTATGCTTTTATGAGATTCTTTAGTTGTCTTTTGAGTCAATCGATAACACTGTAGGCGGTCATTTTAAAATTTGTCAATAACTCACTTCCTGTTTAAGATTTTTTTGGGCACCCCTTCTAGGATGTCTTAGGATGACCAAAGGGACATGTGTGCCAAATTGTATGCTTTTATGAAATTCTTTAGTTGTCTTTTGAGTCAATCGACAACACTAGGCGGTCATTTTCAATTTGGTCAATAACTCACTTCCTGTTTCAGATTTTTTTGGGCACCCCTTCTAGGATGTCTTAGGATGACCCAAGGGACATATGTGCCAAATTTTATGCTTTTTGGAGATTCTTTTGGTGTCTTTTGAGTCAACGGTCAACAGTTTAGGTGGCCATTTTGAATTTTGTCCATAACTCACTTCCTGTTTAAGATTTTTTTGGGCACCCCTTCTAGGATGTTTTAGGATGACCCAAGGGACATCTGTATCAAATTTGGTGCTTTTATCCGCCGCGTAACGATTTGGCCATTTTTTGTGGTTAGCAGCCCCTACTACAAATCACCATACACTGCCCTCACATTGACATTGCCCTCTGACCATTGACAATGCCTGACTACCAAGAGCTGCTCAAGGACTGGATGTTGACACATGTATTGAACCGTATGTTTTGTTTGTTTTTATTTTGTCAATACATGGTACATTTTCTTTACTCCGGTCTTCTGCCTTGTCTAATGTTGCCATCAATATAATTTAACTCCTTCACTTATACCATATTATGCTTTGTTCACACTAAGCATATGCTACAAGATACTCCTCAAAAGTACTTGACTTTTTGACTTGTATTTTATGCTGCAATTTTCTTTTTAAACTGAATGTGAATAGTGCCTAGTGCCCTATGTCCAATTTACTAACAAGGAGATCAAAATCTGGATAAAAAAATAATCAAATCATCTGGATCTTGGGCTCCACATGGTAATGGCATCCACTGTAAGTGGCATCCAATGTGGCTCCAATGTAGATCATACTTCCTGTGGCCAGCCTATATCAGTAGGATGTATGACGCCAGATTTGGTTGAGGTGTTGTTAGCCCAATCAATGATTGGGTGGAAATCTACATTTGAGTCATGCCGCCATTACCATGTGGATCCATTCCTGAGTTACTCATGGTTTGATTAGTGGAGGTACTAAATGTGGCATACTGGCAGTGTACACAAGAAATTTGGTGCTGATCAGTCCATCGGTTTGCAAGATTAGCTTCAGACAAGACATACTTAGTATATATTAGTTTAGAATTTACAAATGTAGTATTACTTTAGAATTTACAAATGTAGTAATAACTCACTTATGACGTAAAACATTTACGGCACTTTTGTCAGTGATGCAATTCAGCTTAAGTGAAACAAGCTGATGCACACTTGTACCATGTGTTTTAAGTAGATCTGGTTCTGTTTAAATAGCATTTGTCAGACCTGTGAACTGCCCTGATCTTGTTATTTCTGTGTCATCTCTTAATCACTAGGGCTTTACGTCAGAGGGAGTGGTTAGTTGTGTGTAGCAATTCAGTACAATGTACAGGCTTACACGAGTCCTGTCCAATTGTCACTGTCTACATATTAGAAACTTTGAGAACCAATTGTGATGCTCACTGTCACTTGTGAGCACGCTTTGCGCGTGCGCGCACATTTTTTAAAATAAAATTGAATAAAAATGGAATTAAATAGAATTGATTAATTCTTTTTATCCCTCAAAATATTAACAAATTGGTGTGATGATGGAAAACACTATTGTTAGTCACATTCATTCAACATTGTGTTAAGCTTTGTACCAGTGTTAGATTTTATCAGCCATTTTTAAGTCCAGTTTCAATAGTTTTCATCATATTTAGTCAACCTCATCCTGTTTTTATTTTGTCAAGTTTTAGTGGACTAAAAGTCGAGCATTTTAGTCTTTATCTTAGTCCATCAAAACATTAAGTATTTAGTTTTGTTTCAGTCAACAAAAACGGTTTACATTTTAGTCTAGTTTTAGTCAATGATAAATCTTTTAGTCTACTCCATTCCATGCAAACTTGCCATTTTGCCACACTGATCCCAGGACAACCCAACACTAAACACCTGGTTATAGAACCAATGTCCAGTTCTACCAACTGATCCCAGTACAGCCTGACAACACAACACCTGGTTTGGTTATAAATTATAGAACCAACCCACACTGGTCCCAGTACACAGCCAACACCTGGTTAAAGAACATGAGTCTTCAACAGGGCGTCCGGGACCCCTAGGTGGTCCTTTGATTTACAATAGGAGGGCCACCAAATGTTTGTGTGGTAGGATTTTTTTTATTTTACATTAACCACCACTTGAACCCTAGCATCCTTATTCTGAGGGGAACATTTGCTGAAAATAGCAGATCTACAAGCTCCCTATTTTCAGCAAAGAGATTTGGTGTACAGGGAAAAAAAGAGTGAACCAAGTACAGAGCCAAAGGTCAAGTTTACAAAGTACTAAGTTGAGGGTTTAAGTGGTACATTTCTGAAAAGTGAAAATCAACATATTAATAGAAAATATAATGTGTAAACAAACATCATGAATTTACACATCACTGATGATAGTGCTGTCAAATAAGTCTATGAAGCTATCTATGAAAAAGTTTATTCTGCAATACAGTATGTTAGTGGGGGGTCCCTGCTTCATCTCTCTGACAGCTAAGGGGTCCTTGGCCTGAAAAACGTTGAAGACCCCTTGTATAGAACTATACACTGATCCCATAACATCCTAACAAGACAACACTAGCTTATAGAAGTTGTCCAACGTGTCCAACGTCTAAAAACAGGTTAGAACAGTAATGCACTAACCCCCCCCACGCACGCAAGCGTGCTGCACGCTGTTTGTGTTTCTACAAGCTAGGCTAACGTTACTATTATTTATTGGGTTCGGTTTGGCTACAGGTTACAGACCACGTTAAAGACAGCTGACATTGCAACATACATTGACCATTTCCACTCACATTCTCCACACAATTCCTGGGGGGCAGAGGAGCGGGATTATATCACATCAGCCAGTTCCCTGTTCTTTAGTCCAATAAAGCCTAATTATGTTCCGTTATTGTCGCTTGGCTAACGTAAACTTGATAACGTTGGATGGATCATGTTGCAAACACCACGACTCGGCGGCAGAAGATAAACGGCGTCGTTGTTTTGTAACTTTTGTAACTGCTGGTAGCGCAGTAACTATCAATTCAACTGTGTGTGTGGCTGCACGTGCAAGCAGCTGTTTGTTTGTTTTGTTTTGACGGAAGAACCCTTGTCCCAAAACACGCTCGCCCCGGGTCTAATGCGTTGGCCTCCGCCGCGAAACACCATGAGGCGCTGTGATTTGGTGCGAGGAACGGTCATTTTTTTGATTGCCATTGAATGTTGGCATTTGGCAATCAAAAACCAGTTGGTCTATAAACTTGCTCTCTTGTAAATGATCACATGCAAGGTGCATATTCTGCATAATGGTTCATACGACCATTGTATATTGAAGTATACAGACATAGGCTGCTGCATATCTTCCTCTTTCCTTGTAACTTTAACACTACTGCTCAGTGTCAAGCCCTACAGTAATAATAGATAATCTTTTGTTTTAAGATTTAAAAGACATTTTAAATGGTCAAACTAGCAATAGAATTTGTTAAATATATCTAGGATTCTTCTCCAACTGGTTGGCTGATTGCGATCAACGGAAGCTGTATTTTTCGACCAATGACAACACTGGTTTTATGCTTGAGGAATGTAAACAGATCTGCACAGCAACAACCAGATCTCCAGACTAACCTTTTCATTTAGGTGCACCTGCGTATCATTTATGTGCACCCAAATATTTGCAGTAATATAGTTTATATTTATTTATTATTATTATTATTATTTTATTTTTTTATAATTTTTATCCCACGATTTTGTAACCCATATTTTTTCACCCAGTGCCAATTGCCTATGTAATCCTGGGTGCTACTCTCCCTCTGCCAGCCTAAGGAGAGCCCAAGCTGAAGCTCATGCCTCCTTCAATGCATGAGGAGCAAGCAGGCCGCTTCTTATCACCCGACAGGGGGGAGGTTCCCTCGTTAGACGTAGCGCGTGGAAGGAACACGTTATTCCAACCAGTTCCTTTCCCCTCCATCAGGCGCCCTGGCTGACCAGGGGGAGGCAGTATAGTGACCAGGATTACTGCATGTTTTTGTGAGGGTATTAACTACCCTAGGAGACACGGGGAGAACATGCAAACTCAACACAGAAAGTATATAATATATAATATAGTTTATATTTAAACCTTTTTTGTCAGCGCCGATAAATTCTTAAAACATTATGTTAATGCTTGCAAACTGGAATAAATGTATGTAGATTGCAAAGTTTAAACCTTCACTTATTTCTGACATTTGTATTAAACAGGTGCCATATGTGCTACCGACATAGGGTTTACTTAATGACGGTGCTAAAGCCATCTTATATTGTATTAGTAAACAAGCAATATGATGTGATTAACATTATCATTTTTGTTTACAAATAGAGCCATGCACCAGGTTTTGTTAGGAAGCGACGTTGAGGGTTCTGTAGTAGGCGAGTCATTACTGTGGTACTGCAGGTTGTTTATAGTACAACACGCTTTTTACAGCAGCGTGTGGCTGCTAGTTGTGCACATCAAACGCAAAAAAAACAGACAAGAGCTATAACTGACACAGACCGTGTTTACAAAGCATGACATACGGGATCCAGTATCCACACTGCTGTTTTAATCGTCGAGGTGTATCTGATCCAGTGTACGTAAAATGAACCTATTACATTACAAAAGAATGAGCTTGTCTCTGTCAACAGAGGATCACTGTTGTCACACAACAATTGGTGACCTATCAACAAATGTAATTGGCCAAATGCCAGCAGTCTGTGTTGATTGCGTTTTCAGTGTCACCACTTTTGGTGTGACAGTGTCAACCTGGCAGTCGGTATTACTGGTTTGGTTGGTTCGGTATTCAATTTATTGGCCGCACTGGTACAACCAATAAAAAAAGTTGGTTACACTTGATAGATTTTTGTGCATATGTGCGACCAAAATGTCGCATATTGGAGCCCTGTCCACGTAACTCCCTTGAGCTGTACTTTGTGTACTTCCGGTTAGACATTCTCAGTAGCAGTCTTACTCAGCATGATGGATATTATAAAGGAAAAACCAAATCAAACACCTAAAGGTTCAGACTCGGAGGCCTTTGACATTGGTGCATAGCTGCGTGAGAGCAGAATCCCTTTAGCCTCATGCAACATTTAGCACCATGCAAGCCTATGCAAGAAATGACTCTACATCAGGCTTGATCTTGCTTTTAATTAAGACATTTTAACTTGTGTGTTAGGATGAATTTCAGTGGGCAGGATAATTTAATCAGAACCTGTGTGGTTTTATTTACTAGCCAGCCCAAACACATTTTGTTTAAAAGTGTGTTGTTAATAAACGGTGTTTTGTCACAGCACTCTTTATAAACCACATTTTGATTTAATTGTTTTCTTGTCTGTTAATGCTATGTACATAATTTATTTGATTTCAACAGCAGTGTGCTGTCCTTGACTTCAGCAGCACTCTGTCCTCTGTGCGTTTCCCTGAAGTGGGTTATGTAACAGACATGGCAATGTTGAGTGGTCATCGGATCGAAAGAGAGAGACTGAGACTGAATGCTTCCCTGACAAATCTGTCCACCTTCTGATAACTAACAATGTAGTCAAAGAACAGGGGTTGTTTTATAGCTGTAATCTGGACATTTTCATTTGAAGACCCAACATCCCACCTCATTTGTTTGTGTCTGACTCTGAACTAATAATTGAATAGAGTCTGGTTACATAATAGCGCTAATCATCATAATAATAGCCATAGCTGAATGGGTTGAGAGGCCGCCAGGGAAACAGAAGGTCCCAGGTTAAATTTCCCCCCAGAGTGCTCAATATTACGACCTGGGCAGCCATCAGCTGGGTGAAGCTGAAACTGTTTAGTAATGTCTACATTATTATTATTATTATTGATATCATTATTATTACACAAAGCAGAATGTCAGTGATGCTAGGCATGTATGCCTATGTGTGTAGACATGTTATGTAATGGTGACCTACCGTATCTGCTTTTGTTTTAAGGCTTCTGTTTTTTTATGTTTCATGTGACAATCAAAAGCAGGTCCAGGTAATAATAATAGTATTTATTAATAGTATCACTGAAAACGGCTTGATTCATATTCGGTACATGTATCAGATCAAAGTACAAAAGAAGGCTAATGACACACAACTGAGCTTTTAGTTTTTCATGGCATTATTTTATAATTTTGTGTATTTCGAAGGTTTGCCATGTTACCAATACACTGTTGCTGAGTATGACTGAGACCTTTTTTTAAAAACATGCAATGCTGTTTCATGTCTGCTTCTCAAGTGTCATAGTCACCCTTAGTGTTTTGGATTCCTGTACTTGTGCCAAGGGTAGATGCCTGGGCTATGCCTGGACTTGATCCATCACTAGTGACTGTAGAGGCGTGCCCCCCTGGTGAAGCGCCAGAGCATTGCAGGGGCTCGCTGAGAGACTTGAGGTGAAGGTCAGTTGGATGAACAACATGAAGTTATTGGTTAATTATGCCAGCAGATCCAGGAAATGGCTGCCACATTAGTTATTATCTACATAAACTTGGCTAAATCCAACATGCATATAGAGAAATGAAGAGCACTGCTCACTTTTGGTTTCTATTCATACTGTGCACACTGGTGCTTATTCATCTGTACTGGAACGCTTGTGTAAACCCAAACTTGGCAATCGTACAACTTGTCACAGTGTAGCAAACTATTACTTGAAATGTCAGTTGAAAGTGGCGCATTGTTTGTTCACGAGGAAGAGACATTGGTGAACCTGACTTTTACTCTCCCTCTCTTTCTCTGTTGCAAATCGGCTATTGCAGATGGGCCTCTCAAGCATACTGTAGAGTAAGGATGAGTCTCAGTGGCATAATTAATTGTCATCTGCATTTCAGAATGATAATATTTTTAGACTGGCAGGGTTTTTTCCTGGCTCAAAATTCAATGGACCTTTTGTGGGGTGACTCAGACTGTCACAAATATTCCATATTTGAATATAAAAAAATATATTCTATGTACTCAACTCATCAAGTGTTAACTTAGGGATAGTTTCAACTAACAACGAAAACAATTCTAGACTAGAATATTGGAATATTATCAGTGCATTTAGGTGATTTGATCCTTAGAGGAAGCTAAATTTATTTTGCTGATCCATTTTCCATTAGCTCTCTTTGGTTAATTGTGTTATAAGTGCATATAATATATCGTATAGATGGTAAGCCTATACAGATCAAAAATAGAATATTGTAATATAATTTAAAAAGTGAGAATTTCATATATTATAGATTAATTGCGCATAAAGTGAAATATTTCAAACCTTTTGTTTTAATCTGGATGATTATGGCATGCAGGACAGGTCATGAATATATCAAAATATTAGAATATTACATAAGCCCACTCAAAAAAATATTTATAATACAGAAAGATATGTTAATTTATGCACTCAATACTTGATCTGGGCCACTTTTGAACACATTACTTCATCAATGGGGCGTGGCATGGAGCCTGTGGCACTGAGGTGCTATGGAAGCCCAGGTTTGCGATAGCGGCCATAAGTTCATCTGTTTTGTTGAATCTAGTGTGTCACACCTTCCTCTTAAAATACAACATATATTCTCTGTAGCCTGGTAAACCCCGGAAATCTCATTTGCATTTATTTTCAGGAAGGAGTCTGGGATTGCACAGGGAGTAGAGCTGCCGGTCGCTGCGTTTGCGAACCAATCAGCGGCTGCTAGGGGCGGGATCATCCAATCACCTGCCAAGTATCTTGAAAAAATGAAACGCTGTTTGTCATCGATTCTGCTACCGGAGTCTCAGATGGAAGTAGGCTGTGAAACAAAATGTGTGTCGCAAGCTTCTTCCATTTGACGGAGTCAGGTTAGATTCTCTGTGGGTTTCAGCCAAACTTTCAGGTCAGGCTAGTTGGCTGGTCAGTCAGTTACAGTAATACCATGGTCAGTAGCAGTACACCAATTACTAGTAGACTGTGGCACAGGTGCCACGTCCTGCTGGAAAAGGAAATCGGCATCTCCATAAAGCTTGTCAACATAGGGAAGCACAAAGTGCTCTAAAATCTGCTTTTAGATGGCTGTGTTGACTCTAGTCTGGACTTGATAAAACAGAGGGCATCAACACCAGCAGATGACATGGCGCTCATGACACCTTCAAGCAACTTGGATTTGGCATTTCATTTGGAAATCAAGGTCCCAGAGTGTCTGGAGGAAGAGTGAGAGGCACAGAGTCAGAGTTGCTTGAAGTCGGGTGAAGTTTCCACAGTCAGTGATGATTTGTGGTGCCATCTCATCTACTGGTGTTGGTCCACTGTGTTTTTTATCAAGTCCAAACAGTCAACACAGCCAAGTACCAGGAGATTTTTGTTTTTCATGAGCTAGTATACCATAATCATCAAGATTAAAACAAAAAAGGTTTGAAATATTTCACTTTATGTGCAATTAACTTTTGAATTGTATTACGGAAGAAAATGAACTTTTCCACAATATTCATTTTCTTTTTAGATTGATCTGTATATGCTGCTATTCATGACTGCATATGAACCGCATCATTGACACTAAATGGGCTAAATTTAAATGAGCACATCATTTACATTGCTTGTTAGGTTTAAAATGTCTGGAGTTGGGAGAAGCACTGACATTTTTATTGGTTGTTAGTTAGTTGTGACTTTTCCAGAGTTGAAATGTGTCCATTTGTTGCATTTTGCTGTCTAAAGTATTTCCCAGAGGATCAGCCTATTGTGTGGTACCAGTCCATTAGCCACACCTTTCTTCCCTTCTAAATAGTTTAGTTCTGGAATGGGGATAACAGATGTAGGGCTACAAATAATAATTATTTTTTGATTGTATATTATTTAGTATATTACAATTATTTGTTCATATTAATAACTCATTTAAAATCTGTTCCGCTTGCTCTGTTCTATTTGCCTACTTCATCACATGCTGTTCATTTAGCTAACTTTACTTATGCTCAAGCATACGTGATATACATATGCAAACTGCACGTTTGTGTTAGAATATTTGGGTCTGTTTTAATCTGGAAATATTCCCAAATCCCATTGATATTGCACTAGGGGGTTCTTGCCCACAGATACAGATCGAAAAACTGCTTTTTTAAGTGAGTTTCTGTTCAAAATTTCAATTGAGATTAGGTATGCCTAACCTTAACATTGAAGCTGTATTTGTAGTCTTAACAATCTACAGTGGAAATAAATCAAGATCACAAATTGGATGAATAACGAGAATCAGAAATGTCACCTAATGGGTACATCCTGCTGATAACCAGGGCTAAGCATACAGTGTATGTCACAATGTTAATCAATAGCTTTCAAGAATACCTTCCAGCCATCGACCAGATCACAGACAGTATATCAAGAAGCCCAATCTGAACAAAACAGGATGTGTGACCTCTGAGTCGCAGAAATCGATCCATATGTCACATTATGGTGAGAAAGACTGAAGTCAATAGCACAATTTCGTGGCTATATTTAAGCCTATTCTAATTATTGTTAAACATTTGGCTGGTGTAACAAAAGATGTGACATCGTTAACCTCCATTATTTAACTGTAGCTTGATTTAAAAAAAGTGGTCTTCTGAAAGAGAAGTAGATGTGTTTGTGCAATATGTCCATGTTGGGTGTTTTTTCCAGTAGAGCAGAGTCTGGGGATCCAAGATCATAAATGTCAGGATGATTGGTGTCGTACAGTAGCCCAGCTGTGTGCACCAGGAAGACAGACTAGAGAATCCATGTGAACCAAGCCCCCTCACTTAGCCAATCACTTAGGGGGTTCACTTTGCTTCCTTTGGTCAGCAGCCAATAAGACGGCTGGCGAGGGATGTGTTTGTAAATTAGCTAGAGGGAGCGGGACAGCGGCTAGTGTGGAGTACCTCGCGCTCGATTGCCTGCAGACAGTCGCTCAGCTACCGCAGCCCTCTGCAGTCAACAGGCAGTGCAGTGTCTGGGGAAAAAACGCCTGAATCAGCAGGCTGTCTAAGACGGGCGGAGAGGCAGGAAGGATGCCAACCATGGTCGTGTGTATGCTCGGGTCAGAACAGGACCTTGGCCAGGCTGTAGCTGACCTGCCACCTGTCTTCCGCAGGGTGAGCTCGGAGCGGAGAAAGGAGAAGTCACGGGATGCTGCGCGATGTCGACGGGGGAAGGAGTCGGAGGTGTTCTACGAGCTGGCCCAGGAGCTGCCCCTGCCCCACAGTGTCACCTCCAACATGGACAAGGCCTCCATCATGAGGCTCACCATCAGCTACTTGCGTTTGAGGACGCTGCTCAACGCTGGTGAGTGCAGTTAATCAACTTACTTACCTGTATGGGTCCATTATTGTATGTTTTGTGTATTTGCTTGGAGGATGGCACATGAACTAGGTTGCTGCTCCAGTAGTCAGTTAGTAGAAATAACTTGCACTATATGAATAGTTTTTTTTCTGTTAACTTTAAGGGAAACTCAACTATACTCACAGTGGGTGCTGAGTCAAAGGCGTATACTAAATTAAAAGTAGAACCTGCACACCGAGCTAAAGGTAAAAAAGACATCATTAGAAAAACCCGTTTTGATCCCTTGTGGATCTTCTAAAGGTAATTTCCTGAAATGACCTGGAAAATGAGTAAGTCTTTACCTATAGCTACTTCCAATCTTTATTTATAGAGTACATTTAAAATAACAGCGTTGAACCAAGGTGCTGTACACCCAGTAAACAAATGCATAAGGGGTGCAGGCTAGATTGAAAGAGTTTAGGGCAGAGTCCTGCACGGGTCAAATTTTGAGAACCCTCGCCCGCCCCGCCCGTCAATACTCAGATCCGTAGACCGACCTGTCACCCGTGATTATTTCAAAATACGAACCAGACCCACCCCGCCCGTCAAATAAACGACCCGTTGTCCGCTCGTTTACCCGTGATTACATGCAGAGTAAAATGTAAAAGATGAAAAAGATAGCAGCCTTCAACAACAGCGCAACATTCAGTGGTCCGGTTTGTACAGAAATCAAGTGAAGACGGAGGAGCGAGCTTAAGCCACGCGCACGAACGCGCATCTATGCAGCACACATGTGTCGTTGTTTACATCGTCAGATGGTTTTAATTTGAAGGTTTAACAGGATGTTCAATGTGTTTTTGTGAGTTAAGATAACTGACCAGCGTGCTCCATGCAGTTGTGCTGTGTTAAGTTACACAAGTGATGTTGTTTGGGCGGAAACAGTGCTCTCTGATTTTCACAATAAAATGATACCCGCCCACGATTAGTTCAGTACCGCCCGTACCCGTGATCTTATCGAAGTAAAGTTTTCACCCGTGAAACGCGCCCGTTGCAGGACTCTGGTCTAGGGTGATTCAAATGCTAGGGAGAAGAGGTGTGTTTTGAGTCTTGATTTGAAGGTGTCCAGGGAGGGGGCAAACCTAATAGTGGACGGAAGGCTGTTCCAGAGTTTGGGACCAACCACGGAAAAAGCTTGGTCGTAGAAACACCGAATCTGTCTCAACCCTTTGCAGTCATTCTTGTGCGTGCGAGTGTGTGTGCGTGTCGCAGTGCCCTGCCCATGCAAGCATGTTTGAGCCAGCGCACTAAATTCTAAAGAGCTGGCTGATTTATGGAATCCTGATCATTACATTTTTTTCTGGCCCACCATCCACATTTTCTTCTTAACCCTTTCTTTGTTTGTCACTTCCCAAATCCCATTCCTTCTTCCTCTCTGTTCCAGATGAGCCAGAGGCAGTGGAGGAGACAGAACTGGACAGCCAGTTGAACAGCTCTTACCTGAAGGCTCTGGAGGGATTCCTCCTGGTGCTGTCTGAGGACGGAGACATGATCTATCTCTCCGAGAATGTCAACAAGTGCCTGGGGCTGGCACAGGTCGGTTTGACATTTTCCTTTACTCGGAAATAAATTATTGTAATTATAATAATAAATAAATGGTAGTAGTAATACAAAAAAGAGCGAAAAAATGTGTCATCTGAGATTAGGTGAAATAGTGATTATGAGGCATATAAATGATTATAATAAAGGACATAATGTGGATAACATTGGCATTTTGATTGAGTTTAGACGGCACCGGGATAAAATCCTCTGGTAACTGAATTAGTCCTATATTAAGATAAATGATGGCTGCTATATTTCCACTCTCTGTTCTGTCTTTGTCCGCTGCAGTTTGACATGACCGGACACAGTGTGTTTGACTACACACACCCCTGTGATCAGGAGGAGCTGAGAGAAATGCTGGTCCACAGAACAGGTGAGGAAAACATTAGGTCTGCTCCATCATAAAATGCCTCTAATGGAGAGAGACAAGCATAGACAAGCACACAAGTCAGTGCATCAATCGTTTTTGCTCTAAGCTGGCAAATTCACACATGAAGCTGTCAGAATGAGTTGGCATTTCCCACTCCAGTCCTTTGGTCACGCATGATTAATGTTCTTTGGTCTGTACTCGCATGCACTCAGCATTATTGGCACAGTGCAGTGAATCATTGGTATATTTCCTAACTTGCTTTACACAACAGTATTAGGGATTTGTCTGAATGACCGCGTATTCAATTATTCGTTTCTGAGGGTCAATGTCAATTTATAACATTTAGACAATTGTATATTTTTCCCCTATCCATATAAACATTCGAAACGTGATGTTGATTATGTAGTACTATTTGTTAAAATGCTATCTCTATTAGTTCATACAGAAGGGTAAAAACTTTGCAAAAGGGTTGTCAGTACATTTTCGCTATGAAGCAGTTATGTACACATTAGTACAAACTGGCAATTTAGACAGCTAAAGACAGCAATATAAATAAACCCAGAATTAAAACCATGACAAATAGACTGCATGAAATGATTTAGAGCAGGTATTTCTGTAACATGCAACCATGATGACAAGACAGATTATTACTTTTTCTCTCATCCTGTGCTGTCATTTCAGGCTCCAAAAAAGCCAAGGAACCAAACTCAGAACGCAGCTTTTTCCTTCGAATGAAATGTACCCTTACTAGTAGGGGGCGAACAGTTAATGTAAAGTCAGCCACGTGGAAGGTAAGCAAAAAGAAGAGAAAAACACACACAAATTACATATATTTTATTATCCTTCTATAAATTCACAAAATCTCTGAGTTTGTCACCAGCGTATCTCGAGAACTGCCCGACTGATGATCACTCGGCATGCATATCGCAGAGGAGTGATGCGTCGAGTGGGAAGTCAGTCGGTTCAGTGGATCTCCCAAAACTATTGATTAAACCCTAATCCCCATGTATGGAGTACCCTGATGTCATCAATATTATGTCATAGGACTGACAATATACTGGCCTGGATGCCTGACACGGAACTCCATATATGGGCATAAAAGGGACACAAACAGACAGATACAGAAATCTCCATATATTGGCATAAAAAGGACACAGACAGACAGATGGGTACAAGGGGTATGCAATAACCGAGTGGGGCATGCATTACTAGCTTGCATTGTTCTTGAGTAGGTCTAGTTATTATTAATTAATTTCTGTCTTGTCCCAGTAACATCCCTGAAATAAAGCTACATTATGTAACTTTCAATCTTTACGACTAACTAAATTGTATTTGCTCTCCCTGCTCTTATATTAAAGGGTCTACACCATGAATTTTAACTTTTTCTTCATTTTTGTGTGTTTTTGGTCTCCCCCACCTCTCTTCTGTTCCAACAAATACCCAACTTCGAGCATGCAGGCTTTCATAGGCTATCTGTGGTTTTTATGTAAATTGGTCTGAAAACAGTCCGTCAGATTTGTTCCCCCTGCCTACGTCACGTCTGGGAACAATTCCTCCTGTTTTTCAGTTCTAACCAACCAAAAAAAAAAAAAAAAATCAAAAAAGTTTTTTTTTTTTTTATTTAATTTTTTCGTTTTTTTTTTTTTTTACTTTATCCACACAGAACCAGGACATAGCATGCATACAAACTGGCTCAATAGCGCCCCGTGCCAAACAGGACAATGTGCTATTGCAGGTGAAAGTGCTTTATAAGCCAGAGAGAAGTTAGTTGGAATGAGTATATCTGAGGCTTGATTTAGGCTCAAACCTTTTGAAAAACGTTTGAGGGACATAAACAATATGATATTAAATATTATTATTATTATTATTTAAATTCATGGTGTAGCTCCTTTAAGACATTTAGATCCTGTGGTCTGTTTGACAAGTGGTACTGCTTAAATTTCTTGCCTAAGCCAGCAAGCGTGCTCTATTAACTCGGTTGTAAAATATAAACACTTACAGGGGGTTCAAATCTTGGGTAAAGTTAAGAGTGTAGATTTAAGTGATTGCCTTAAATCATAATTTTAAGCAGAGGCCTTGTATGCGGCAATTAAATTGAGAAATATATATATTTATAAATGACACCCCATGTCCAAAAGCCTTATTTGCAGTCACAAATAAGATTGACTTTAGTATAAGAACATTATTCTCACTAACAGCAGCCTGTCGTGTTTGTTTAGAATGACAATAAACATCCTTTGCAAGCTTTAAGCCACATTAATACTCTTTCTGCAACTCCCCAGGTACTCCACTGTTCAGGTCACGTGCGTGTCTTTGAGACCCCCACTGAGCAGACAACCAGCGGACACAAGGAGCCGCCTGTGCCCTACCTGGTGCTGATTTGTGATCCCATTCCACACCCATCTAACATTGAAGCCCCCCTGGATACCAAGACCTTCCTCAGCCGCCACACCCTGGACATGAAATTCACCTACTGTGACGAGAGGTTGGTACTGCTCACTCCAACTTGTTCACACTTAATGAGGTTGCGTAAGGAACAAGCTTATAGTAATCTGCTGTGAGCAGTGCTCTTCACTTTCCATGAATGGATGGAAGCGCAACCGTAGCCGGTGTATTGCTCCAGAGCCACCTAGTGTTCAGGATGAGTACAACATGCGTTGAGCTCCCATTTATATTCTGTGTAAACTTGCCATCAGAAGAATTTAATATATTTTTTTAATTTGTCATGTTTCCTATAGAATCACGGAGCTAATGGGGTATGACCCAGAGGACCTGTTGAATCGCTCTGTGTATGAATACTATCATGCCCTGGATTCAGACCATCTCAACAAGACCCACCACAACTGTAAGCCCAAAACACCTCTAGCAGTACTCTAGCAGTGAATAGATCACCATTACGTAACCTCTTTCAACCTGGCGTCCTTATTTTGTGCGTGTCATTATAGGTGAACATTTTCAAAAATGAAAGTATGTTGTACAATCTGGCATGTTGAATATTTTTGCTTTGCATTGTCATCATACACTGAAGTATATACTGTAGGGCCCAGTGGTTAGTCTAGTTACCATGAGGATGCCGTTTATTATATGAACCTTAACCAAATGACTGCACTAATGGAAAACATTATAATCTCTTCTATTCTTTCAATATCTTTACATTTCCTCCAGTATTTGCAAAAGGCCAGGTCAGCACAGGCCAGTACCGAATGTTGGCCAAGAGAGGAGGCTTTGTTTGGGTGGAGACCCAGGCCACCGTCATATACAACAACAAGAACTCCCAACCACAGTGTGTGGTCTGCGTCAACTTTGTGCTCAGGTACTTTCAAGGTTCAGGAAGCAGGGGGGGGCATGTCTGTTCAGAAGAGTCAAGTACAGATTCCAATCAGTGTACTGTCAGCATGAATTATAAACTGTTGCCGATGGGATATATCTGAAAACTATATGGGGTTCAAATAACGGCGTGGCTCACTGACATCATATTGATGGCGGGACGTTCTGCATCTTTTGTTGCCACTTTTCATGATTTCATCTATAGCGAGTCATTATACTTTAGGCAAAACCAATTGACAGAGCCACACCTTAATGACAATAAAGGCACATGCACTTAGCCTTTATAATATGCCTCTGGCATATCGATAACGTCATATTGATGACTCCTCAATCATCTCCACATTTTGGCACGGATCAGTCCAGTGGTCTGTGAGATGAGCTCTGAACGGGCAAAAAGACAGACAGAAATGCAGACAGACCCTTTTTATAGATGACTAGCCTCTTACAGAGCCGTACCATGAAAAGTGTCTACCACTTTCATTTGAAAATGGGTAATCTTTGCAGGAAACCGTCCAGGATCTTCTGTCACAGAAGTATAATCATTCAAGCAAAAGATTTCTGTACTAATATCTGGTATGCGTGTTTCCTCTGCTATAGTGGCATCCAAGAGGAGAAGCTAGTCTTGTCTCTGGAGCAGACAGAGGATGTTAAGCCAGTGAAAGAAGAGAAGGAGCAGGTGGTGGAAGCTCCACCTCTCCAGTTGGAAGAGGAGAAAGGCCACATACTTGATGTGATCAAGCTGTTCAGCCAGACAGCGGAGACTCAACCAATGACAAGCTTGTATGACCAGCTGAAGGAGGAGCCTGAAGCTCTCACTCTCCTGGCCCCAGCTGCTGGAGACACCATCATCGCCCTGGATTTCAGCTGTCCTGGTAGGTACACACACACACACACACACACACACACACACACACACACACACACACACACACACACACACACACACACACACACACACACACACACACACATCCTCCTCGTGTGTAATTTGTCTGCTGTTTTGTTACCTGAGATTAATTGTACAGTTTGCATTCTGTTGATTTTAATTATTTGTATGCATCATGCTGTGTTTTTTATTCCTATATGTAGAGCACTTTGTGAGTCCTCTCTGTGAGAAGAGCTATACTAATAAAATGTAATATAGACACACACACATACTAGAGGGTAGCATGGGTCCAAAAAATTGGACCTGGTCTGAAACGGACCGATAATATTGGACCCGGCCCGAAGTGGGATCGAGGAAAACTGGTCCGAAACGGACTGAGGATCATTCAAATGTATTAGACCCGGTCCGACTGGGTCTCTAGACCCATACTGGACCCGATGCACATTTATGCTCATCTCACCGTGGCATTGAGGAGACTAGCCGTGGGTGTCACCTCCCCCCGCCCCAGCAGAGCCTCGTTCATTAATCATACAAAATTATTAATGGATGATTATTAGGGGTGTGCCGATACACTAATTTCACGAAACGATATGATACGATATTTGGCTCACAACTTCGATACGATTTCGATACGATACGCACTTTTTTTATTATGAAAATATATGGAGGAGAAAAAAAGAAAATGCAAACAAATAATTCTGTTTTTGCATTATTCAGACATGCAAACTTGTAGCTTTTCAGCTACAATAGCCGTTTTGAATCCAAATAGTATGACACCTGACCCGAAAAAAAAACATGTTGTCACTCTTTTCACTTCGGGGCCGTTTGCATGCCTGATTATTATGATTGTAAAAAAATATATATATATTTTTTTCAAAAACGATATTTTTTTTCCCCAAAACGATACATATCGTCACGAAAACGTATCGTGATATATCGCGGGACGATATATCGGCACACCCCTAATGATTATCTGTCCAAATCAGCAGGGGGGAGGCACATACAAAGCTCTCTCTCGTTTATCGTCGGTCTGTGTGAATTGCTATAATTATTACAATTAAGTTCTACTTTCAATCCATTATTGTTCACTGTGTCTGTTGTTGTATAATGTGACATGCAGCTTGCACCCATGCGCACCCACTACACACAAACAGCTGCCTGGGGCAGTGGTTCCCAAACTCTTTAGCTTGAGGCCCAAAAGAGAAATTTTATGTCTACCTCCCTGTCTACCTCCCTGTGACCTAAACTAGTGAAAAAACTAGTGAAAAAAGCAAGCATGAGCTTGTAGATCAGCCATTTTCACTACGTTTTTTTTGCTTTTTCATAGATTTCTGTATGTTTAAAAAACATTTATGTTTAAATTTCTGATTTAATTTTGTTTTTATTTTTTGAATATCTTTTGGAATATATTTTAACACCTTGGGTGCCAGAACCGTGAATCTACGGTTTTGCAAAAAGTGACATTGCATGCCAAAACCGGGAATCTACGTGAATCAATTTTTTTCTCGTTTTTTTCCACAAGCGGCTCTGGAATCACCCACGGTGACTCTGAGAAGGAAGGGACAGATGGATCACCGTGCCAAAAATACTGTCTCCCGTCCGCCCCCATTCTATCTCCTTGCAAAAAACCTCCATATTTCCTTAACTTTTTACACTGGGGAAAACCACTCATTTTCGATCCGAGATCACTCCGCCATGATGACTCGCTTGAGAGATGTTATTGTTCCAGGCGTTAGCCAGGACCATCCACCGTCGTGCACGCATATATTGTTTACAATCGGGTGCTCGTCGTGGAGTCTGCAGCTGTAAACAGCGTAGCGTTACAAACGGTGAGATCTCTGGCACTCAACGTCACTTTTTTAATACAACTCTGGCACCGAATGTGTTAAAACATTGTAGAAAACGGGAAAAGAAAAATGTACTTGTCACCCAGAAAAATGTGGATAGGATAGCCTTTCTAGCCTATACTGAATGGATACAGTCTGGCATGTCAATGTAACTTAATCAAAACCTTTTTCCAATCCTATAAAGTATTGGTTATAAAAGCGGTTATAGTCACTGCTGCACTGAATGAAAAACAGAACACAGCGTCTGCTTCTTTGCTGTAGTTTATGAAATTCTAGGGTTTGAAGTAGTCGGATGATTTCTGTTTCATGAAATGGTTTTGGGATATTCTGGCAGGACTGGCTGAGATAAACCGCTTTTTTTTATCCCAAGTCAGTAAGTCTATGGGTCGGATTCACCCACTTCCAGCTCATCGGTCCTCACTATAGGCCTACAGGTAGCAGGTGAATTGGTGTGATTCCACTGGAGAAACAGCACTCGCTTTTGCTACACTGTTGCGTTACTGGCACTTGATCGGCACCAGGGGGCTGCAACGACAATGACACAATACTGCCACAATCCAGGCATATCTCTATCCTGTAATTTGCACAATAGCCAGCATAACTTTTAGAATGGCTTAGCTTACTCTAGCCTAAATTACCCTCATCCTATGATAGTGCAGCTTAACCACTGAACACCACATGTTTTGTGAGGCTTTGTTCACAAACTGCATACTACATAGTAACTTAACTATCAATAATTTAAGACTAGACAGATGCCGTGCCATTGTTAGACTCCCTGTCTTATTTTTAGCTATAGCAATGTGCAGACAAATAGGCTAACATCAATTGGAATAAAACTCACTACTCAACCAACAAAACCTATATCAGAATCAGCCATATAATAGTATTCTGTCTTCTTGGCCTCTCCTTCCTGCAGACTCAGAGATCCAGCTGCTCAAGGAGGTGCCTCTCTACAATGATGTGATGCTGCCTGCCACCAGTGACAAGCTCGCCCTGCCCTTCTCTCCCATGCCGCCCAGTGAGCCTCCCCATATTACCAGCAGCAACATCTCAAAGAAAACAGAGGCTGAGCCCTACACACCAGTTTCTTCTAGTACGCCAGGAAGCCCAAACCTGGGCCAGAGCTCCACAGAAGTAAGACCTGTTAGAGTTCACACCATGGGCGTTGTCTGCAATAGACTGTAGTAGATAGCAGTCAAGGACTACTTACTAAGTAGCTATTGGTTTGTTTATATATACATATATATTAATTTGTTTGTTTTATTAAATTCTTCAGTCTGGTGTTTAATTTCAGTTTAGCTCTAGTTTTACAAGTAGTTTTATTAATTAACTAGTTTTAGTCATAGTGTTAGTTTTCAGGTATTATGATGAATTCCTTGATTTATAGAAGCTTCAAAAAAGTAGGATGAAAAAATGCAATTATATTTAATTTTATATAGTTTTAGTTAGTTTTGCATTGTTCATTAGTTTTAATTTAAATTTAATTTATATATTTTAAGTTTAGTTTTTATTTTAGTTTCAGTTATTTTCACACTTTTAGCGTCTGCTAAATGCCTAAATTGTGATAGATTTGACTGATGCTGAAAGAGGAATGGCTCATTGATTTGTTATTGTCCCCCTTGCAGTCTGACAGCCCGATGGACTTCTTTTTCTCCATGGACTCCGACATGAGCTCAGATTTCAAACTAGACCTAGTAGAGAAGCTGTTTGCCATTGATACACAACCCAAGACCCCTTTCACGACACAGGTACAATCCCAGGAGCTACTGTATTTTTATTTTTAAAGATATATTTGGGGGCCTTTTCTGCCTTTATTGATAGGATAGTAGGCTGAAAGGAAATGGGGAGAGAGATAGGGGGGGTGACACACAGCAAAGGTTGTGGCTACTGTATTTTAATGACTGAAGATCATTAGTAGGTTCAGAGGGTGTGTTAAGTTTTTTTTATTTATTAATGCACAATAAAATGCACACAGTGTCTTTCCTGAGGATAACACATTGAAATATTAGAAATATGTATTTACGTTGCAGTCCTCGATGTCCGTAAACAGGACATGGGGACAATTCCATACAAAAACATAGCATTATACATAACCACAAATTGGCAATCTTCTCAATAATAACTACAAAGTTCTCTGTAACAGTAATAACTAATTTGACACTTGGTCCAGATCTCAAATTAATCCTAATACACAAGTGAGGTTGTTCTACTTTCAGATGTGCATATTGTATCAATCAAATCCTCCTTTTAACAATTTCAGATCATCATCCAAAGTGCAATAGTGTCTTTTATCTTACTGGGCGCTCGTGTGCATGTGAACCACACAGGCACGCCCATGTGCGTTCTTTGCTCATGCATGTTGCGGTTTGAGCCAGAAGTGTTTAAAACGTTTTTTTTTTTTTTTTTTTAAATAAAGTGACTTATTCCTTTAACCAAACCTTTGCTTGATGCCAACACATGTGGTTAGAAGTAACACTTCTAAACACTCACTGCAGTGTTTACAAATTTGTTTTTGATCAAAGCAAGTCTTAAATCTACTTTAGTTTGGACCAGTTCTGGTTGATTTGCTCGAATGGAATATATTTGTGTGATTTGCTGAACCCAGCTAATCTTTGTCTGTTTGTGTCTTTTTATGCGTTTGTGCCTTCAGTTGAATGTCCATCTTTTCGCCCCGGGCACATCCTTCAATTGTACTGGACCCACATGAGTTCCTTTGACTAAGATTCAAAATCGATCTAGCCAGGAAAAGTGTCTTTGCACTGCTGTCACCATGAATAGGCACTTTGGTATTGAAGCTCAACACAGCTTCTTCATTTTTTTTCTCCCCCAAGGCCATGGAGGACCTCGACCTGGAGATGTTGGCTCCTTACATCCCCATGGACGATGATTTCCAGCTGCGCACTCTGTCCCCAGAAGAGCTTCTGCCTTCTGACCCAGTCAAATGCTCAGAGAGCTCCCTTCCTCACCTTACACAGGAGGTCCACAGCTATCTCAGCTCTACAGATAAGAACACATCGTCCCCTGCCCCAGTGCCCCCTGAGCCACCGATTACACCCAATCCTTTGATCATGCTGTCTAAGGGGTAAGCAAGACTTCCAAAGCACATGCTCTCTTTGGGAGGCAGATCACATTTAGATCGCCAAAATGTGAACTAGGATTGCTTATTTCCTATCCGTCATTATATTGGCCATAAATATATAAAAGTACGCTAATTGCATATTAGAAACAGCACTATAGGCTAGAGAAGGTCATACAGTACATGCTACAATGACTTGTTATTTCACCAACCTTTAGGTTTTTTGTTCATTTTTAACACCAATTAAATGTCAGGAAGGCATGAAATTATACATGTATACCACTGAATCCTAATGTCAAAATCCCTGTCCCTCTGTTCCAGGAGCCCACAGTTGGACAAAGAAGTCTTACTGAGGACGCTGGCAGCACAGAACGTACAGCGCAAACGAAAACTGGGTGATGTCGGGGAGGCTGTTGCATTGGTAAATTCTTCTTGGTGTCTAAATATGGCTGAAAGGCTTTGTTCTCTTTTTATGCTTGAGGGATGACTAACTTGAGTTTCTGTCATTTCCCAGGGCACGTTACTCCAGGAAGTGCCTGAGCAGGGGAAAAAGCTGAGGGTGAATGAGACTGTACCACCAGAGTCACTCTCCCGTACGACCATACTGCTTCTACCCACAGGTGAGTGAGTAGACAGGACGTAAAAGATCAATTTAAACACTGGAATTTTAAATTATGTGAAAAAAGTAAATGTAGTATATAATATGGTGTACTGTGCATTCTCTTGAACAGTAAACCTTTTATGAATTTTGGATAAATGTTTGAAAAGGTATGCCCTGCCTGCCTGCCCACCTCATACATTTTCCATACTTCAGAAAAGTTTTTTAGTAAACCTGCAAAAGAAACTACTGTTAGTTGTCGACGTAACATTATCTACAATAACTAAGCTACAATGACTAAGCTGTCTCATCAGCAAGTTATGGCTGCCCATCCAACCCTCGCAAACTTGCCCAAGCTGTGTATGAACAAAATACAGGGATACTTACTGTATAACATCACTATACATTTAATTTAACATTTAAAAGTAGAAAGAACAAGTGTCCACCACTAAACAAACACCAAGTACTGGACACAGACGACATGCTTTCATACAAGACTAACATACTCCTCTCATTCTCAGACCTGGCAAGTCGTCTCCTGGGCAGCTCATCGGATGGTGGCTCCTCTCCCTTCACCCTTCCGCAGCTCACCCGTTACGACTACGAGGTCAACGCACCTGTACTGGGTCGCCAGCACCTGTTGCAGGGGGAGGATTTGCTCAGAGCTCTGGACCAAGTCAACTGAGTCGATGCTTAGCCTGCCTCCTGCTGGACTAGACCGGACACTACAATTTCTCTCCCTGACACACTCCCTTTTCTAACCCATCTCATCCTACACAGTAAAGTCCTCTGCGTTAATTCAACTCTGAGTTAAATTAACCTGAAGATTTTCCTGTGTGTCCTACCCTGCTGTTCCTTATTTATGTCTGTATCAGTTTAAACTTTGTAGTGTGGCTGCCATCTGTGCACACTATGTGATCTCTGCAGCATTCCACCGTGATCAACACCATAGCAGCTGTTGGGTTTTGGTGTAAGGGATTCGGGCGCAAAAAGACACCTAATAGTTTTTTATTGTGTCATTTCGTCTTTTCCCTGGGTAATCTCTCAGACAGCACACACAGCGCCATCTACAGATGACCCTGTTCCAGCAGGTCACCATAGAACCTGGCGCTACTGCCAGCAGTGTATTGTAAGCTTAAGTCGCACAATTTATATTTTCTTAAAAAACGATATTACCAGCAATATATATTAAGCCTTTTTAAAAGTAGTTTTAACAGGATTTCAACTATTTTATTTTATTTGTGGTCCTCCAGTACTCGTATGTTGTAGTACTCGTACGTAACAAAACGTCTTTAGTCAAGAAGTTCCTCTTTTTTTTTAAACCCAAGGTGGTCTAAATGTTAGGGACCGGTCAATGTTTAGAATGAGGGGTCACTGGAGGACTTTAGAGAACTCTGAAATAAAAAGGCGTGACCCTCCTAGTGTTCTGCCATCATGGCAGTTAGTTTCATAGACATGAATACGTAGACGCCGAATTGTCCACTGGGGTAGCCTTTCAACGTCACTGCCATATTCGCAGGGGACAGTTGCCAGAACTCCGCTGCAAGAAATATGCCTGCAGTCTAATACAAGTACAGAGTACTTATGACTGAAACCTTTTTTCTTTTATAACCATTACTGTTACTATCTATGTGAGGTGTTTTGGGATGAAAACAAACATTTTAAATTTAACCAACTATCCTATATCATAATGTTTCTGAAATTTGTAACAAACCAAACTTGAAAATGGGTTGCGAATTCAGCGAGTTATGGTTTTAATTGTGAATAGACATGCGTAGATGGGGCATACTTGCATTAGGAGTCACTGCTTGCCCCTACCAATGTGGTGGCCACGTTGACGCATCACTCCAATGAACAGTAGCAGCCAATGCGGTATCTACATACACAAATCTTTGGTTAGTTTAATGTGTTGAAATGATTTTAGCACCGCCATGGACACGTTTTAGTAGCAAAGTAGAGTTCAGCAGATTTCTGTGTTCAAGCATATTGCAATCTTCTGATTTGACCCATCACAAGCATTGCCTTTTTTATTGTTTGCAATGTTATCTTTAAGTTTTAAAGAATGTTTATCGATGGGATGGTTTGTATTGGATTCATGTTGATGGTAGCTCAAATAACGTACTGATACTATGACATCATGCCTCAGTGGCATGTAGTTTGCATTCAGTGTATTTTGAGCACAATTAGTGTGATTTTGGTTTTATATGCAGTGCTTTAGCAACCATGTTGAAACATTTAGGCTACTTTTTGCATACTGTATAAGTAAATCAATGTATGTTTCTATTTGTGTTCCTATGTTTCATTTTACTCCTTGATTATGTCAACAAAAAAGAGTCATTAAATGTGGAGCTAGAAAGTTATGTCCCGACTCTCAAGTTATTTAAGAGAGTTTGGATGGAGTTTCGTTTAGAACACCATTAGTGCAGTACAACCAGTGACAAATATATTTTTCTTAACCCTCTCCAAGAGATTGAAAGAAATTGACCCCCCCAACCAAATAATGATAAATAACAGTTTGATTCCAATCTCAGTTTGTAGTTCTGTTTCTTTTTTCTCCCCCCAAAAATCTGATTTTTAAAATACTTTCTTCAGCAGAGAGACTTTGCAGTAAGTATTATTTGTGATGGACACGTCAAAGTGCTGTTAGGCTGAATTGGCGTACCAGAATGATGTTAACCATTAAACATCCGTTCTCTATTCCACAGTGTATGGTTCTTTAATCTTGTTCTCAAAGTCATCTTTCTTCGTTCCATCAGCATCAAAGACAGTTTCAGTAAATATCTGACTTCCTGTAGATACTAATCAGACTTCAAAATATGACTCGCTGTGATAATACAATGTGAAACTTGTATGATTGTTAATGCTGGTTTTATTTTGAAGTCCATAAAAGCCTCTCTTAATGACGATTGACCAACAGCTTTTACGTGCATCACCAAAATTGTATTTAACTTTTTTAGAAATGGAAATGTTTCTTCAGTCTGTGTACGTACTGTACATATATTTTAAATTCAAAATGTAATGAACCTCCCCTGGACTAAAATAAAAAACGGTATACCCTCCCTTGGACAAAAAAGATGATCCTGTTTTCCTCCAGTGGAACCATCCCATAAATATTGAACGGTCCCATGTCTCCATTTAATGGTTACCTGTCTGAGGTAAATACAATTATGCAGTCATTCAGTAGATGTCACTTTAGTTTATTACATTTGTGAAAGTGTGTAACAGTGCATAGACCAGAGGTTTTTTTTGGATGTCTTTTGAAAGCTGTGATTATTGCTGTCAAATTCTATTTGAAAGTAATATTTTATTTTTATTCCTGTAAGATGACTGTTCTCTGACCATGAAAATAATTCAAGTTTTGGCTTGTTACATACTCTAGTACAGTACAGGTAGATACGCGGTGTAATTGATAACACTTCTTTTAATTTACTAGTGTGATTATCATAGTAGAATTTCAGTTCTCAAACGTCATTTCTCAGTCAGTTTTATACCATTGCATACTGCAGTGTTGGGTCTCTGTTGCTTGTTTCATGTTGCTGTCTAACATTAAATTGCTTTAATAATATATTGCCTTGTTTCAGTTTTGATAAAACAGTTCCTATAAAACATGTAAAAGATCACTTCACCAACCACTTGTTTTTTGCCAGACAATTAATACAGAGCATATTTACCTTTAAATCTTTGCAGAATGTTACTGGCAGCCTGCATATGTACACTAGCTAATGCTCTGTAGTCATGACCAAGATGACTAAACCCTGTTTTCATGACTCAGATGTTTGTTCACTCCAAAAATGAATGTATTCCTATAATTTCTTAATCTCCATAATACCAAGCAAAGTGTCACATTAAAGAAAGTTTGCACCTTCATAACTGTCATTTACATTTTACATCCCAAGTGATAACCATGAGAAACAAAACATTTCACAGCCCAAATGGACCCCATGGTGAGAACATACTATAAGTTAATAAATGAGTAGTTTTTATTTTGCTTTTATTAAACTACATTTAAAAAGTGGCTCCCAACCATAATGACCATGTTTCACAGTGTCCATTTTTCGTGTACAGTTCACACACTTCCTTATCCTGCCCCTTCTTACCAAGCAGGTCATTCTGGGTATTCTGGGGTGATCTGTAAGCGTAGTTTTTCTGTTTGTCTTTGCACCAGCATGGTGATATTGTTGCTGCTGTGTATGGCCTTGTAGATCTCCTCGTTCGTGTTGACCTTGGCACCATTGATCTCCACCACAATGTCACCGGGCAACATGCCAGCTCTGTGAGAGGACAGTGAATTAGCAGCAGTCCTACTGTACTGTACAAGTTTTCCCCATAAAGCAGTATGTATGGTAAACAACTCAATATTAAAGCTATCTTTGAGGTTGTGCTATGCACGATTATAAATGAGGGGTCTGAACAAAAAAAATGGTCTACTTATCCTCTAACAAACCGAGTAAGTAAAAGTAAAAAGACAAACATTAAATCAAAACAAAGGGCATAAAAAGATATGCGCATGGATAAAGACAGGCAATAAGAAAGTAAAATGGACACTATGAAAAGACACTGATATAAAAGTATGTTTTCAGAAGTGATTTAAAAAATGACACCGACTTCTATTGAAATGAGGCTGTGTGTGTTATGTCACTTTGTCTGCACATTTGTACGCCAGAGGGCGCTAAATAGCCAAAAGTAACTTGAGCTGAAACAGCCATGTGGCTCAGCCATAGACAGTAAAAAGGATGGACAAAGTTACGCCCATACACTCTACAGACTGTAAATGAAGCCTTTTTTTCAGCAATTTCAAATCCTCCATCTTTCTTTATCTGGAGCACGGAAATGAATGCTATCGGTTGGGACCAGAGCGGGGGTGTGAAATTAATGCTATTGGTTGTGTAGCTTGTCAATCAAATCATCACAAGTTAGCCACAGTACCAAGGTACCCTACTTTATCATGAATTTTAAAATAAACGGGACCATAATTGACCAAAACGCATCATGGTGATTGAAAGAAGACTTTAAACTAGCGACTGGAAGCATATAGTATTTATGACAATGTTTATTAAGGTAATAAAATCAAGTCTAAAGTTCGGCAAAAACCCACCGGCTTGAATGGAGAGTAATTATTTCTGACACCAGCAGGGGTAAAACAGTCTAACTACAGGCCATCTGTTTCCTAGGCTTTTCACTGTGTTCCACTTCCTGTCTTTTGATCCAATGAAATCCAATGAAACCGGTCAGATGACTAATGATATCCAATGAAATCCGACAGGAAGTGGAAAACACACAGCCAAGAAACAGGTGAATATACAGCCTCAATTTACAACTCAGAAGCTGGCCACTTGGGCTCAATTATGGCAGTCACCATGGGTTCATATTTGAATACACAAGACAGATATTGTAAAGAGGTTTGATGAATTCACTTAATTTTGTTCAACTGTATCAAAGATGTTATTTACCTCTTGGCTGGGGAGCCTATGTCGACCTCAACGATCAGGATTCCGTGTGTAACATCATCTGAGAAGGTATGGACTCTTAGCTTCAGCTCAGCGATAATACTGGAGAAAAGGCATGTGTCAATAACAAGAAAATATAGCAGATGAGATCACAGTTCAGTAGTGCCATACAAAGATAATCCATAACTGATCACTGTTTACCTTGGAGTCAGGGTCAACATCTTCACACCAATATATCTGCGTTTGGTCTCTGAGTCACCAAACCAGGATTCTAGGAAACAGATTAAAGAATGTATAAAATAATTTGTGGTATTTATGCTAATTGTAATTCCAGTTTATTAGCCACACTGCATGAAAATCTTCACCAACTGGGTGGATACTTCTGTTTGAAGCACTTGTGTTTTCCATTCATGGCTTGTCTTTCTCATTCACACTTACAAAAGGCAACATGTAAAAACATAGAAATTCTGGAAAAAACAAATACAAATATATAATAAAAATAAAACAACATTAGAAACTTGAAAATAAAATAAAAAGGTTTATAGAGAAAGTTTAGTATTCTTACTGTTTTTATCTTCTGCTTTGTCCAGGAACTGTCTTACATGATCAGAGGGTATGGCAAAGGAGATCCCAGCAGTCACCTTCATGGTGTTTATACCAATAACTTCACCATCCTTAGAAGTGATGAGACAGAGTTATCACTTAACTGTTGTGGAATTCCTCAAATATCACTGTTCTGAAACAAGAACTGTGGTAGTATTCATGTGGGCTTTAGCAGTACATTAAGGTTATCTGTATTAAAGCACAGTTATCAACTCTCAACAAGGTATCCAGTTATCAAGAGGACATCATTACTGCTTTAAATTTATGAAACATCCAATCAATTTCAACAATCAGTCATTGCCATATCAGTATGCCCTAACTGTAAAGTATGTCAACATAAAGGTAAGCATCCTGAACAGGCTTTTTTGTGTGTGATCACTGAGATGAAATGTATTTTGTGACTCACCAAATTAATCAAGGGACCTCCAGAATTGCCAAACTGGAAGACAAAATTCAATCACATGTGAATCAACAATAGACCATGGTATAATACAGGGGTTTCTGAATCGCATCAGTACTTAAATGTCCTAGCTTATTTTCAATGTCCTCATGACAGGCAAACAAGAAAGCCAATGTGCATATAAACCCAAGAGCAAATTGACAGCCAATATAGTATATAGTTGTTGTTGGGCAGAAATGTCAACTTTTTTGAATGTTTTTTCATGAATTAATGCCTTGCAAAAGTAGCTAGATAACTAACTAATAAAGAACTAAATAACTAATGCTCAACGTGTTGTGAGCTTGTAAATCAACTAATTTCACTATTTCTGAATATTCTTTCAAGTGAAAGTGGCTAATTGTGTCTCTGGGTTTTATAAATATTGAATCAATATTAACAAGAGCTTTTGAATTAGATCCATTGGAACACAGGTTCTTTTTACCATTAGTAAATGGTAATTAAATGATAGTTACCAAAAGTACTTGTTTCAGACATACAAGGTTTTCACCTGACAGTGACGACATAACAAAATAATGCTTACATCGATGGCAGCATCGGTCTGGATGTAATCCATTTTGGAGTTGGACAGGCCAAGCTCCTTACTGCCTCTTTGCACTGAGCTGACAATTCCGGATGTAATTGTATTCCGGAGTGCAAATGGGCTGCCCATGGCAACCACAAACTCCCCTTGCCGAACATCAGCGGACCGCCCAATGGTGAGGGTGGGCAAAGGATGCTATGCAAATGACGAAGCAGAGGGGAGAGGAAAAGAGAGATTCAAGATTAAGATATGTTATCATTACAATTTTCATACATGAGTACACAAAAGTACAATTCTTTGGTAGATAATATAAGATCTTTATAGATTCTGTGGGCACAATTCGCCACACAGTCGTTAAGATACAGTTTACAGGGCAAGACAAAGTACTGTAGATACATACAGCAGGGTAAAAGACGTCACACTCAAATAAACACCATCAGTATTGAACAAAATATACAATATAGTATAGAGAACACACAGTAAACATGACATGGTTTCAGTTCCTCAACTCTGTAGCAACAATAGCAACTATCAATGATAATACTAGATAATGTATGAATAACAACAGTACTAAGTAAGCTAAGGGAAAATAGAGAAAGAGGAGGAAAGGTGCTAGAGACACAAGAGAATTCAGAGTGAAAGGAAAACAAAGAGTCAGAGACCAGTGAGTCCTTTTTCAGTACTACTGTACTGTGAATGTTGTGTATGTGTGCTGTGTTCACAAATGAATCATACTTGAATTTGGGAAGTGTCAAAGAGCACTGTCATTATGGAAAATGGGTGTTGAATGAATCATTACATTTCCTTTCACACAGCAAAGTAGAATCCCCAGTCTCAGTATATCGACAGCATCATGTGTGATAATTAGCTGATTGCTGTACCTTGGCACTGATCTTGATTGTGGCAATGTCTGCCACTTGATCCACATCTTGCACGGTGGCATGGTACGTCTCTCCATTAGTCAGCTTCACACGGACACGCCTCTTGTTGGCCACAACATGGGCATTTGTGACAATAAGACCATCACTACTGACAATGAAACCGGAGCCGTTGGACACTGCTACCTCCCTTCCAGAAAGTGGATGCCTGTAGAAACAACGCAGGTGGTAAAGCTGTTTGTTTTATCTGTAACTCTGAGTTTACAAATGGAAACTGCAGATAGTTACACCCTTTTCTTCACTGCTTCTGAAGAGAGTGGAAAACATTTAGTGCTTTACGAGTTATCCACTTTTGTAGTTGTATATTGTGAATTGTACTCCCATATGATCTACCGTTTCTCATGTCTTAAATAAAGTACATCAATACATAGCCCTAGAATGTCTGTGATCTTACATACATTTCAAGTATTCCAAATACACAGTCATAGATCCCCCTCGTAGGCGCGCTGTGTAGTGACGATCTGCGCGGCCGTAAAAGTGCTCTAAACTCCGTCTGTACTCACCCAATAATTAATTCCTAAGACTTGGAGTCATTTTTTGTCCTCTAGTGTCATATCCATTTGAAAGTTCTGGCAGAAAACGTGTGTTTAGTCAAATATCTCCACGAGCTTCACACGGACGACTGTCTGGATGCGCTAGGGGGGCCGACTTGAGTGACGGACCCATTTACTTGTGTGGGTCCGTCACTCAAGTCGCGCCCCCCTAGCGCATCCAGACAGTCGTCCGTGTGAAGCTCGTGGAAAAGTGGAGATATTTGACTAAACACAGGTTTTCTGCCAGAAATTTCAAATGGATATGACACTAGAGGACAAAAAATGACTCCAAGTCTTAGGAATTAATTATTGGGTGAGTACAGACGGAGTTTAGAGCACTTTTACGGCCGCGCAGATCGTCACTACACAGCGCGCCTACGAGGGGGATCTATGACTGTGTATTTGGAATACTTGAAATGTATGTAAGATCACAGACATTCTAGGGCTAATCAATACAAACCCTCAGGTTCAATAAAAACTGCAATCAATCAATGAATGAAAATGAACCCACATGTAACCCCAACTCACCTGCCTACTATTTCAATGTACACAACAGCAGGAGTGGATTTTTCCACCACATCAGCAATAAAGTTGTATTTATAACGGGGGCTGTCTGGCTTATAAGGAGATGCACACTGGGCGGACAGAACAAACCGTTCAAGGATCGAACCAGAGACTGTGGTGGTTATTCTGTCTTGTCCATCATCGCCCTCCTTGTCCCTGTTCAAAAGGGCCACAGAACCGAGTCCCAACCCGGACCCGAGGGCCACGGACCTGAGGACACTGTCCCGAGAAGAACCACCCTGACCCTGATGGTCACTTCCTGACGTCTGCGTTCCTCTGTCAACAAGACGTGCAGTGGTTCTTCCGTCGCTTCGTGGGACCCTCTGCTTCTGCGTACAGATGGCAATAACAGGGGAACTTGTCGTTTGGATCAGCGTGTTGAAGGTGATCCTGCTGTGATGGTGATCTTTAGCTTGTTGCCTCCTGAGGACCGAGAACAAGCAACGATTGACGGCATGAGATGCCATGTTGCATCACTTCACTGCTTCTGAAGGAGGAGTGAAACGTTTCGCTTTGACCATGGGATACCCGTTATTATTTATAACTGTCCGATTTGTATTAATTAAGCTTTTTTGTTTTTGTTAAAGCAAAACCATTTACAGCAGATGTAAACGAAACCGAATAAAGTTGTCACTCTTGTCAAAGAGTCAAGAGAACAACACATGACTAAGGCTTGTTTGGACATGCGCACAAGTGGACACAGGCAGGGTTGCCATGTGTGCTTATTATAAGCTACTTTGGCCTTATTTTTGTGTAAAGTCCCGTGTAAATATTAGTAGTTGCGGGTTGCGTTTTTTGGGGTTTGTTTCAAACATCAAATCAAGGATCCCCAAATGAGTATGTATTTTACATCTGAAAATATGTTGTGAGCTTGTAGATCTACTATTTTCAACATGGCTTGTTCTCTTCTTTTTTGGGCTTATTTTCATAGACCTGAATGCTTATTTATCTAATCTAGCAAACTCTGGCAATACTGGACACAGTATGGAGAGGCACATTCAATAACTGAACTGTTGCAGTTCTGTAGTGTTGCATTTTATTGGGTGGATTCTAACCTAAATACCACAATGTTCTATTATTCAGTTATACCTAGGTTGTACTAAAAAGTATCAAATCTGTTCAATAGACTTATTTTAATCAAATCAGAGCTTTTATCTGATGAAAATAACGTCATGATGATGGTACACAAAGGGCCATGGGGAAGTGACGCATTCTATGCCAGGAAGTGACGTCTAGTGGTGCCAGATTTTGCGAGAGAAATAAGCAACCAGCTCTAGAAAATAGGCCCCAAAATAAGCGACTCATGCCACATGAGCGCTTTAAACCAGTGGCTATTTGAAAATAGCGGATCTACAAGCTAGCTCACAACGCGTCACGATGCAACGTGTTGTGAGCTTGTAGATCTGCCATTTTTTTTAAAAAATCTTGAAGAAAAAAATGTGGAATATTTTTTGAAACATTTTAACAACACATTAGGAAACAAGCCAAAATAAGCAAGTATACTTTAGAAACAAGCCCAACATTTATTTACAAGCAACTTTACAGAAAAACAAAGCCAAAGTCGCTTATAATAAGTGGACATGGCAACACTGGTGACGTTGCCTTCTCTTTAGCCAATAGCAACATTGTTGTGTTATTTAAAATCCCAGTGTAAGTAAGACAGTGCGTTACTTACTGCTCTTCTGAGATGTGTTCATAACATAAGGTAGGAATTGTTTATCTCTGTTTATATGAAGCCATGGGGAATAACTCATTAAAATGTTTTGTTTTCAAACTTAACACGCGAATCAAACGTTTACTTCAGCTGCGTTACTGAGAAAGTGAATGTATGCTAACTAGTTAGCACTTAGCTTTCTCGATGAATTGAATACACAGGACCACAATGGAAACAAGCCCTTTACGGCTTTTTTGGTGTTCTCCTTTAGCACCGTTGTATAGCCGTACCACTGTACTATATGTAAACTGTTAATAAGTATTCAATCAATCAATCAATCAAAGCCCCGTTTGGAACTTCACACTCAATAGTGGAGTGTGAGGTTCCAAATGGGGCTTCGCTGAGACTGGCAGTGGTGTGGAAAAAGGTCTCGAATGTTTTACTTAAGTGAAAGTAGAAATACTCTGTGGCAATAGTCTGGAATTCAAAATGGACTTGCGTAAAATTACAAAAGTATTGGTATTCAAATGTACTTAAAGTACCAAAAGTATAAAGTACTCATTATGCAGAATGTCCCCTTTCACACGTTTTCAAAAGCATAAAAATATCAGATCTACGCCACGCGTTGTGAGCTTGTAGATCGGCTATTTTCAAATGGCCAAAATGTATATTGGGCTGAAGTGGTTAATGTATGTTTTATTCCAGTAAAAGTACAATATTTACCTCTGAGATGCAGTAAAAGTACTGAAAATTGGAAATACCCCAGTAAATAAAAAAATACCTCAAAATTGTACTTAAGTATAGTACTTGAGTAAATGTACGTAGCTACTTTTCACCAATGCAGACTGGCCCCCGCAAGTGAGAGTTTGTGTTTAGACGATGTAGAATGCTAGCATACATTTGACAAATGACGATTTCACCATGTCATTGTCACTTGCAGGTATCGTGTTTCAAACATGGACGCTATCTTTTGGTGAAGATATAAAAGAAGGAAGTGGCTACAGAGTGCACTGTGCAACAAAGGCCTCTCCAGATAACACAAAATGGCCTCTCCAGATAACTCCAGTGAAATTATTTCTGTGGTGATGGATGAGAATGGGTCGTTAATTTATGATCTGGATCTTGTGCCAGATCATGTGCCTCCCCCCAAAACCACAAACTGTATGCGACACACTATGACCCAACACGACTCTCCAGCCAAAGTGTTTGCGAAGATGAAATCCCAAATTCAGAGGGAGCATCATCCTCTCACTGAAGTTGCCTCAAACCATCCTGCGTTTGGGTCCAATTTATTTCCCAGTAAGTTGTCACTCATGTTATTCATTAATGTTGGCCATCGATGTAAGACAGACAGGACAGACTCACGTTTTGCAGAAAACTAATAATCACATTTGAGCTTAAATATAATAAATATAAAGTACTTATCATGATTTCACAGAGCCTCATCTTTCCTGCGAGAAACGTGTTTCTGAAGATGAAGTGTTTGCCCTGAAGAGAGATCAGGAATTCAAGAATGTTGGCAGTGTGAAGAGAAGACTGATCAAGGGGCAAGGTGAGAATATAGTGAATTGTAGTAAAGTGGAATGTCTGCTTTGTATTTGTCCAGCAAATCCTGGTACATCATAGTTTATTTTTTCCAATCTTGTATGTACATTATAGGACATTCTACTATTTAGCAGAATATTGAGTCTTGAGTGCAATTGTTTGGTTTTGTTTGTCTGTTCATAGGGTGCTACTCTCAAATGGAAAAGCCAACCTCCGCTGTTTATAAAGCGAATGATGTGCCAGACAACACCATCATGGAGGATTTTGGCAGTGGTGTAGGAAATGCCCTCTCTTACAACAATTTGGACATGACTGACAGCCAAACAGCTGTTACAGCTGACCCACTTCTCTGCCACAACTTGCCCCAGACGCACATCTCATATAAACGTGAGTTAATTCCTCAAGTGATGAAGAAATTTGAATTTACTTCATGCTACTCCCTGGTTAACCCACCGTACATTCCTCCATATTTATTTGTTCATATCACTTTGTTTGACTTTTGACACAGCAATGCCACAGTCAGTCTGGAAGAACTCCCTGATATTTTATGGTTTACTGTTTGAACAGGGACGTGTGTTAATTTGGAGAGGCTTCCTCAGATGTCTCCAGCCAAGCTCTTTGTTCACATTAAAGAGAACGAGAGGAATAGACGCATTCACGAAGGTTACAAAGCTGGATGCGGCACAATAACGCTCCATCAGAGAGGTGAGTATTATGGGATATAATCAAGTGTAAAGCCTGATTCATACTCTGTTCATATACGCCATAGTACAACGGTGTTGCATGTATAAATTAAGCGTAATGAATTGGCTTTGTGATCTGTCAAACAAAATCAATGTGATCATTTTATTTTTTGGGCTTCATGAAAACTTGTTTTATCATGATGGATGCCAAATATCCTCGTACTCTGGTCTATAAGGGTCAAGTTTATAAGGCAAGCCCAACACAACAGCATTCTTTTCCCTCAGTCTTCCACCGTTTTATTATAAACAGAATCTCTGCTTGCAGGTGATGTAGTGGGATTGTGCATCTCAGTAGCGTAGAGAGTTGTCTGCTGGTGAGGTGAAGTAGTTTTTAAGCTGTTAGATATGTTATTGTAATACCAAAATGACTGCAGGACTTTGGGCCTTGAGTTCTTAGGCTGAATCCTCTGTCATTCAAGTCAAATCCCCCTATTAGGTTTACATTTTTGACCCCACTAATGGAGGGTCTGTAAGGATGTCGCGGTCAGTCCGCCACTTGTGTCTCAATCAAAATATCTCAAACTACTGTCTGGGTTGCCATGGAATTTGCCTGGCACCTTCATGCTCCACAGAGGATGTACCCTACTGACTTTGGTGAACCCATGGCCTCCTGTAGCACCAACCGTAGGCCAAAGATTTCACTTAAAATACAAGATATCTCATAATCTAACTGGCAGTTTTCAGGATAGAACCTATTTATTGCCTTTACTCTAGCACCACCCTTACACCAAAATGTTGACTTGTATTTTTTGGTTTCAAGGCACTTTCTAGCTTTGCAATTGTGATACTTTCTTTTATTCCAAATTTGGGGGGCTTGATGGCCAGCTCTGTCAATTCAAACCACTTTGGACTGGTTGGGTATGACCTCAAGTGGTTGCTGATGCGTCTCTTAGACCAATGGCTTTAAAAAATGTTGAGCCTGAGCCTCAATTGGCAAGTCAAAATCTCAAGACAGACTTATGTGTATGTAGCCCAGATACAGCATGGCACTATAAAGAGGGCAAACATCTGCCAATCTATTAACCCTGGCACTGCTATCCAAGTCACTGCATTTTGGGAATCAGAGTTTTAGACTCTTTGTTGTTTTTGTTTTCTTTCTCCGTAGGTCACTTTCAGCCACAGGACAGGTCAACCTCCACAGCCTTTCATAAGGATGAGATGGAGCTCAAATCCTCCATGGATGATGTCAGAAGTGTTCCTGGAAGTGCTGATCCCATCAGTGAGTCCAAATTGGAAGGAGCAGATGACCCTGGAGGGGATGTCCAGCCTTTGGTGGTGGACCCACTTCTTCTCAGTTCACCAAGCATCTCCTTCAGAAAGATACGTGAGGACAGAATGATACGTGAGGATGTGTTTAAATGGCCCGCTAAGCCCTCTAAAAGCACACCCCAAAAGGCCAAGGTCAGTAGACTGTGATTTTAAGAAACTGTGCTCATCAGGGTCTTCATTTTTAAAAATGTACAGAAAGTCCATACACAATTGTACATGTTTACATGAGACAAAAATGGCATATGCTCAAAATGAAAATCGCACAGATGTACACCTGCATGCAATTCTCTATTTGTAAATCACAATCAGCTTGAAAATGCATGCACAAGCCTAATATCTTGCTCCATTTACTCCCAAAATTAACCATAATTAAACTTTATGTAACATTTAGAATCAGGGGCCTGAATGAATAAAATGCTATTTTAACCAATCTGTATGGTAGAGAATGTTGATGCAGTATAACTAGCACATGATCTGCAGTGGTTGGAGGTTGTCTCCCTCTCCCCACACTTCTGTTAAAGTGTGGGGAGACCAGACCACCACTATCTGGTTGACAAATGTCAATAAAGTGATTTGAAGCAGACGGCACAGCGGATTGGACATTAGATTTGGTGCCATTTGCCTCTGTCAGGAGGTGGCGACAATGGACATTAAACTTACAGTTGGTAGCTTTACAAAGAAGCCAGTCATTACATAAAGCTCCAGTCTGACCGTGTACTGCTCTGATTCAGCATAAACAAGTCATGGGTGGTTAAGCTAGGACATCTTCGTATGCACACAAACTATTTGGACTTATAAGTAGAATTAAAATGCTTTTTGATCAAGTACATTTGTTCAGTGGCCATATTTCAATTTGAGTGCAAAATCCATCTGTTGTTGGAACATTTGGTTTTATTTCAATACTTTGCAGTGTTGCCAATTCCCAGTCCAAACTGTGAGTACACTTGAGGTCAAAGTTTTCATGCATGTGCGTAATCCCAGCATTTACATAGGCATCTTTCTAGCCCCCTTTTGTGCATAACCAATGTCTATCAATGGTTCAGACATAAACCATAGGATGATATGATGAGGACAACGCAGCCTGGAAATTAGTTATATAAGATAAACATGTCTATATGTGCACCAGTAATTGTAATGCCGTGGCTATGTAGGAGGCTAGCCATCTGTGGCATTAGCTCTGGACATGCACACAATGACACAAACAGCTGGACCAATACACACCAATTGCCTTGTGTACGCTGTCAGTTGGCAGCACACAATGCTCCTCACATTTGTCATATTTTTTTAATTATATTTTAATTTTCTAATAAAACTCGGATCGGCCTGAAAATAACTGATGTCACACTACACAGACTGGTCAGTTGTCATATGTTGAAGATCCACATTGAAGACACGCTTTTTACATGTGGATCCTGAGATCAGTGCTACATAAAAAAAAATACTTATCGTTTTTTTTTTTGCCATCTCAATTATTTCTATTTCCTTTCCAGTGTTTTTCACCTTAATAGTGATTTCAGTATAAATCTGAATGAAATGCACATCTTGCAATGTTTTTTTTAAACATAAAATGTCATTCCTACAGTATGAATGCACTTGGTCAGCTGAAAGGGGGGTCTGCATAAGAGATGATAATTGTCTGATAATGTCTTAATCCTGGCTCATATATATATATATATATATATATATATATATATATATATATATATAATTTATTTTCTTTCCTGCCTGGTAGGTCACTGGGGTTTATTTGACACGGTGGCTGCTGAAATCTAACTCTGCTGGCCTCTATGTTGATGGAATCCGCAAGTAAGTATAATACATTGAAACCGTCCTGTGACTCCCTTTTGATATTAACTTTCAAACCGTTCGCACATAAGCAGGTGTAGTAGTGTCACAACTGGCTCAGCGTTGTAACAAAAAGGGAGACGGGTACCGTTAAAGGAATATGACTATATTTAAGAATAAACGAAATGCCTGCAAACATATCTGTAAGAAAATCATTGTGTAGGCAGTGCATGGGTGCGAGTAATGTTGTGTGTGTAAACGAAAAGACAGGTTTCCAAACACATAGAACACATGCAGGAGAGAGAAAATGTTCCAATGGCCCCCCTAAACCCTCATGCCCTGAACCCTTACATACTTAACCACTTAAACCCCAGTATAATTCTGAATACTAAAAACCTTAGCAGATCTACGAAGATAAGCTATTTTCATCAAAGATATTTAATGTAGAGCGAACACAGAAAAGATGGTAGTATAGAGCCCTGAGGGACTCTACTCATCAACGTATGGGGTTTAAGTTGTTATGTAAGATGTTGTTAACACCTGGTAAGTGCTTGAGGGTGCAAGGTCTCCAAATGTTATAAAAGGAATGGGACAGCACTTTGAAGATGAGTCCTTTATTTATCACACTTGACAGGCACATTTTCTTTTAATATTACTCCCACAAAAATCTTGGCGCAAATCAGTACAAACGCCGACTTACAGAAAAGGTTCATGGAGGGATCTACCAGAGCCCTAACTGACCTAACTATTTCAAATGGGATAGCCCTCACAGACTTCACATGAACCTACGTCTGTAAAGTGGGATATTGGAACTGAGCAATTGAATGAAGACAGCCAGATATTTACAGGCCTAGGGCACACCAGACCCAAGGTGTGACCCGTTTTCCCTGACGATCCCTCCAGCTCTGCCCTACCCCAGCAGCAGCCACAATAGGCAGGCACATTTTTACGTATATTTCCTTCACAGGGACGACAAACGGCCATGGCATAGTAGTGTCATTGTGGAGAGGCTTTCCAATACTATGCTCAGGACATCCTCTGGAAAGACGTATAATTTGGTGGGCAAGATGATCATGCCGATAGAGTCTGGTAAGTCAGCAAAGAACATTTCAGATTTCATTATGCAAAATCTTTTTTTTGTTAATGTTTATTGAGCTTGTAGAATAGTGCAAAACATAGAAATGAAACCAACCAAGGAAATGTGACAGCAAAGTGGGTGCAGATAATGGATGAGATGTCCTGTTTTATCCTTGTCCTTTATAGACTTGCCACGGTGGTTTTTAAAGCAATTCACCAATGGATTCCCTGAGGACTGGAGAATATCCTATGATCAGTTCATGTCAGAATCATTAAGGTAAGTTGAATTCAGTCAATGTTTATCTAGAAATAGTGTCCTAGTGTTTTGGCTTTTAGTTAAATATTACGCAGTGGCTGCTGATTTATCTACCAGTTATAGACCTGAGGACGATTCTAAAGTAGTTTTCTGAAAAACGTCAAATATTTATTCAAAAATTACCAAAAATGTATGTTGCTGTATACTGTACATACTGTAACAACAACTACCCCAAAAGGGGTTCCGAGATTGAAAAGTCTAGTTACAGTATAGGGGTTCCCGGTCTAAATGGGTTAAGCCTGTTAATGATGCATGATTCCTGTCGCAGAGAGACGAGCAGTAAAGTCAGACGTGTCAAGTCATTGTCTGAAGAAGCCGTCACCAACCAGTCTGTGAAACATCAGAGGCCAAATGTTCGCAGAACAAGTAAGTACAGGATGGCAACAATGAACAATGAACGCGCAGCCGTGAGTTGGTTGATATTGGTGGGGAATGTAAAAAAAAAAGGGGGGGGGGGGGGAACTTGCTGTTCATACAAGGGCCTAGTACACAATTCCAAGTTATAGGACAAGACAGACACGCATTCAGTAAACTGTAGCACAGCTCACTGAAGCCCTTCCAAGTAATCCAGAATGCTGCAGCAATCCCAAGATTTTCCCTCTAGTTCCGGTTGCTGCCACACCAGTACAAAACACTGCGGTTGACCTATAAAGCAATCAAAAACATGGCCCCCCATACTTTCAGGACATGATGACCCAACTACAAACCTCCCGCTCATTTAAATCACCCACGCCAAAGGATATTTTTTAGCACCATACTAGTAGCCGACTGT
Organism: Gymnoscopelus microlampas; assembly: GCF_963454915.1. NCBI lineage: Eukaryota > Metazoa > Chordata > Actinopteri > Myctophiformes > Myctophidae > Gymnoscopelus > Gymnoscopelus microlampas. Next base: position 30,510,160 of record NC_139957.1, read on the forward strand.
CGATGCGGTGTCAGAGTTTCAGCAGCAACCTTTTCACACCTCTCAACCGACTGATCTCCAGACTTCATTCGACTGCCAGTCTGTAGTAGTCTGGTTGGTGTGTTACACAGAAAGGCTGTTAAAGCCTTTTCTAAAACTCACTGGACAATGCTCCACATGTCCTAGACTTCTAAATCATGGCGCCCAAACAGTGGAATATTTATATTCAAATATTATATTCGAATATATATTCAGACGCCAGTCACGCCACCTCGCCCCTCAACTTGTACCCCTTCTTGTATAATGCAGATGGGTTCTTTACTTTTCTTCATCTTTGTATTATTTAGGTTTGTTTTTATTGACCATAAATGTTAAGAATGTTAATTAGATTGCATGTTGTGTGGACAGATGCTAGGTACTTTTTTTTTTTTACTTTATTGGTATAGTTTCTTTAAGGAACTACGTTGTTTTCTCTGCACTCTACTTGTGTTTACTATTAACCCTGTTGTTTGTCAACTAGGGTTCATGCTTACTCTGATATTGCACGCTCTGGATAAGGGCGTCTGTTAAATGCCTTAATGTCAGACTGGAACCTTGCTATGCCTGACTAGCCTTGGATTAGTAATTGTGATATCTGGACATATTTTAAAAAAATCTTGTCAAGACATTGTACTTTTAAAGTTAAAAGAATGACATTGCACTTCAAATCATGAATTATATTCTAAAACTCAAGAGCATGAAGATGAAGACTCCACTACTTGAACAGTACTGTCTTACATTTAAGTACAGTTTATAATGATTTCTTTCTCTTCTCCAGCTGTCTCCTGTACCACAGAGGAAGTAGGAACTTCCTCTGCGAAGACTGGTATTAATAGGTCCCGAAGTGGCCGTATCATAAAGCCCCCTCTAGATTATTGGCGAGGTGGGCGGGTCGTCATGGACAAAGACATGAACATGACAATTCATAATTCCTATGAGACAACTGTCTCTTTCCCAGTAAGCTACTAATACCTTGACATTGAACACACTTTGCTCTTAGATGTTACACGCTTGATGTAATTGACTTCTTTTACGGACTTATTTCAACATCTTTTTGCAGCAAGTCGAGGCAGAGGTGACAGTTTCCCGGTCCAACCGTGAAGGTAGGCATGCATGGAACTGGAAGTGCGTTAGCCTAGTATAGTGTCAAATATTGGGTACATTTTTAAGGCTAGTTAATTTGTTGCATATACCTTTCGCTCTGCGAAAACTAAAGCAAGACAATGGCTTCTAGTTGGAGGGCAGTAATGATAAAGTCAATGGGCAGCGCAGTTGCTTCATCAGGCAAACCTGAATATTGCTTTGTAAGGACCCTTCACCCTTATGTTTCTAAAATATTTTATTGCCTACGAGTGGTGCTATAGAAAAGGCCATGGGGTCACCGAAATCAGTTGGTCTCATGCTCTGGGGCAATGAAGGTGCACAGCAAGTTTCATGCTAATCCTTAGTGTTCAAGATGTTTTGTTTGGGCGACTGGATGGACGAACCAACCAATATGTCCATCCTTGGATCCCCACGGCGCTAAAAAGTGAACTTGTAGCTGAAAATGTTTTCTTCAACTGACATTTGTCTAAGTATGAATTAAGCCTTCGTTACACCTTGACATTGTGTCCTCTATATCCAGAGAGAACACGGAGTGAACGAAACGCCAGTGAGATGGCTCCACTAAGAAAGGTAAAACCACCACCTCGCCACCGTGACAGAGCCAGGGCCAAACCTGACAAGCAAACAGGAGGACACAACGAGCCACTGAACACTGACTTGAGCATCCCAGAGGGATGTTCTCGCAGATCAACAAGGTCTACTGCAGGAATTGCGGCCATACAGCCCGCATTGTGTACAGATGGTGTACCTGAATCTGAAGCCATCTTTAATCATCGCTCAAGGCGGAGATCTAAAAGCCCAAAGAGGCGGTTGCCAAAAAAATGCAATCCTCCAGTGAGCTCAGATCCTCCCACTGCTGACCAAGCGTCAGATTCAAGTGATGACTTTTGGGTGAAAGGGAACAGCCGTAGGAAGGGCACCAAAGTTCTCAGAGAAACTGCATCTAAGACCAGGAAAACTTTAAACAAGGCCAAACTAAAGGAGGATGATGAGGACCAGTGGTCTGAGGCAGAGCTTGCAAGGCTGCAAAAGTAAGTTATCGTACAACCACAGAAAGGGATGGGTCTCATTCACAAAAGTTCTTAAACTGTATTTATTGTTCATATTGATTTGCACACTGTAGATCAAAACCACTAAAAGCCATGCAGATATTGTATTGATCGGTGTAGTGGACTGATGGGAACAAATAAAATATATGACAAGAAATGACCTATGCCTACACTGGCAGAAAGACACACTTTTAAGTAAAAAAGAAATTCAGCTTGAAATCAGAATGTGGCTGGAATATGAAGTGCACACTCAGTCAATAGGCTTTGTCTTTAGTCGATGCTTTATTGATGATAACACAATATTACTATAGTCAACATTTTCGCCGTAGCATTTATCAAAGTTGTAACCGTTGTACCAAGGCCCAAAGTTACTTTTTACTGAATGAGTAATGTATACTGCACCATATAACCAAATGTGTTACCAAATGTGTGTTGTGTAGGGCTGTCAACCTGTTCCCAAAACATTTGGGAAGTTTCTGGGATAATGTGGCCCAGATGGTTGGAACGCGCTCTGCTGAAGCGTGCCAGAGAGAGCACATGCCGCAGGGAATTGTCTCGGTCCGGACCAGGACATCCAGGAAGAAGGAAGTGCCTGTAAATGAGCCAGGTATGTATGTTCCTATATAACCAGTGTTTCTGTTTGAGCCGGGTAGTTTTGGTTGCTTATTGAAGCTAGATTAAAACACTTTATTGACAGCAATCAGACACACTTGAGTGTAAGAATGGACTCATTTTTACATTCTCTGCAGCGATTCTCGCTAAAGTACCCCTTTTCCTCATTTCAAAATCCTAGTATCCCCTTTACCTGACACAACGATTTGCTTCGAAAACCACAGCTGGAATATGATGCTGTGGCATATGATACTATGAATGATCAGTGGCGTAACACAAGCCTACCCGAGCTTGGAATCTCTGACATTAAACGTACGGATTGCAGCTTATTGACAAGCTGAAATATTTTCACGCTTTTCAGTAAAAAGCAGCCCCTGTACTGTCTCCAGAAAAATAATAGGCTGTTTTTTTCTTGATGGGAAGTGATTTGATCAAATCTTTGGGCATCCGTTGTTATTCACTTTATATCTCCATTGTGACCTCACCACAGTTAGGCTCATGGGAGTGTAAAAAACATGTTTTTAATTTCCTGTGGTCTAAACGGTACACACATCTGAAAACATTTGAGGTAGCACACCGCTTGGGCACTGCCTTGCGGTGTGCGAGAGCCAATACAAGGCAGTGCCGTTGCATGTAGATCCTGTAGTCGGCTGAGACTGTGATTGACTGAGACACAACCAGCCTCAGTTTTACTAGCAAATATCAGAATGCAAGTTGCAAAAAAGCCATTGCAGCCATTAACATAACATGCTGCAAAGATAAGACATTTTTAAAAGGAAGGACATGGAGGAACTGGCAAGATGATGTTAATGCTGTTTGTGCCTCTTGTCGACCTATTCCCAGAACCTCCCAAGATTACCGCCGGAGTTGGAACCTTGAAGAGAAAGCAGCAAGTTCGTCAGCTTCTGAAGGCCATCCCCAAAGAAAACTATGATGATGCTTTCACCAACGCTTCCATGTTCGCTAATCGGTTCCAGGTATCACTTTCTGGTTCATGCTTTCTCTTTGTGGCTCTCAACTTGTTATTGTTAATATTTGCTGTATTTGTTCTTGGACTACAACAAATGTTTTAACAAAGTTGCTCTTTCTAGAGGTTATTTATTATATTAGTGTAATATGACGTTTTCTCTGTCTTGCTGCATAGTTCCCTGACACCTTGTCTTGTGAGGAGTCAGACGACGAGTTTGTGTTTCCAGATTTGGAGCCTGTGACTCCGGGGACAGCAGGCTTCCCTACAGTAAAGACCCCTCAGTGTCACCACATCACTGAAGATATGTTGGGCTCTGTCAACACTAACAGGTGAATGAAGCTGAATTCTGTCTGTTGCAAATGTTTTTTTGTGGCTGTCTAATATGTCCACTTTAGGAAGCGGGAGTCTATTTAAGTGCTGACTTTCTGTGGCGTAAAAGCAGTGTTTTCTTTCCCCCTTTCATTGTCATTTCTACTTTACTGGTGAAACAATATGAGTTTCAATATGAATCTGGCAAAAAAAGTGTTCCTTATTCATATACATGTGACTAGCTAGTATAAGCCATATATATGATCAGTCTGTCCAGTCTGTCCAAACTGTGCAAACTCAAAATGAGAGTTGGTTGCAACTCATCACAGATACATGTTTTTTGGGGAGGAGAATAGTCTAGTTGCACCCTATGGCCTTAGTTAATGACTTGATTACTATGATGTGGTAACTGGACCTTTTCTTTTCTCTCCATTTGAAGGGACAATGATGACCGGTGTGTTTATCAACTTCAAAAACGACTGAAGAAAAGCCGGGCTAATGTCCACCTTGATAGACATGCTGTAAAGGTACAACTTTATGATAATGAGAATATAAACACTGTCCATGTATACATTTTCAAGCCTATCATGTACTTTATCTCATCGTGGCGTTAAAATAACTGTTTCATTAGATTACAAATCAGTCATTGTCAGCAAACACTACTGTTTGATGAAGTATGAATTGAAATAGGATGCATACTTATTATTTCAATTGAATATCGTATGCTAAGTTCTTATGTACATTTCCCCTTTCAGGATATCAAACCATCAGGGAAACGATCTGAGAAAAGATGTCTTAATGGAGGTGGGTTTTCTAAAGAACATGTCCAACATAATTATTTTTGCAGTGTAGCCTAGTTGAAGTGTTCTGTCAGCTGTATAAAGTCATATCCGTCTATCAGAGGAGGTGGTAATCTCTGTCAAACTCCTCATCAGACTGTAATTCTACACACTGTATGATACAGACTCTGTAAAATGAGCCATGTTAACCTCATACTGTCCTTTTCTACTAGGAAACGATTCCTTCCTGGTCTGGGAGACGAGACCAGATTCAGCATCATCGCTTGAAAGTGGAGAGGAGGAGGATTTTTACTTTGAGGACTGAAATGTGTTCTTGAGGATTGAATTTTAAATTGTATTTTTGAGTCCAAATAAAGAATTTCTTCAAATAAACGTAATTGGAATCTGGATGTAGGATAGAGTAAATAATATACGATTACTTTAATTGTGGATAGACCTCCTGCTTCAATAGATATGCATGGAGTGTACTGTATGCATTAGGAAGCACAGCTTGCCCCTGGCTACCAATATTAAGACGCATCTCTCTCCAATGAACAGTAGTGGCATCTATGTATGTGTATATCTATGCTGAGGAAGGGTGGGCGGTCTCGGGCTGGCCAGGGTTCAATCTGGGACAGGGCAGCAGACTGGCACTGGCAGGGCTCGGGCTGTATAATGACCGGTCATCATCACTAGTAATGGGCTCCTGTATGAAAAAGCCACAAGCAACCTGAACATGGTGGTCAGGAAAGCTTGTTGGGGGAAAGCTGGACGCTATTATGGACAACCACTCAAACCGCCTTCACTTGGATATTGTGGGAAGTTTTAGCTGGAGGGGTAATGATAGATTGAATATTCATCTTCCCCTTGGGGACAGCCAATAGACTTAACCCATTTAGACCTGCTGCCACCTATACGTTGTTATACCTTTGAATCCGGGAGCCACCTCTGTGTCTCATTAGTTGTTGCTATACATATAGCAACATCATGTTGTATACATTTTTTTAGTAAGAATTTTAACATTTTCAGAAATCTTAGGTTAGGTTTTAGGCGTTTTTAGAATCGGCCTCAGGTCTTAATGGGTTTAAGTAATTTGTGCCGCTAGCTATGAAGATGCTGTGTGGTTATTTTTGTCAGTAGCAAAGAGTCGGGGCCAAAAAAGGCATCTTTGTCTCACTACCAGCACAGTGTTCATAACCTCTTGAACCCTACCACCCCTATTCTGGGCATGTCATGATAGGCAAACACTTTGCAGATCTACAAGCTCACAACACGGCGCATTGGGACACGTGAGCTTGTAGATTGGCAATTTTCACCATTTTATGTACAACGTAGCCATAGGGTTTAAGTGCTTATGCCATTAGATCAGAGATTGATGAGCAGTTTTATGGTGACAGTGGAAGGGGTGACCACCTCTGCCCTCATGAATACAGGGTCGACGGCTACACTGGTGCGGCCAGAAGTGTTGATGAGTTGGGCTCTCATCTTTTCCACTGCAGTGCAGCTTCACACAGAACAGGAGAGTGTGTGTGAGAGAGTGGGAATGGGGTTCCTGAAAGTCACTTGTGGGCAGGAGAACAACAGGTGGACATGCAGTTGCCAGGACCCATACTGCATCCATGAATCAATGGCGCAGAGGCTACAATATAACACTAAATTCTTAACCCCTTTAGTCAGATTTGTGACATTTATTTGATTATTTTTACATTTCTGTAAGCTCTAAAAGTAGTGTTGTTGGTATTGGGCAAGAAACTCTACTTTTAAATGGAATAAATAAATCAAATGAATAAATTGTCTTGTCATTAAAATGTATCAATGTCATGTGATTAGTGTGAAAGGTTTCATGAGCAGGTCAGTTAATTTCCACCTTGCAACTGAAATAATTAAATAAAGCACCTTAATTAACAGATCACTGTCATATTCCTATGATTCTAATATACAGTATATTGAAGAGGTGTACATTTGTGAATGGTCACATGTGTGACTGGTAGCATGGTATAACAGGTTTTTGCCACTCTGTCAGAGGAGGTGGAAATCTCTGTCAAACTCATCTCATCAGACTTGAATTCTAAATTTGATGTGAAATGAGCTATGTTTGATGTATTTATTTTATCTTGGAAGTGGAGATGAAACTATGATTTCTCGATTCATAGTCTCGTTTTAATTAGGATCATATGGGGGGAACTTGCAGAAAAGGTCGCCTTCAAGTAATATAGGTATCTATTTTACAAGGTGTTCCATCAATCGACTTTTATTTTAATTATTATCTTGTGGCGGACACCAAAGAGTGATAATAGGTGGACACTAGATGGAGGTATCTCACCTCAGAATGGATTGGTGGGGTGGTAATGGGAGGAGATTGGGAGGTGATATAGGGAAGTGATTTACCTGTGTGTAATGATGCAATTGTTTGGAAGTAAAGATCAGAGACAGACTCCATACTCCGTCTGTTCGTCTCATACTCACTAACTTCCACAATCTCATATTAGATCACGCTGACCCGGAGAAGAGTCAGCTGTCGCGGCGCCGGGTCAAACAAAGGTGCTTATTGGTCAAACACCCGGATGTGTGTCTCAAAGAACACAAACGGGAAGTGAAGTAAACTCCATGGAAGTGACGTCACAATGTAAACAGTGGGTATTTGAAAGTCCAGTGCAAGATTACCGCGATGCTGTGGTAAGATCTGTTTACTTCTGTTTGTATGAAGAGGTGTGGAATAAAATATTAAAACATTTGGTTTAGTTTTCAAACTTCAAACGATGTTTTATTCAGCTGATTACTGAGAAACTGTTAATTAGATAGCACGCATGAGAGCCGTAAGGGAGAGTTTATGTTTAGTTAAAGACGCACTGAAGTGACATTTTCGGTCATTTTATTTTGAAGGTTCAGCCTGAAACGTCGGCTTAACGACTCTAAACCAATCAGAAGGTCCCATCCCTTCAGGCTATGGGACGTTGGATCTCAATCACTTCAGCGTGCGCAACACAGCTAGTGTTTGTTTACAAGTGAGAGAGAGACGGCCAGTGAAGCACGTTTGCTACTACCTGGCTTATTTCTAACCTATAATGTTTTCAGATACATATTTTAGTGTGCAGATGAAGTTTAAAATGAGTAGGCCTAATACACTCATCTTCAATGAGATTCAAAACGGAGTATCTCTGCAATAAAAATCAGCTGTGTTTGAAGAACGTGCAGCTATGGGAATCAAACAGGTGCATGTAATCAAGATTCTTTTACATTCATGAAGGCTGCGTTATGTCATCACGCAGCACGTTTTCGTTTACAGGAAGTAATTAAGATTGGCTTTTTAGGGACTTTAGATGTAAAAATACACAAAAATGGTTTTTTTTCATTTTTTTGGGCATCTATTGTTAGGTATGCCCATATGATGACCACGGATATGCTCTAAAAGTGTGAAAAACATATTTTTCATTTCACTACACCTTTAAACGGATAGAATGCTATCCATTTGACATCGATAATTACATTATGTTAAGGAATACGTCATTGTTACATGCAGGTATCTTCTGCTGAAGGATAAAGAAGGTACAGAGTGCAACATCAAAGGTTTCTTGTCGTATCTGCCACTCTTATGAACCAACAATCACATCGGGCAAGAACTTCAGCCAGGGAAGACGCCGGGTGATCCGCAACCTGCATGTAACTGGAGATTCAATGGCCTTTCCAGATTCCCCCTGTGAAATTATATCTGTGATGATGGATGATGATGGGTCGTTCATTTACGATCCATCTCTTGTGCCAGATCATGTGCCTTCCCCCAAAACCACGAACTGTTTGCGACACACTATGACACAACATGACTCTCCTGCCAAGGTGTTTGCCAAGATGAAATCCCAACTTCAGAGGGAGCATCATGCTCTCACTGAAGTTTCCTCAAAGTCTAATTTGTTTCCCAGTAAGTTGTCACTCATGTCATTTCTTAATGTTGGGAATCAATCATGTAAAACTGTAATCTAGATAGGACTCACTTGTTACGCTTGTATGCAAACTAATAATCAATATTCCCTTAACACTGTGTTTGTAAGGTTCACGTTTGTAAGGCAAGCCCAAAACCAACATTTTTTGCTGTTAACTTAGAACTATGTTATTGAAATTCTCCAAATGACTGCAGGACTTTAAGGTTGGGCCAAACATTTTGTATAGTGATATATTGCAATGATAATGTGGTTGTCTTGTCACAAAACCCCAAGGCACACATGACGGGTCAACCTCCACAGCCTTTTATAAGGATGCGATGGAGCTCAAAACCTCCATGAATGATGTCAGAAGTGTTCCTGAAAGTGCTGAGCCTGTCAGTGAATCCAGATTGGAAGGAACGGATGGTGGGGATGTCCAGCCTTTTGTGGTGGACCCACTACTTGTCAATTCACCACATGTCCGCTTCAGAAAGAAGCGTGAGGATGTGCATAAAGTGCCTACAAAGCCCTCTGAATACGCACACCAACAGGTGGGTAATACTTGATTTTAAGAAATTGTGTTCATCAGGGTCATCATTTAGAACCATGGTTCCCAAACTTTTTAGCTCAAGACCTAAAGTGAAATTAAAATACTGAAAATAGCAGATCTACGAGCTCACAACGCGTTGTGATCCGACGTATTCCAAGTCCCAGCTAATCTATTTAACATTTTCTGCTTGGTAGGTCACTGGGGTTTATTTGACAAAGTGGATGCTGAAGTCTAACGCCAAAGGCCTGTATGTTGATGGAATCCGTGAGTAAGTATAGTTGTAAACTGTCTTTGATAGAATCTTATTTTATAGCTGAACCCAGACAAGACTGAGCTTCTCTTCTTCCCAGCAAAGTCCTGCCCCACGCAGGATCTAACTATTTCCATGGACAACTTAGTGACTTCGGAACCTTGGTGTTGTCCTCAACAGTCAGCTCTCATTCAAGAGCCACATCACAGCGGTCACTCGATCCTGTAGATTCACACTCTATAACATTCGAAGGATCAGACCCTTCCTCACCCAGAAGTCAGCCCAGCTCCTTATCCAGACATTAGTCATATCAAAACTTGTCTATTGTAACTCACCGCATGGCCTCCCAGCATGTGCACTTAAAGAGATAGTTCACCCAAAAAGTGACTTATTTTCTATCGATTACACACCCCATGAAGCCTTGAATTCATGAAGATTTTTTGTTTTTGTCGCATTCCTAAGCCAATAATTTGACGACTGGCCGAAAGATGCTAATGTCTCTGGTAGGAGACTCAGAGCCGCCGCAGGTCATCAAATTATTGTCTTGGAATGCGACAAAAACATAAAAATCTCCATGAATTCAAGTCTCCATATCCATAGGGTCTGTAATCGATAGGGGGAAAAAAACATTTTGCGGGTGAACTATCCCTTTTAAGCCTCTCCAAATGATCCAGAATGCCGCAGCACACTTGGTCTTCAACCGGCCAAAATGTTTACATGTCTCCCCCCCTTGCCAGGTCATTGTTGACCTGGCATCCTATAGTGTGTATAGTTTCAATGTACACGCTGATGATTCTTGGTTTACTTACAGTACAGTGTATGTATTTGTTTATTATTGGATTCTTGGTTTACTTATGTATTATTTTATTATTAGATTACGATTTCTATGCATTTGATGTAATATCTTGTGTTGTCCTTGCTTACTGTAAATCGCTCTTGATTAAGAGTGTGCTAATTTGCTAAATGCTAAGTTGTACATTTTTCAAACTGCTGGCACATAAGCAGGTGTACAGACACATGCATACATTTTATTAGGATTTTGACCTTAGCTTAATCTTAGCCTTTCAATGCAATTACATTTTAACTTGTATTCCTACACAGGGACAACAACCTGCATTGGCACAGTAGTAGCATTGTAAAGAGGGTTTCCAATTCTGTGCTCAAGACGTCCTCTGGAAAGACGTACAATTTGGTGGGCAAGATGACCATGTCGAAGGACTCTGGTAAGTAAGCTAAGAACATTTGAGATTTTCATTATGTAAAACTGTTCTGTATGTTTAGTGAGCTTGTAAAACAATGCAAAACATAGAAATGAAACCAACCAAGGAAATGTGACAGCAAAGTGGGTGCAGATAGTGGATGAAATAACGGTTGTCTTAAGGTATGTTGTCCTGTTTTATCCTTGTCCTTTATAGAATTGCCACGGTGGTTTTTAAAGAAGTTCACAAATGGATTCCCTGAAGACTGGAAAATATTATATGATAAATTCATGTCAGACTCAATAAAGTAAGTTGAATTCCGTGTTTATCTAGGAATGGTGTCCTTTTGTTGATTCATTCAGGTGGGGGTTTAGCCATTTGTTTTAGGAAAAATATCCACTGGCTCCGCACATCCGGATCTTCAAATGGTAAAATCAACAGGAAGCTGACGTAATAAAATAAAATGCTAAATGCCGTACTATGTTTTGTGATGTTCTATATTGGCAGAATCGGCTTAATTTGCTTTCGTTTGTGTTAAAATAGTGATCTTGATTGCCATTTCACCGTACAATGTCTCCTCATTGGTTTACATTGTAAACCAATGAGGAGACTATTTTTGGATTATTAATTTCTTATCAATGGAGCAATATATCTTGCAAATTGGACTAGTTGCATCATCACAAAATAACTACACAACCCAAACCTCAATCAAAGTATCCTTCTGTTTTAAGCCTGTGTTAATAATAATCCTTTTCTTTTTATCATCTATGCTAGGAGTAAAGTTGGAGTCGTCAAGAGACAGTCAGAGAAAGCTGTCACCAACCACTCTGTGAAACGGCAGAGGCGAAATGTTAGCAACACATGTAAGTATAGCATGGCAAAATGAAAACTAGTTGAAATGTGACATGCTTAAATAAAAGGCCAAATTCAGGAATCATTAGAGTTGCTGTTCATACTAGGGCCTTGTACATAATTCCAAGTTACAGTACAAAAGAGACACACATTCAGTACACTGATGCATGCACTACTGTTCTACAGCAGTGGTTCTCAAACATTTTCATGTCAAGGACTCACAATTTATATATATATTTGGCTGTGGACCCCCATTTGAAAAGTTGTTGTGCCAGGGACCCACATAAGGGAAGATGTATCAAGATTTGTCAAAAATAGCAGAACGCCTCATTGGCCACTGGGCCGCACGTCAACACCGCCCCCATATTATGTAGGGCAGCTTAACTCTACTGCAAGAAATATGCCTGAGTTGTATATTTAAAGTAAGCCTACCTGAGCTGAGACTAAACTTGTTTCTGTTTTAAAACTATTACTTTTACTATCTATGAAAGATTAGTTGTTTTGGTATGAAAACCCACATTGTTTATGTAACCAAGTATCCAATATCACATTGTTTATGTAACCAATATCATAAAATAACAAGTCTGACATTTGTAATAAACCAAACAGTGTGACGATTGTATGACAATTCAGCAAGTTATGGTTAGTTTCACTGCTTTAAATTTAAATAAAATAAAAAATAAATGCAAAACAAGAAGTACAATATTCAGTGACATCTTTTGAGAAAGTCAAGTAAAAAAGTGGTTGTGCAGGTGAGGTGAGAAACCATGGAAGGGCTTATAGGACGACCTCATCTTTTCTTTACATTGCATGACGTATTTTATTAAAGCAAAGTAAAAGAAGATGGAAAAAAACGGTAGCATGTTTAAAAAGGTTTGTCTGTTTGATTAATTGCCCACGTTAGTATTCAGTTTATTTATTGTCTCAGCCAGGCCGAAAGGCATGGCGAGAGAGTATGTTTTAACCCCTGTCCGTCCGTCCGTCCGTTACCAGCTAATCTCTGGCACCGTTGGCCCGGCCGCTGCGAAACTGTGCACGCACACTCCCTGGAGGCCAATTCAGAACCGCTGGCCCAAACTTTTTAGATTGGCCTGTTATAGCGCCACCAGGAGGCCGATATGTGCAAAACACATTTATTGATACTACTCCTACAGATTTTGTCCAAACATCACACAAATCGGTACACAGTATCTCTATAGTCATGTGATCAACACGGATTTATCCGATTTCCCATATTCCATTTTGATTGCCTAAGATTGGCTTCCAAAGTTTGCAGGATTGGTCCGTTTTGAACAAAATGCCTCAAATCATGAACGCAGCTTGCGATTTCCGTGAAATCTCACACGCACATTTCTATTAAGCCGAGGAAGAAATGCCACCCTTTTCACATTGGCCGGTTATAGCGCCACCAGCAGGTCTAATTTTGCAAAACACATCTTTGGAACAAAATGCCTCAAATCATGAATGCAGAGTCCGATTGCAGTGAAAAGCCAACAAATGGCACCCTTTTCACATTGGCCTATTATAGCGCCACCAGGAGGCCACAATAACGTACCTGACCTGGCGGAGACCTGTGCTCCGAGGAGCACTTTTTCTAGTTAGTTTTCTTTTTAAGTCTGATGGGGAGGATGAGCCAATAAATAGTTGGAAATTGGCATTCCATAATGTGACACCTCTGTATTTGACACAGAACTGCCCCCTAGTGGTGTGACATCTGGGGGCATGTAGGAGATTTGCCTTTCTGGTGTTCTGGGAATGGAGATTGGAGTTGTACATTATTATTTTGTAGATGAAGATGCATGTCTGAAGAATGTTTATGTTCAAATTGTTAGAATTTTAAGACTTGCGAATAGACTGGCGAGGACTGTTCCCTGTAGTTTGAACTGTTTCCAATCATGACAAACCGTTTTTGAAGTAAATGTAATTTATGGAGGTGAGAGGGGTAGGTGTTAGCCTATACAATATTACAGTATGTAAGGCTATACTAGGCTATAATATAGAGCAAACAGGTTCTGTTGAGAAATGGGCTTGTTTAGTAGACATACATGCATGCATTAGGAGGCATGGCTACAAAATAACATATGATAACAATGTTATTTAGAAAGCATGTTTGGACAGATGCTACATCCATAATGTTTACCTGGTGTCCTAGTTTCTTTGAGGCTTTACATTTTCTTTGCATTTCTATTTTCTCTTCTCCAGCTGACTCCTGTCCTCCTACTTCCTCTGCGGCGGCAGATATTAAAGTGTCCCGAAGTGGCCGTATGATAAAGCCCCCCCTAGATTATTGGAGAGGTGGGCGTGTCATCATGGACAAAGACATGAATGTGACAATTCATGATTCCTATAAGACAACCGTCTCTTTACCGGTAAGCTACTAATAAACCTTGACATTGAACACACTTTGCTCTTACCCCTCATGTCGACACGTACACACTTGATGTGATTGACTGGTTTTACAATGACTTATGTAAACATCTTGCAGCAAGAAGAGACACAGGTGACTGTTTCCCGACCCAACCGTGAAGGTAAGCATGCATGGAAGTACTGTAGGTTGTGTCAGATGTTGTTGGGTGCATGTTTAAGTGGGCTACACATCAAACTTTGTTGTTCAGACTACTACAGACTGTAAGGATCCTAAAAGGCTACGGGTGATGCTAGACTCTAGAGGAAAGGCCATTGGGTCACCAAAATCAGGGGTTCCTCCTCTTCTTGAGGAGATGAAGGTGCACCAGACTCTGTCTTTTTATTTTTTATTTTTTTTTAGGTTAGTTTGTGAGGTTAAGGTTAGAGTTGGGCATAGTTGTTGTGAGGTTAGGGTTTAGGCATATAAACACGCCCACCTGGCCGAAACGCCAAAGAAAGAGGGGGTCCCGAAGGTGCACAGCTAATTCCATGCTAATCCAGCCAGCCAGTAGTGTTCAAGATGTGATGTTTTGTCGGAAGGAAGGAAGAACCAACCAACCAACATTGCCATCCTTAAAGCCTATTTACTTGAAAATGTTTCCTTGTGACATTTGTCAAATTGGTTGTGCGGCAAAAATAAATTAAGCCTTACACTTACCCCGTTTCTTCTATATCCAGGGAAAATACAGAGTGAACAAAACAGCAGTGAGATGGTTCCTCTAAGGAAGGTAAAAACATCACCTCGCCACCGTAACAGAGCCAGGGCCGAACCGGACAAACAAACTGGGAGGACACAACGAGCCACTGAACTTTCTGGACGAAGAGAACCCAAGACTTCCAGGAGGAAGGAAGAGCCTGTACATTTGTAGCATGTTAATGTATGTCTCCACTGTCAGAAGGGTGTAAGGAAACACAGCTGTACATTCATGTAAACAATTTAAATGTAGGATAAGTAATATTTTTCTGGTTACACAGAAACGTTTCTTGTTAAAGGTACAGATCGTTATCATTGCTATATAGATCGTTATCATTGCTATATAGAGAGTTTGTTCAATAATAGGGGTCTCCAATCTCTCCAGCTCTTTAATAAACGAAAAATTCATTTTCAGGTGGTTGCCAGTTTCAGCCGATCAGAAGAGATCAGCTTAAAATGTATTGTGTTCCAGTTCCAATTTTGTCTGCTCATTGTGTCATCACTTCCAATTTCACTTTGTAAAAAAAAAAAAAAGACAGAAAATGTCACTGCACTGCATCTTTAAGGGCCATCGACAGCACTGTAACTGTTAACAGTGCTAGTGTTGATGGCCCTTAACTCCTTGTTGTTCCATCAACCTTTGACAGTGACAGAGGAATGTCTTAAAATGATGATAAATTATCATAGATCAGTGTATCAGTTTTATTCCTGAATTCACCCACTATACAGTAAATACATATTAAATAAAATGATCGCTCTATTGGCCTGTTTTATTCCAGAATTACTCAATTCCATTTCACCATTAATTAAAAATGACACTAATAATCCAGTAGCTAAGTGTATCAATACACTTTGAAATTATACCATGGAAGAACAAGATACGAGTCTGTACAACATGGGCATTTGATCTGAAGACACAAGTTAACCTTTATGTGGTTCATGTCATTTAGTTTTTGATATAGACCTACATTTTAGAACTACCAGTCACATTGACACAACGTTAATAAATAGATTATTGGACAAACCCCGGATGGACTAAGTCAGAATGACTCTTACTTGTTTAAGATTCTCCTTGCAGCAAGCAAAAAAAGCTATTACAAAAAACTGGTTGCAGAAAAACTGCCCTACTATGGGAGTATTTATCAGTACTGTGAGACAATTGCATCTCTTAGAGCAGATGACCTACTCTTTGAAGCTCCAAAAGGAGCTGGGTGAAAAAAAGATGGGGGAAGTGGCTGGACTATTTAGATAGCGAGCCAGACCCTTGATGATGATTGTATCCTCCTTGTGGTATATTATATTGTATTTTGTATTTGATCTTAAATACTGTCAACATGTTTTCAGTCTTATTATTATTACTAGTACCAAATGTCCCATGACCTCTATTATTTATTTATTTATTTGTTGTTGTTCTGTTTTTGTTTTTTACCTGTATGTTTTATTTTTACTGCTTCTTTTTCTGTTGTTTTTTTGTATTGTCTGATAAAACTTCTGAAAATAAAGAGTTTAAAAAAATAAATAAATAGATTATTCAGAAAAATGCTTCCCCCCAACCATACAATGCACCTCCAACTACAACTAGTATCAGGTATTTGATTTAGCGCAGCTCTCCCTCATCTGTTGAAGTACAATCTGCAGCTAAGTTCAGGAAGGATTCCAACTGTGACAAATGACCCTGTATGTTTGTCTACAAAAGAAAATAAAGTAAAAATCATTAAAAGAAAATAATATATATATATTTAAATGATTTTTACTTTATTTTCTTTTGTAGACACACATACAGATAATTCACTTTCAACAATGATGCAAGCATTTTTTAGACAAGACATACTATATATATATATATATATATATATATATATATATATATATATATATATATATATATATATATATATATATATATATATATATATATATATATATATATATATATATATATATATATATATATATATATATATATATATATACACACACACACACACACACACACACACACACACACACACACACACACACACACACACACACACATTACCCCACGGGGTCCCCGTTGCGGTAATGGGGGGCTTATTATACATTTTACTTCCTCCTATGATTCCGGGGAGACATCAAATTTCTCTTTTGGGTCTTGAGTCGAACCAATTACTCCCGCAGAGACATCAAATTTTTCTTTTGGGCCTTGAGTCTTGGGACTTAAGGCCCAAAAGAGAAATTTGATGTCTCCGCCGGAGTAATTGGTTCGACTCAATACTCTTTTGGGTCTAACTGGTGTGGTTGTCATGGTTACTAACCTGGCGTCTGTGTTTCAGAATGATTGGGGGGCGGAGTGTGTCATCAGTGGAGATCTGGCCCACCTGGATTGTCCTGTATAAAACAGGTGGATGGACTTCACTCTTGTCCTCTCTCTCAACATGAAGCTCACTGGGAGCACTCCAGCCTTTTGGATTTTGGTTGTTAAAGGACAAGACCACTTTGGTAGAGGTTTGGGTTGTGTAGTTAGTTACCTTGCCATGCTGTAACTCCAAAGGTGAACAAGAAATCTAAAATAATTGCTCCATTGAATAGAAATTGATCATTCAAAATATGCCTACATTGTACACGACGTCCAGGTCAGACCTCAGAAACGACAAAAAAAAACAAAAAAACAACTACATGTCCATGTCATTACAGTTCTCAGATAGCGTCCATACTCACTCAGAAACATGTTGAAATGTCTCACACAATCTCTTCTCCTCCAGGCTATTATGTGTTAGTTGACCAGCCACAGCCCAACTTGTTATTATTGTCAGGTGGTTATGGCATGTGACATGTGGTTTGTGAAGCTAACTGTTTAAAATGTTCCTTTGGACTGGATGGGTCCTTCATGTTAGAATCATTTAGAAATGAAAGCAGAGTGATCCACTGCTTCTTTCTCTTTTTCATCTGTGATTGATTGATAGGCCTGTCACAATAATGATATAATCGGCGTCATTGTTTCCATGTTGCAAAATGTTCCTATATTTTCAAACGTTTTCAAAAGTAGTGGAACTAGCTGATCTATAAGCTCACAACGCATCGCAATGCGACACGTTGTGAGCTTGTAGATCGGCTATAATCACTACTTTTTAAAAAACATAATTTTTAAGATAAAATTATTAAATATGGCCTATTTTGACCATAGTATATTATTTATTTTAATTATTGTTATCATTCATTTTGTCGTATATTTAAAGGTAGGGTAAGTGATATTTTTGGGTTAAAACAAAAAGTATTTTGTTAAAAGGTTAAAATACTATATTCTGATAGTAATCATTGCTATAGAGTCTTTTTTCAGTAACAGGAGTCTCCCTGTCTCTCCAGCTCTTTAATAAACAGAAAATATATTTTTCGGTAGGTGTCAAAATCTCAGCCAATCAGGAGAAAGTACCCATTTTTAAGCTTAATTTGTATAGTGTTCCAGTTCCAATTTTGTCTGCTCATTTCTTAGTGTCATCACTTCCAATTTCACTTGTTTAATCTGTATCCTGATTGAGTTCTCTGTCCTGGTTGGATAAAATTGGAAATGAAACTGAAACAAAAATGCATTTTCTGTTTAATAAAGAGGTGGAGAGACAAGCAGACTCCTTTTACTGAAGAAACACTCATAGCAATGAGTACTATCAGAATATAGAGCTATTTAACACTTATTTTAACCTAAGCAAATCACTTACCCTACCTTTAACTATATTGAAGAAAGTTATAATTTAGCATTTCAACTTTTACTCTCTCTCTCTCTCTCTCTCTCTCTCTCTCTCTCTCTCTCTCTCTCTCTCTCTCTCTCTCTCTCTCTCTCTCTCTCTCTCTCTCTCTCTCTCTCTCTCTCTCTCTCTCGTGTCTCTCGTGTCTCTCGTGTCTCCAGGTGATGCCTGGAGCAGAGTGTTTGCTGTCATCCTGTACGCCGAGTTCCTGAAAGAGCTGGCGGCCATCGCCCAGGAGCACAGCGTAGTGCCGGACCACTCATCGCTTCAACCCCAAATTTCACTGTTCTGGGGGGAACGTTCACCAGAAATAGCTGATGTCCAAGCTCATGACGCGTCAAAATGTGACGCGTTGTGAGCTTGGAGATCAGCTATTTCTGACAAAGAGATTTGGTGTAGTACAGTACAGTTGCTGTACAGTTGCAACTCAGATCCGTTTCACTGTGTATATCGAGGGTTTAAGTGGTTACATGAACGTGATGGGTCATTCCACCAAATTAATTAAAGCCATTTGGCTCATCCACTTTACAAGTGGGCTTATTGTCAGCAACAGCCAAGAACACAGGAGTCTATCCCTATTACAGCACTAGACCCCAGGGAGACAGACACATGCTGATTTGCCATTTCCAGGATTTGATTTCCAGGATTTGAGTCTTGAGTCCCAAGACTCAAGACCCAAAAGAGTCTTGAGTCGAACGCATTAGATCCAAGTAGACATCAAATTTCTCTTTTGGGCCTTAAGTCCCAAGACTCAAAGGCCCAAAAGAGAAATTTGATGTCTACTTGGATCTAATGCGTTCGCAGGAGTAATTGGTTCGACTCAAGACTCTATTGGGTCTTGAGTCGAACCAATTACTTAATATTTTGGACACAGCTGGTTTCTGCCCGACAGCACAGATATACAGTACTACTGTCAGGACTTGACTGTGACAAACATATTTCCCTGTGTGATTATGAATATGTAGGGGAAGAAAACTGATTATTTGTATTGATAATTTATCATTTGTATATAAACGCAATGAGATTATTCTAATGATGCTTAATCTCTAAATATATTATTTTGTGACAGTGTGAATACCAGACGGGTACATTTTTGTATTTAACTGAATAAATTGTTCAGTTTGATTACAAATCATATTTATAGCCTTATACAGTTTCCATACTGTTAGCTGATACATAAAGATGTTCCCTTAATTGTGTCTTGTGTCTCTTTGTGATTACAGTTGGTTGATGACCAATTATTGTATTTAGTCATGTTTAATTATTGGGTTATTACTCCATCAATTGTTCTGTTTTTGTTGCTTAATCATTTTAAATAACGGTCACCTTATTTTAACTGAAGCGTTTGTTGTTCCCTTCAGATTGTTGTGTTGACATCCGTCACATCTTAAATAAACAGCTTTTAAAAAGAAGTTTCGTGTATGTGTGTTTGGGGTATGTTTGATTGAGTGTTTAACCCTCTTTTTGGACAGACTGACTAAAAAGACTAAAAACTGCTGTTTGGACGCCATCTAGTGTCCATCAGCAGACACTACATCTGTCTGAGGATATGGGTGTAAAATGTATTTCAGATCTCCCGGTGGAAAAGTGACGCATGTGCTTACTCTCTATTGATTTTATCCCACTGTTAGGGTTGTTTTATATATATTTGTTTAAGACTTACAGTAGGCTGCCATGTCCCACTGGAATACAGTGACTGATATGAATTAATAATATACTGGGACCATACGTAAAATGAAGAATACCTTGTGATGTCAGTGACATTTTATTACAAATGAAAATAAAAATAAGAAACAGTGCAGTAACAATACGTTTTCATATAGCAGCAATTTTGCATGTACAATATAAATATAAATATATTGTCTGTCGGGCGGAAACCTCATTATGGCCAAAACTGTAGGGGTGTTTTTTTGGGGACGAGCGTTCCGCAAAAAAAGATAAGCAAACTCAGAAACAGGCTAATGACTAGCCTCAGTTAACAGGCTGAACCCGCTGAGGCTGCGTAATGCTATCTACAAAGATGGTTAATAAATCAAGATACGCAACTCCAGTTTACCTCCCGTTTCTGCGTGACGTAGGAGACCTTGCGTATCTTGATAAATTAACCATCTTTGTAGATAGCATTACGCAGCCTCAGCGGGTTCAGCCTGTTAACTGAGGCTAGTCATTAGCCTGTTTCTGAGTTTGCTTATCTTTTTTTGCGGAACGCTCGTCCCAAAAACACACCCCTTACCGCTGCGGGTAACGGCGAACAGGCCTTATGTAATCACATTTATTTACATCAGTGTGTTCATGTAGTTTATCAATGTTTAATGAGCTAATGTCATAAAAATCCACCGTAGACTTGGCATATTTTTATTGATGTAGCCTAGTATAGTGTGACATTTGCTCAATTTGTGATTTTGGGGGTCCTCTGCCAAATACATATTAATTTGGGGACTTGACATGAAAATGTTTAAGAATCATCATATTGGCTGAAAGCTGAATGGGTAAAGGTTGGAATCCCAGCCCTGACAATGTGTCGAGATGTCCTTGAGCAAGACACTCAACCAAGATGAAATCGGTTTAAGTATATTCCATCATTGTTATCATCATCATCATCATCCTTATCTATGGGGCAGGCACATTATTAATTATGAATTCCACTTAAAAGACCCCTTAATTAGGAAATCGCCTCTCTCTCTCTGTGTCTATGTCAGGAATTGTAAACCTGGTGCCAAAAAAGTACTCAGAAAACATAATCCAGGCTTTATCTGGCAGAGATAAATACATTTTTTTTTATTTGGCTCTCAAGGAACAATAGAAACTAAAACTACAAAATATTCATGAACACAAGTGTAAGAAAATCAACCATTGTACAAAGGTAGAAAATAATCTGGTTAGGAAAAAGCCCAAAATATAAATTTTGGAAATACAAAACACAACACACTCTTACATGCAATGATCAACAATAAATCAAAAAGCAAATTATAGGAAAATAAACATTAAATCCTAGATTAAATTAACCTAATATTAGTTCAGGTTCCGATGACATGCTTGATTTATTAGCTTTTGCTGTATTCATGTATAACAATTTATGTTAAATCATCTTGTAATTCAGGTTATGATTTTGTCAAAATGTAATTTATACGGAGTGAACATTTCGAATCATAGTAAGTCTAAATGGCGTGGCCCAGTTCAACTGGGACAACAAAGGAGTGATGTTCAGCCAATTATACCTGTAGTGTTAAAAAGAATAGTGTTGTACAATAACTAACACTGAGTAAACTCACATTTAATTAACAAAAAAAAAACATTTACAACTACGTTACCAATAATTTAAAGAACAAAATCATTCTGAGGCCTGTCAGCATCGCATCATTTCCAGCACAGCATAGCAGCGATTATCTATTCTTTCATCGTTGGTTTGAAAAATCAACTGTTAAATCCAAACTGTTCAACAAAACACTGTTAAAAAGCTAAGGCTTAAATCATACTTTGTTGCCTGACCCTTAAGACAAGCACTGTATGACAGAAATGATGCATTATCAATTTAAAACGGTTGATGCGTGCAGAAGGCTAGTATGAAGAACTGACTTCAGTTGTACCACTGCAACGTGCAGCAGTATACACAGGTGAATATAACATCTGCTACGGATGTAGAATAATAATCCTGAGATAAAAACAAATGAACCCATACAGATGATTCTACTTCACTGCAAGGATCCACAAATAAATGATGACAGAGTAATTCATTATTGTAACAACTGCAATACAGACAAACATAAATATAAAATTGTGTAAGAGTCTACAGTGGGATATTGTTTGTTCAATACGCCCTCCAAATAAAGAAAGCACATCCTGAGGTTAAAAGCAATTTCACGCCTGATTTATATCGTACAATGGCGTCACATGGTTAAAATAGCCAATCTACAAGCTCACAACGCTTCACAGATCTGTGACGCATTGTGAGCTTGTACATCTTCTATTTTCTGTGCGAAACACCTTTCCCTTGCATGGTGGCTCCATCTCCGGCTTGAAATTCTGATGACCTTTTCATTTGGCCGTACAGTAAACCGTTCTTTGAAAGAGATGCAAGTAAACATCTTTCACATGAGTGACTGGTGCAGCGCTAGGTTTCTAGACACAGAATTACAATTATTCAGACAAGCAATTACTGAAGCGGATTGGATGTTTTCCTTACATGAACAATGTTTAGAAAATGGGCACATTATTATTATGGTCCCCATCTCCAGTGCTCAGCCCCCAATTCTTTTTCATCCTAAACGCTGGACATGGCAACTCTTAGTTCTGGAACTGAAAAACTTTCTCTAGTGGCTTGTTTTAGGAACTCAAGTGTAAAGTGTAGTAAAAAATATAATTTGGTCATTAGAAATCCATTTTCAAAAATATATTTTAGCTACTGACAATATATATTCTCCCACAATATATTTTTCTTCAACTCAACTTCAGCTAAAATGTCACATCACAGGTTTGCAAGTGTAAAAAAAGTAGGTGAAATTCTTTGTCGTGCAAGCTTCCATCTGTAGGATGTTTATATTTGGCTGTTTATTTTGAAACATTCAATATATATCGTCTCTGTCGGGTGGAAACCTCATATGTCCAAAACTGTTACTTTCCAAAAATAGCACCAAAAAAAAGCTTGAAACGCGACGCAAACTTTTGATACTTTTGTGTGACGCTGTAGTATGATCAAGTAGGGCATTGATTTATGAAAAAGCACAAAAAGTTAGAATATAGAGAGGTTTCTGACCAACAGCGTCAGAAACTTGTATATCGTTTGAGATGGTAACATGGGACTAGTAGATGCAGGACTGGGACAGTAGCTCCTGGTAGTGCAGTCCACTAGCTAGAGAGCGAGCCATGCGTCGTGAGGTATGCTTCATGTCTCTAGCTGCTCGGATGGCCCGGTCGAGGGAGGTGCTCAGGGACCGCCGCTGGTTGGTGGTCAGGGAACTCGTATGACCCCTCGCCTCCTTGCGGCCCCTGACACCCGAGGGTGCTCCTCCACTGCTGTTCGAGGGCACATGCAGGGCCTCTGGGTAAGAGTCCATCTTGATCACAGGACTGGGGTAAAACCTGAGTGGAAAAGGGGTTCGATGTCATGACCGGATATTAACCAAATGAACCCTAGCGTCCCTATTCTGGGCCTGTCATAATGGGCTCACTGCCCTTTTCTGTGAAAAAGGTGCAAACATTTGGCGTAAATAGGCTCACATTCTGCGAAAACTGGGTGAACGTTCTGTGAAAATACCTGATATACAAGCTTGCAGATTTTTGGTTTAAGAGCTTCTTTCGTCTTCTACAGACAGTTATTCTTGGAATATTTTATTCTGTATCTGCAAGTTTATTATTCAGACAGAACAGCTGAAAAGGTGAGCTATATTATATTCGAGGAGTAGACTTTCTACATGCCATTATCAGGGGGTGAATGTACTATATATTTGTGTGAAATTAACTGACCCAATCCTACTTAATAATTGAAAATAGCAGATCTACAAGCTCACAACAGGTCGCATTGCGACGCGTTGTGAGCGTGTAGATCTGCTATTTTCAGCGCAGCAGTGCTTCTGCGAGAGAATTTTCGGGAGCCCCGACCATCTTTTCACTGACAGTCTTTTACGGCTGACCGGAGTTTTGTCAAGATCTACCACAGAAAAATAAATAAAGGAATTAGAAAACTCTTAAGGTTTTGTTTGGACATTAACACCGATACTTGCTGTAATTTTTGGGCTTAAATCAATTAACATAGCATTTAAATGTACCTGGTGTTGAGGTGTGTAGAGGGGCTGTCAAAACTGTCTTAGCTATGGGCACTGGGCAGTGATTCACCTGGGGAAGATAATTAGGCCAGATGTATATTATTGTAATTAACGAATATGATAATACTCCCAAAATAAAAAGGACAAAATAACAAACAAATCTAACAGCACAGCTCCCACCAGCATGGAGTTATCTATAGCTTTAAGCCAGTCATCAGTCAGCTGTATCAAAGCAGTAAAAGTGGAGTGACCAGCTCTATAGGCATGTTGAGAATATGTTGCAAGCTTGTTTAAAACAAAATAAGCTTGAATTTGTGAATGCACCAACTTTTCCATGATTTTTCTCAAAACAGGTAAAATACTTATAGGAATAACCTTAGCCTCCTTCCACAGCTTTTGACATAGACCCACATCCTAACATCTATTAATAATATGACAGATAGGAGATGCTATATTCTCAGCACTTTACCATCCAGATTATCTAGACCTTAGGCCTACTATCATAAGGAAAAGAGCAGAGTAACTGCTCCACAAATAATTGCAAGGAGTTGCAGTCATTGTCGTGGAATAGCCAGATAGATAGATAGATAGATAAATAGATACAATGTGACAAAAGTCAGCAGTTTGCCACTTCTAGACAACACCTAGAAGAGAGCTGTAAATAAATGTAAATAGGCTACTGATTGATTTAAACAATATATTCAACACATGGCCCAACTCAAGGAAAGGTGAATAATGATGTCTTACTAGTGGTGAGGAATAGCTAGATATATTGTTTTTAAGGCCAGTTACAGTTAAAACTCACGAAACAATCAATGAATAATTACCTGTGGTGTTTGATCTGATAGCACCATTATTATTGTTCTTTGTGGGTTTTGCTGGTACAGGTCGTTCAAAAAAAAAAGAAAGAAAAAAATAATACATTAATCAAACATTTCACAAGGTTATGTAAAGTTTTAACTCCAGATTAAACATTACACATATAAAAGATCATTTTATTGTTAAAGTATTTAAAAAAAAATATTTAAACTCAAGTGATTGTACTTCGTTACGGTCCACCAGTAAAAAACATTGAACACCAGTACTTTGTGTTTGGGCAGAAGCTAGCTGGTAGCTAGTTGGCTAATGCTAACTAGTACATGACCAACTAACTTTATGTCAACACAAATAAACATCTCCTTCAAATAATGTATCCTTTATCACTCACCTATGCAGTGTACTGAGTTCAGAATGAATGTTTTTTGCAATTCTGTTCTTTATAGTCTCTTCTGTTCAGTTGTCCAGGGGTTGCCACGTCTTGTGAGACCGCTAAGCAAAACCAATGTTGCCAAGTCTCGTGAAAGAAACAAGCAAAACGACCTCCAAACCCAATCTTCTTCTTCTTCTTCTTTCGTGTTTTTTGGCAGTTGGCAACCATTTAAGGAGCATTACCGCCACCAGCTGGACTGGATTGTGAACTGGACATGTACAGTAAACCAAAAAAATAAAAACAAAACTCTATATTCTATTGACTAACTGGGTTTCTCTTGTGTATCTAATGATGTTATCGTATACTTTCCCTGCTGCTTTCCCTAAGAGACCTGACAGTGTTAAATCATGATGTTTCCCCTTTTCCAACTCCTGATATAATTGATTCCTCTCACTGTTGTACTTCCCACATTGGAGAAGTACATGTTCTACTGTTTCTTGTTCGTCACACTCTGTACATTTCCCTGTCGGGTGCTTCCCTATTCTATGTAGTGAATCATTCAGCCCTGTATGTCCTATTCTCAACCGTGTGATGATACTCTCCTCCTTCCTCTTCCAGCCCACCGCCCTCTCAGTACCGACCTGCTTTTGGATGTTGTACATGTGTCTTCCAACCTCCCCCTCATCCCAGTATTCCTGCCACACTGACTGTGTATAGGCCCTGATCATTGGTTTAACTTCACTCTTACTTAATGGTACCTTCATGTCTATCTGTCTAAATCTTAGTGTTTGTTTGGCCAGGCTGTCTGCATGCTCATTCCCCTCCACACCAGCATGAGCTGGGACCCACAGGAATTGTGTTGTTATTCCTTTCTTTTCTGCTCTAAACAAAATCATATATATTTCATTTATAAGGTCCATTCGGCATGCAGATCTCCCTGATCTTACGCTCTCTAATGCTGAGAAGCTATCTGACGCTATGACTGTGTTGTTTATTGCTTTTTCTTCTATCCATTGTAAGGCTATGATTATCGCCACCAACTCTGTTGTATATACAGACACATGGTCTGTTAGTCTTCTCCTGATATTTACCTTGCTTACTGGGATGTGCACAGCTGACCCTGCACATCCTGAACTCTAAATTGCCTGAAACGTACTCCTAACAGGTTTTTGGGAGGACGAGTTTGGCCTCCACACTTAGTGATTTTTTCGGATTTAACTTTCGTTTCGGTAAAATAATTTTTACCGAAACGAAAATTACCAATCAACTCTAAATTGCCTGAAACGTACTCCTAACAGGTTTTTTGGGGGACGATTTTGGCCTCCACACTTTCGTTTCGGTAGTTTGATTACAAAATGGAAGTTGTGTAAAAAATAATCTGACTATACTAAGTTGTTATTTGTTTGTTTAAGTCAGGCTATACTCTACTCAGAGTCATAAGTATACAAAATGTACTAAAGTACAGTGAACGTCTGTGCGGTTTGTCTTCATCACTGAAAATAACGTACATGTAAACTGATATAAAACTGCTGTCATGTGCAGTTGGGGTGAAGAAACACAACCATTTCACTCCTAATAATACCTATTTGATTTGACATCCTGACTTGCTGCTGTAGCTGAGGCTTGAACCTGTTACCTGCGGCTCACTAGTCAGTGACTCTATCCATTCACCTACAGCTGTTTCCTTGGAATCTGTGGTTCTGAAACCTTTTGTTGTCAACCCCCCAAATTGACATGTATTTGGGCAGTGGACCCCAATGTGAAAAGATGTAGTGTCAGGGCCCCCCATGAAAAAGATTTATATTTATGCTGTAACACATTTTTTTAAAAGTTATTTGTCTTGTTTGTTGTTAAAGTCAAAGCACCAGGAAGGCTATATTTGTCATCCAACTGTTAGCTCAATGGGTTGAGACGCTGTATACATGATCCAGAGGCCATGAGTTCAAATCCCATTGATGTCTTTCCTATGATTCTTTCCTTTGCAGACTGGCTTCCAGAAGATCAACTGAAAACTACCAGGAAGGCTGTACTTGTCAGCCATCTGTTAGCTCAATGGGTTGAGACGCAGTATTCATGATCCAGAGGCCATGAGTTCAAATCCCATTGATGTCTTTCCTATGATTCTTTCCTTTGCAGACTGGCTTCCAGAAGATCAACTGAAAACTACCAGGAAGGCTATATTTGTCATCCAACTGTTAGCTCAATGGGTTGAGACGCAGTATACATGATCCAGAGGCCATGAGTTCAAATCCCATTGATGTCTTTCCTATGATTCTTTCCTTTGCAGACTGGCTTCCAGAAGATCAACTGAAAACTACCAGGAAGGCTGTACTTGTCAGCCATCTGTTAGCTCAATGGGTTGAGACACGGTATACATGATCCAGAGGCCATGAGTTCAAATCCCATTGATGTCTTTCCTATGATTCTTTCCTTTGCAGACTGGCTTCCAGAAGATCAACTGAAAACTACCAGGAAGGCTGTACTTGTCAGCCATCTGTTAGCTCAATGGGTTGAGACGCAGTATACATGATCCAGAGGCCATGAGTTCAAATCCCACTGGTGTCTTTACTGTGATGCTTTCCTTTGCAGACTAACTTCTAGAAAAACAAGTTAAAACCACCAGGAAACCTGTAACTCTCAGCCAACAGCTTAGTAAAATGTATTTCACCGAAACGGTTTTAACTTGTTTTTCTATATACTTACTAATACTAATATATAACACTAATATATAACTAACTAACATACTTACTAATACTAATATATAACTAACTAACATACTAATATATAACTAACTAATATACTTACTAATATATAACTAACTACTTACTAATATATAACTAACTACTATCGCATAACTAATATACTTACTAATACTAATATATAACTAACTGATATACTTACTAATAGTGTCTATATTATAGATTATAGTGTTAGTGTGTCAATATTATAGTGTTAGTGTCACTATATTATAGTGTCTCTATATTATAGTGTTAGTGTCACTATAATATAGTGTCTATATTATATATAGTGTCAGTGTCTATATTATAGTCTCTCTAGCACCGCCCCTTCCCCTCTAGCTCCACCCCTTCCTCTCTCTAGCTCCGCCCCTTCCTCTCTAGCTCCGCCCCTTCCTCTCTCTAGCTCCACCCCTTCCTCTCTGGCTCCACCCCTTCCTCTCTAGCTCCGCCCCTCCCTCAATCTTTCTGTAATATTTCAGCTGCCCGTTTATATTTGTTCTATAACCCCTCCGCTTTATTGTCTGGAAACCACGGGGGGAAGAAGCCCCCGCGCCCACTCCCTGCACCCTCTCTTGAGTGAGTAACCTATCTGACCGACACAAGGACCGCGCCAACTAGTCCTAGCCACGCTAGTACTTGTGATTCTTTCCTTTGCAGACTGGCTTCCAGAAGATCAACTGAAAACTACCAGGAAGGCTGTACTTGTCAGCCATCTGTTAGCTCAATGGGTTGAGACGCAGTATACATGATCCAGAGGCCATGAGTTCAAATCCCACTGGTGTCTTTACTGTGATGCTTTCCTTTGCAGACTAACTTCTAGAAAAACAAGTTAAAACCACCAGGAAACCTGTAACTCTCAGCCAACAGCTTAGTAAAATGTATTTCACCGAAACGGTTTTAACTTGTTTTTCTATATACTTACTAATACTAATATATAACTAACTAACATACTTACTAATACTAATATATAATACTAATATATAACTAACTAACATACTTACTAATACTAATATATAACTAACTAACATACTAATATATAACTAACTAATATACTTACTAATATATAACTAACTACTTACTAATATATAACTAATATATAACTAACTACTATCGCATAACTAATATACTTACTAATACTAATATATAACTAACTGATATACTTACTAATAGTGTCTATATTATAGATTATAGTGTTAGTGTGTCAATATTATAGTGTTAGTGTCACTATATTATAGTGTCTCTATATTATAGTGTTAGTGTCACTATAATATAGTGTCTATATTATATATAGTGTCAGTGTCTATATTATAGTCTCTCTAGCACCGCCCCTTCCCCTCTAGCTCCACCCCTTCCTCTCTCAACAGGTCTTCAAATTGCCCCTTGGTTAGTCGCCTAAGTAGCCTAAGCTTCAAAACGATGATATGTGAAGGGTGGAGGATGACGGGCAGAAAGAGCGCTAGTATATCCTAGGATATACTCACTTCTGAACTGCACAATGCTCTGAGTGTTCATGAAGAAGAAGACTTCCTGTTCAGAGTAGCAGCATGGCTGTCGAGGATGTTGGCGATCTGGAAATGAGGGATAACATTCCATGTTCATAATTAAACCATTTGTCTTGATTTGAAGTAAGAAAGAACCTGTCTGAATCATGTGAATAAATATATAGCCTCATTTAGAAACGAGCGCTTGTGACCAAAAAAAGTCACTACAAATTACTACAGTACCAATCAACTCTAAATTGCCTGAAACGTACTCCTAACAGGTTTTTGGGGGGACGATTTTGGCCTCCACACTTAGTGATTTTTTCGGATTTAACTTTCGTTTCGGTAGTGACCAACTTTCGTTTCGGTAAATGGTGAAAAAATAAATTTACTAAGTCCAGAGCTCGATGAATGTTAGGGACCAAAAAAAAAGTTTAAAGGAAGTTTTTTTGGGGTAAAAGGTGACCCAGCAGGGGTTGATCAAGCCCCAACTTACGTCCCAGGTAGCTACCCACGGTCAGTCCTATAGGGAAAGACAGGGCTAATCAGTCCGCTTCTCCAGAACTACTCTGCCGGAACTCGGGGGAGGCTCTGGCACGTGGAGGGACTAGGCTCTGTGGTTGGCCTCCTGGCCGGGCTCCTCCTTCGTCTCACCAGGTCCAGGACCTGAGCGCTGTACCAGATCCTCTGCACCATCCCGATCCAAACATTTCCTTCTGGCGTGATGGTTCCTTGGGCCGATTTAATTTGTCGGCAATACTTTGCCACGCTTTCTCTCTGGATCCATTTATTGCGGCTGTGTTTCCTTTCTTGCTTATGATACATTTCACTTCCTCGTATGATTCCGGGGAGACATCAAATTTCTCCCCGGGAGCCTAGGTCTTGACTCTTTTGGGTCTTGAGTCTTGGGACTCAAGACCCAAAAGAGAAATTTGATGACTCCCCGGGAGCCGGGACCCAACCTCAAGACTCTTGAGCTAAAAAGTTTGTGAACCACTGCCATTTAGAGCAGTGGTTTTAAACCTTTTTCATGCCAAGGACCCCTAAATTGATATACATTTGGCCGTGGACCCCCATCTAAAAATGTTTTGTGCCAGGGACCCCCAGAAGCAAAGATTTGAGTTAAAAATGTTCGCTTTCAAAGATATGCACACATTTTTAAGATTTTATAAAAATAGCGCGGCACTCGGTGTGAGTGCTATGAGCTTGTAGATCTGCTATTTTTGAACAGCCAAAGCTAAGTAGTTAAAAATGAGTGTGACGCTACCAGTGGCGTGCCCACAGTAGAGGCAGGGAGGCAGGAACTAAAATCTCACCTCCCCTAGAAAATGAAGTAAAAGACTGACTGAAAAACAGGCAGTGAAAAAAATCCAAACAGAATAGTGGCCGTCGGCCCATTAGCCCGCCTCCTCGGCCATTCACTATACACATATAGCATTCACTAATTCACTAATCACCACCATATCCATTCAGCAGAGCGACCCTCGCCTATATAGTGATGCAAATGTTTGCCTTTGTCTTCATGGGGTACCACAGGAGTGCCAGGGGTGGGGGTCTGGGCCATCACCTGTACTCACCTGGCATAAAAGGGGCTCTGACAGAGCAGCTTGAGCCATTCATTACTAAACTACAACATGAAGAGACATTGTCAATGGCAATGGACATTTAATGGGGAAAAGGTACAACTTTGGCAGGCTACTAGTCCTACATACTTACACCTAGAACCCCCATTTAAACTTTAACATTTTCATCTTAATGTGGACATGTTTGCCTCAAAAGGAATCTTTGAAATGTTTCATAGTTTTAGAATTGTACTCCTTTAAAAGTTCAGAGATTTATAATGGAGGTCGATGGAAGATTTTGGAGCATCACTTGTTTACAATAGTTCACCCAGTGAAACAGAGCTGAATTAATAGTCAGATAAGGTTTTATTAATGTTTATTTTGCCTGTTTGTTTGTCCATGTAATAAAAAAGGTCATATAAAGTGTATTAATAATTTTTCCTTACAGAACCGATACAAAACATACGGATTTACGGATGTAGGCCTATGCATATATATTATATACATACATACATGTGTTCTATAACATATCCCAGTAAACATTCAGGTAGAAGCTGAGAGCACAATGACGTCTGTGTTGCAGAAATGACCAAAGGTAGGATTAACCATTTATTTCCCATTTAGAAGCACAATGAAGAAGACAACATAGGACATACAGTATAGTGATGTACACAGATATCAGTCTTTTGATATTATACAGGGACATACTGTACCCTCATCTTGGTCCCTTTTCCTAGGTGAGGAGAGGGCTTTGAAAGGCTCTTCCAACCCTGCTGCTTCAAGGGAGTTGTGGTTTGTTATCTTTCCTTTAACACAATACAAAATGTTAATTTAATTCAAGATTGAACACTCAAGAGTTAACACTCTCATTTTGCAGTGCGAGCTCTTGTCATGTTATGGGAACTTTCATTTTCCTAAAAATGTTTCGTTAACGTTGTAAGCATTGTATATGCCTTTGTACCAAACTTGGTTTAAATTAGTTCATTTCATTTTTTATAGGCAAAATAACAGCAGACGCTGCAGCACATAATGTGCCAAAAAAGAGAGAAAAAAAAACATCTCTTCAACTGCCGACCCAGAGACATGCTGGTGAAATGGCTGCAACAACACTATTATTCACCATCACAAGGCAAGTGGATACAAGACGATTAGTCAATACAGCTTCCCAGCTGACACTCAACGCTGATAGCAGAAACAAAATAATAAAAAACAGGTTGAATGTCCTCTCTGGGACGAGAGAAGCAGCAGCAGCAGGGTTAGAGGAATGCCTGAATCTGTTAAAACTGAGTTCACAGCAAATCGCTCAGTGTTAGGTTAACTGTGAGAGCATAAACTCAGTTAACCCAACACTGAGGGTTTCTCAGGTAGGTTGGCATTTTGTTCCCACTAGATGCTAGAGGGACAACAGTATCAACCATATGAGCTCATTGTCCCCAACTCAGGACAGTCATCAGACTGGACCCAGCATTTCACTATTCCTCTGATAAATATCCACCGTTTGTTCAAAACATCACTTGCTTTCTTTTATATAAAAACATTTCCCCCCATAAAATCTCAATAAAATAAAGTTGCTCTTAGTAGATGTCAGGACAAAGATATTAACAAAATAGGAGTAAAAAAAGATCTCACAGTGAACATTGGGAGAAAGATTTGGGATTACTCTCCCCCCACCCCCACTCAATCATTTACACATGTGACATGGTAATGGACATTAATACAGCAGCTTGAACAGAATATAGACAAGATAATTAAGCTAGAGGTGAATGCACTGAGAGGACTATGGCCTGCTTAATAACTATGGTGAAAAAGGGATAAGTGGTGCCAGAAATGTGTGAAAAAAAGTGTCAATAAGCCTGAACAAAATCCTAAAATCAAGAAATAATTCAAAAAAAAAAAAGATGATTCATAATCATTTACTTGAATATATCCCTACTATATATCTTCCATAACTTTTAGTAGAATAATTACATTTTCTAACCAGACATAACAAAGGCCTAGAATTAAAAATTTGGAGAAATGTGAGAAGAAAAAAAAACTGTCCTCCATGGTGAGAAAGTTACAAAATACTGACCAGTACTCGTCTGTTACATCAGGTCATTTTCACTTCATGAACTTTTAAATGCCCAAGTGTGTTTAAAGAACAAAC
This sequence comes from Gymnoscopelus microlampas, assembly GCF_963454915.1. Lineage (NCBI taxonomy): Eukaryota > Metazoa > Chordata > Actinopteri > Myctophiformes > Myctophidae > Gymnoscopelus > Gymnoscopelus microlampas. The sequence goes on from NC_139957.1 coordinate 30,543,469, forward strand.
CAGTGAAGTCGTCTGAGGCATACCTCAATAAGCAGTGGAATTCTGAGATCATGGAATTCTTTTGATAACTCCCATGTACACAAAACGGAATGTGATTCTTGTCTTTCTGCAGCGGAACTCCTCGAACTGAGATCTAATCAAAAACTTAAAGGACACGGGTTTGTTTGTATGAGCGCTAAAAACACCTGCACAGACCTAAGCAGCACGTAACATACACACTCCAAAAAGGCCAACAAACAAGGTTAAAAGACAGTCAATATCAACTTGGTCACGTGATCATAGAGATGTCATCTTTTCACAGTTGACAAATGTTCATATCAGCCGTTGTATTGGTTTTTAATGCGGGTGTTCCTTATTAACAGCCTTGCTTAAAAAGTCAATTGGATGGCACACAGGACAAGTAAACAGCTTTGTACTCTGTTGGAACGAACACAACCCACAGATAACGTGCTTGTCATTCATGTATAGAATCTCAGCCCCCCTCTACAAGCCAGTGGACCACGGCATGGCCCCAGAGTGGCTTCAGACCAGTTGAGGAGTATTCAAGTGTTCAGACAATCTGTCTCTTCTTCACATCTCCTCCCTCTTAGCTTGTATAAAAAGAAGTGAGTGGTATTGATCAGACTACATACACACATCACTGGCGCGGTCCATTGCAATGTGGTTATGCCTGTGTGTGTGTGTGCGTGAGTGGTATGAAGGATGAATAATTGCACAACTAATGGCACATCTATCGTCAGAAACTGACATGGCCATTCTCCCTCAACTACCAAATGTGGACCCTTACATTACAGAGAATTCACACAGAGAAAAATAAAAAATAAAATCAGCAATTAGGCAAAGTTCCCAAGAGTTCACATTACAGTACTGTAAGTCTTATTAGACAGAACGAAAAATACAAAAAAGGCAAAGAGAGAAGAAGCCAACACCCAGTCACCATCATCATCAATATCTACATAGGAAAAGGTTTGCTTTTTTGATTACAGATATATTATTATCATTAATATCATAATTATTATGATTATTCATTAACATCGTCACCGTTTTAACCGTTTTTGTTCGGGGGAAGGTACAGGGCGGGTGTCGGTCACTGCGACGAAGCCTTTGTAGCTATCGTGGAGACACAGTGTTGCTGGAAGTTGGGGGACATGGCTGAGTTGCAGCCCAGTCTCTGGCGGGGAGCCTTTAGCCCCCCATCGCCCTCCACGATCCAGGGGCTGCCGCTGGCTTCCTTCCCCAGAACACTGCTGCAGCAGCCCTGGGGTGGGGGGCTGGAGCTGGGTACCGTGGTGCTGGGGGTCACCACCAGGCCTTTAGGCTGGTCGCTGGTGGGGGGGTCGGGGCTGTGGGTCTGAAGTACACTGATGATGTGGTTCAGTAAGTCGTTGAAGAACTCGGGGACGCCCTCATAACCTAGGCAGGACACACACACACACACACACACACACACACACACACACACACACACACACACACACACACACACACACACACACACACACACACACACACACACACGGACATGTAGTTTCAAATTCAATTTGGCAGTCAGAATACCACAGGGATGTCGATAAATGACACAGACTGGATATCGTTGCTGTCGGGCAGAAACCTTATATCTCCATATTTCAACTTTTATTTTTTCCCCTTTGTAAATTAATGCCCACTTCATCATCCTACAATATCACACAAAAGTTGTTGCGATGAGACACATTGTCAGATTGGCTATTTTTTCTACATTTGAAAAAACAATTAAGTGAAAGTGTTAAGTCAGTCTGTGGGTTTCATAAATATTGATACAATGAAAGAGCTTATGACTAAATAATAACTACATTGGGTCAATTGGAACACAGATTATTTTGTCCATTTCCTGAAAAGTTACATAGGAGATAGGAGGTTTCCAGTCTACGGTGACGATATCAAAGTACACAGGAGAGGTGGTGGCTTTACACAATGGGCTCGGTTACAGGTGGCACCGGAGATGACTGTAACCTGAGAACCAAGTCACCATAGTAACAAGCCCTTGCAAGAAGCAAGGGCTTGTTGAAATGCAGTGGTGCAAAGTACATTTAAAGGTACTTTAGTAGTTCAAAGTACTGTACTCCAGTACAATTTTGAAGTATTTTTGATGTTAGTTGAGTATGTCCAGTTTTCAATACTTTATACTTGTATGCCACATCTCAGGGATAAAATGAGTTAATATAGCTGTAAAGAACATTCAGGGTATACTTGCCAGTATTTAGCAGTCCTGACCCTTAGTGACCTATTCGATCCCAACCTTCCCATATATGGATATCCCCATAGATGGAGATAATCAATCTCCCCAAGTCTGACATCATAGAATATCTCCTAGACTGCTATACATGGAGATACCTAATATACCTAGCTCTGACATCAGGGAACCCCTCCTGGAACTCCATATATGGAGCTAACCGAAATGTCCAGGACTGACATCATAGTCCCAGGTTTGGGCATAACTGCCCGCTCCATATATGGATATGACTGATACTAACTGACCTCACCGTAGTGACCCCAGGGCCGCAGCCAACGGCAAAGAAACTCCCTGGTTAATTGAGTTCCATCAGTGACCCGAGCAACATGAACTCTCTCCATAGAAATAAGCATCAATACAACTCATCAGTAGTTGGTTTCACAGTCTAAAGCATTACATATCGGTTGTACGTGTATGTGACAACCGATATGTCTATACACATATGTGTGTTTACACATACGCACATTGCACACAGTAGTAGTACTTCCTCCCTTTGAAGAGTCGCCGGGGAAAGTTTGTTTCATCTCAGTTTAAAAACGTCTAAAAGTGAATATTGAATTGTTTATTTAGTTCATGTTTAAGACAGACTAATTCCATTGTAGTTTGTGTGCGGCTATCTGCTGTGGACACTTGGTTGGACTCATTCAACGAGACGTGACCCACTCCACCACACCTCACCTCAGCCAAGGCAGACATGGCTGAGGTGAGGTGAGGGCTGCTGCCTGCCAGAGTCAATCACATAAAGCTGCCAAGAGAATGAAACTGGACACTTTTGACAAGTTATTTAACCTAGCAGAACAAGAGGACAGCACCAGACCTCTGTCCTCACAGGAGACTTGAGATGTTTGTGGACCCCGACCATCCCGAGAAGGTGTTAGAAGGCCTAAACAGGCTGTGGCTTAATAGTACCTTGTGTGATGTGATTCTATGCTGTGATGAACAGGAAGGAGTTCCCCTGCCATCGTTGTGTACTGGCCTCCTTTAGCTCATACTTTGAGGCAATGTTTACATCTGATATGAGGGAGTCTACACAGGAAAGGGTGTCCATCAGTGGAGTGGAACTTCAGATGATTGGTTTGTTGGTGAACTATGCCTATACTTCAGAGGTGGCCATCTCCACTGCAAATGTGCAGTCCCTGCTAGATGCATCAAACTTGTGGGACGTCACAGCTTTTCAAAAGGCCTGCTGTGACTTCATGGAGCGTCACATGGATGTGAATAACTGTGTAGGGATTTACTGCTTTGCTGTGGACCACTCGTGTGAAATGTTGAAGAAAAACAGCATGGATTACATTCTGGAACATTTCAGTGTCATCTACCAGCGGCAAGAGTTTCTCTCCCTCCCTGTTGAAAGACTGACAGAGATTCTTGCCAGTGACCTCAATGTGCCCAAGGAGGACATGGTGTTTGAGGCTGCCATGTTGTGGTTAGACAAGTGTCCTACCCGCAGGCAGAGCTTTGAAAAGGTACTAGAACAAATCCGTCTGCCTCTCATCAGTCCCTCCTACCTCCACACTGTGCTTGAGTCCATGGAGGTGGTGAAAAAATACCAGGGCTGTCAGAGGTTCATCTCTGAGGCCAAGGAGCGGGCGGCCCTACTGTAACACAGCACGCCCGCGCACGACAGTGATCCAAAAGACGAAGTTCCCCTCAGTAATCAATCAAGCTTGGATCCATAATCTATCAGATAGCAGCGTTCCAGTATGCCCTGGATTCCAGCATAATGTTTTTAGCGGCGCTAGCCGCTCTATACCTTTAGGTATAGAGCGGTCCGTGTTCACCGTCAACGTTCTGATTGGTCAGACCCGTCAACGTTCTGATTGGTCAGACCCGTCAACGTTCTGATTGGTCAGACCCGTCAACGTTCTGATTGGTCAGACCCGTCAACGTTCTGATTGGTCAGGTGCGTCAACAAAGTGATAGGTCAAGCTTCACGTGACACATGGCTATAAACACATTATAAACACATATCGATGACATAATGTATCAAAGGCGCCGCTACCTTCACACAGGGTGTGATTTTTTACATCAGTAAAGGTGGAGAACCGGAGGTGTGATTGCCAATGGACTGACAGCTGCCTGTGGCAATTGATTTGTCAGACTGGAGACTGCCAGGAGACTGGGGAATTGGTTCCCTCCATGGATTGGTCAGCTCTGATGAGCCCTGCATAGATTGGCTGAGGGAACACTGACCTTTGCTATAAAGCTCACTCACGAACTGACTTTCAGGAGAGGACTGTCAGCTTTGGCAGCAGAGACTCGATCCCTCTGTCCTCTCACTGAAACCCAAAACTTTTGATTCTTCGTATGATGTTTTGAGTGTGTTTAGTTTAGCTGGGTTCTGTTAGATTAGTTTCATTTGTGTATTGTAACATTTTTGTGTGTGTGTGTGCGTGCGTGCACACACAAATAAAATATATAAAATGTTATCTCAAATTTTTGCTTCTGAGGGTCCGCAGCCAAATACATATAACTTTGGGGGTCCTTGACATGAAAAGGTTTGAGAACCACTGACACAGACGACCGTCTGACAGACAACAAGACTGGGTTCAATAACAGCGTGGTTTCATGTGGCCTATCTACTGTATGACGCCAGTCATCTATGACTGCCGTCTTTGCCCGTTTGATACGCCTTGCCTTTTGCCAGGCCACAATTGTAAACCGTTGCTGTCGGGCAAAAACCTCTTATCTCCATATTCTAACTTTTTGCATTTTTTCGTAAATGAATGCCCTACTTCATCATACTACAGCGTCACACTAAAATACCAGTAGTAGCCAGTGTTGTAGTGCTAATTTTGGAAGTGAGGGAGCGCACCCCGCTCCCATGATTAAAAAATGTATGAAAAATAAAAATTAAAACAGAAGGAAAAATGAAGTGAGGGAGCGCCGCTCCCCCGCGTCCCCCCTCCACTACACCCCTGGTAGTAGCAGATCCACATGGCGTGAAGCGACGCGTTTTGAGCTTGTCGATCTGCTACTTTTGATATTCTTGAATTTAAATCCTGAAAAGTTTTGGACATTTCCACCCGACAGACAAAAAAATAATTTGCTCTTAATTTGTTCTGTCTGGTTAAATAAAAGGAAAAAGAAAAGACCTATGACTCCATATGTGGCAAGGTTTCAGCCAAATTCTCTACCTTATAGACGGCTAAGCTCTAGCCGAATAACGTCATCCATGCCCAAATATGGACAACCTGAACCCCATTGAGAAAACTACGTCACAGACTACGGATTCTACGTTAGTTAGCCTGGTGATAGTGTGCAAAAGACATTTGGAGCTGCTGGGTCCAGTGGATCGGAAAGCTCTGGAAAGGCACAAAGCCAGACAGACCCTCATATAAATGGCTACCTTTTTCAGAGCCACGCCGTAGCTGGTCTGACCCTCCAATAACGCATTAAAATGTCAAGATAATCAATGAATTACAAGCCACACACGTGGCAGAGCAACCCCACCTACCAGGAAATGCGTTGATGTCAATGACTGCATGCTGGCCCGTTTGGTTGTTGATGATGACATCAATGCCGAACAGTGACACGCCCAGTGACTGCCGTAAACACCTAGACAGCTTTCTGATCACATCATCATTGGGTGGCTGAGACACCCCCTCCACATTCTCCCTCTGTTACAAAGACAGAATATCACACATATAAAATATGTTACTACAAGGCCAGAGTTATATTAATTATACTTATATACTGAGTTATAACTGACATTAGGCGTTGCACTGCAAATGTGTTTTGGACTTACAGACGTCAGGTCTGAGGACGACTCTGGCTTGGACACATTGTGGCTATTGAAGAAAATGACTTTCCTGTCTGAAATGGGAAAAGATAAAACATAATAAATATGTTGTAATATAATAATCAAGGAGCTTGTCGCTACAGTTTTTAGACGCCTCCCAAGACTGGTTGCCAACAATGACCATTTCTCATCTCAGGCACAAGGGGGCAGCAAAACCTAATCTGTAGCTCAACTGATGATGAATTGTTCATCAATTGAAAAGAAACAAAACAATGTGGCTGAACAGAGTTTGTGGCTCAGTTGATTTACTTTGGTTTTGATTGGATACCGACCACAAACGTGAACCCGAACAAAACAAACAAAAGAAACAAGTGTGTTATTTGTAACCCACTTAATTTAACACCCATAGTAATACGGAAGAACAGAAAACGTGTCTTTGTGTGTACAGTATAGCCACTAATGCCCATTTACCAGGGGAGGACAAGCAATTATTATGCCTACAATCCCAGACGAACCCATGACCATCCATCATTCACATACACTGTTATCACGCTGTGAGAAATCACATCTTATCCGTGTCCATCACACATACACATATATACTCATTAGCATCACGTGAGCGATGTTCAAACAAGGAAACAGCACACAGCCTAATCCGTACTTAGTGTGACTCACCAGGGCATTTTCTTCCAAACCGAGACAGACTGATGACGGCTGTGACACAATGTAAAGAGAAAAATTGATTGCTTGTTTTTGTGTGTGCTTTGCTAACTATTTGGTAATGATTAACAAATTACAGAGCAATAGAGAGTGAGTGGAATGGAGGTTCTGGAAGGAAGAAGTTAATTCCACCACTGTCCAAATATAAGCCCCTGAGTGCGGAGTATTGTGTGCTAATGAAGCGTATATCAGGAAAACGGACTACAAATGCGTACGTTTCCCCCAAAAAACCCAGACGCACTTCATCACCCATGAATGGGAGCATGAGAATGGGGATCTTCCATCCATTTACAAAGTAGGCATTTAAAAGCTCATACTAGTCTAAACACATCATTGTCTCCTCACAGCTTCAAACATATATCGTACATACATACACATAGGCCATTTTGTCCATAATTGCTTCATTTTTAGAGATGAAAGTTGCCGTACATTTGTTTATATTTTGTGCCAAGTCATTTAAACGCCTCTGACCTTACGTGCCTGAATAACCGAGTCATGTTAGCTAAACGAAGTTATGCAGTTACGGTAATAGTAAAGAACATATTATTTTCTTTTGTAAATATATTTTTTCTAGAAGGGACATTTTTTGGCTATACTTTTCAAACCAATTTGTGTTTAAAAAGACATTGAAAAGCAACTGTTTTCTTTTAAAAGAAAGAAACTTCAAATCCCTGTAAGTCGATTTTCATAGTGTGTCCCTGAGCAAGACACTTAACCCCCAACTGCTCCCCGGGCGCTGTTTTAATAGTGCCCCACTGCTTCTAATAGTTAGGATGAGTAAATGCAGAGAACAAATTTCACATACAGTAGACAAATGTACAGTTACAAATACCCCAACAACTACTAAATGGGGACTAAACTGTTATTTGTATTTATTTGACTGTAACGTACTGAAGTGAATTGAACATTCACAACATTGTCTTTCTCAGTGACCAAACAAACCATTGTATGCTTTGGAAAGTGGTCAGCAGTAATGTGAAGTATATGGTGAATTGTAGTCAATAATATGGTCCTTTAAGCTAATGCTCTTAATCAGAGAGACTTAGAATGAGTGCTACAGACAAAATGAATAACAAAATAACAAAATAAAATGAATCAGACCTCATTCATCTAGCCTCCCCCTTAATTTGCTGGCTACAAAAGGCATAAGCTAAAGAGGACAATATGGAATGCTTGTTCCTGTATGTGTGGACAGGTTGCTACCTGTGTATACATGATGCTTCGGTATGTAACTATGTGTTCAGGGGCTTTTGCTATTCTATGGTTCTCAAAGTCTGAGGTATCGGAGGAATGACCCGATTCTCTTTTCTCTTCACATTACTAGGCAAAGTAGACAGCTCCGGTGGCGACTCTAAACTGGTTTGCATGAGGGCCTCTACGGTAGCACATGCAAATGGGGCGGTGTTTTCTGTAAAGCCTCCAGTGGCGTGGTCAAAGCCGCATTCAGACACACTGTACCCGTCTAAAATGACGAAGGGAACCCTGTGTAACATGGACACTGTGTACCAACAGGACTCTACTGCACCCTTTTAGAGGGTGAATAGGTCCAATCATGGTGACTATAAAAAGGTTTTATGGGGCTCTTTTATTGGGTAATTCAGAGACGTTGTGCTTCGTGTACAACCTGGCCTGTGCGGCTGTGAACACCAGCCCCTGGTCTCCTCTCTTTCCTCACCTGCTGGTCCAGCAGGGAAGTTCTTCAGGGAAGGCCTCTCCACCACACTGTACGAGTCCCCCACCACAAACACCTTGTACAGCACCGCATTGTGGTTGATGAAGCTCTGGATCACACAAGGAGGCCTCACATCCTTCAGGTCCTCCTCGCTGAAGATAATGGCCATCTGTGGACATGATCATCTGTTAGTCACCCAATTTAAAAAACGTTTTCTAATTGTTGCTGATATTGTGCAATGTTCCTTTATTAATCTGGATTTTATTTTGTCATTTTATTTGACATATAATTGTATGTTGCTTCTATGTCATTGCAGTGTCCATATCAAATAAAATAAACTTTCACATCTAAAAGAAACCACTCAAACCAAGCTGTTTCATAAACTAACCTCCAAGTGTTAACTTCCATTGATATATTACAAACTCACTGCATTCGATGCCATGCGTGTGGGAGAGGGAGGCGGGGCGACTATTTGTTCAGATTAACAGTAAGGTATTGATTTGAGTCGATACACAAAGACACACCAGGTCCAGTACTTTTGTTTGGTTTTCTTGTTTGCAGTGGAGTTAAAGTGTAACCCAGTAATGAGACAAGTGTTACTGCTTACACAGAGGTAACCACAGAGGGTGTGAGTGACCTATGAACCTGAAGCCTGCTGCCTTACCTCGTGGGAGTTGGTTCCGTGGGCCACCCGTGTTTTGCAAACTGAGAGAGGAAGGAGACGAGAAAGAAACAGGTTAGGTAATGAATTGTATCGTACGACGCATAGTACAATGGTGTCGAGTGACGAACATAGCAAATCTACAAGCTCACGTGTCGCATTGCGATGCATTGTGAGCTTGTAGATCTGCTATGTTTGGTGTGCAACACCATCATATGAAGAGGTATAAATTATGCTTAACACATTCACTGCCTGAATTATTTGCACTGCCTATTATTATTCACATGCCAGAGATTTTTCAATGAAAAAAAAAAGTTAACAAGGAAGTGGATAGGAGTCTAGATCTTCGAAAAATCATATTGGGTCAAATTAAAAAATAATAAAATAAAAATCAAGTGATGAAAAAATAAAAACGAGTTCTAGGTCCCTGTTGACAAGCAGTCATGAAATGATAAGCAGGGGAACAGTACAGCCTCCACTAAGGTCATTGCCACACTATGACACTGACCACAGAAAAAAAGACTATTTAACCACACCGACACCAGGTTCTAAATTTCTCAATGGTAGAGTAGGGCGACCACCTCCAAACACTGCAGATGTACTTGTTATATTATATTACCAAAAAATATATAATTGTATTAATAATAAAAAATCACACCCAGTGTGAAGTGGGCGGTGTGTGGTCATCACAACATGACTCACTTTAAAAAAAGGATAAATTACTTTTTTTAAAGTCCATACTGCTATTCATAGGGCTGCACATGTGTCATGTGTTTCGCTAGCCAATCACAGTCCTGAATTTGCAAAGTCAGCCAATCACATTACAGTTAGTGGTGATGACACTAGCTGTAATGTGATTGCCTGATATGAAAAAAGTATCGATTTGCATTAACAATGGAAGGGTTAGGGGGTACACAAATGTTTTGGTCGGTGTCCAAAACTCACTTATAGGGGGCGGCTACACCGCCCCAAAAATTAGGATTGCAGCTTTAACACCCAGGATTCCGCAGTGAATTAGATTGGAGTCGGGGGACTTACTGAAGGGAAAGCTTAGTCCATGCATCCTGATCTGCTCCATTGTGTCTGGACCACACTCTGTGTTAAGAACCATGAACGGAGGAGAACAAATCCTCTCATCTGTTAAAAGACAGAGAGAACGGAAAAAGGGTATCAGAAGGTTCAAGGAGAATTGTGAGAGACAAATTGACAAGCTAAATGTATTAACTGAAGAATAAACCAGTCTAATAATGGCATGGCTTCCCTGCGGATCTCGGACTTCATGTGGCCACTGGCCAATCTGTGATGTCAGTCACGACGTCATACTTACGTATGACATCGTCAGTACTATGATGTCAGTCATCTCCATATTTGGGCAAAGTATCAGCCTGATCCAAATGCCACTGACTTCCTTTATCAAATTTATGTTTAATATTTCAAATAAATCTAAAACATGTGCCTACTGGCAGTGTGCACAAGAGATGTGGTGCTGATCGGTCCAACGGTTTGCAAGATAAGTCCCAGACAAACAGACAGACCCATTTTTAGACTGCTCGCCTCCTACAGAGCCATGCCATAAAAAGGGTCACAGATCAACAGAGAGCCAGGATCTGTGATGCCCTCAATGGTCAAAGTCTGATGGGGGCCTGCTGTTTGACCCTATCAGGGGGCAAACAGCCCCATCTATATATATACAATTTGAATCCTGCGCCATGTCGGTTGTCAGTATGTACGTTGTAACGTTGTATGTAGCCAGTGTGACGTAATCTGACATCACGCCAGTGTGACGTAATCTGACATCACGATGAGACGGTCGTCCCGAATATGGACACAACGCCAGTGTGACGTAATCTCACGACAGCATGACATCACATCCTACCTATAAATATGACATCACATCCTACCTATAAATTCTAGGATGCCGTCAGATCGCACCAGTTCGACGGCTTCCATAGTGGGTTTTGGTCATTGGAGAGGTGATGCACGTCACCTCTTTCTGAAGTGGGTACTTTCAAAGCCTGCCGTGGATTTAGGAGAGCACAAAACTCTCTCTCACACTGTGAGGTGCCTGTAAGGTGGCACTGCAAAGTGAACGACGCGTCACGCTAGACGTTCGGGCCGCATAGCGGCCCGAACTTCTAGTGTAAATACATATGTGGATGGAGGACACAGAAGCCAATGTTTTCCATGCTGAATAAATATAATGCCTCCCTTGGGGCACGGTGGCACAGTCGGTAGCGCTGTCGCCTCACAGCTACAGTAGAAGGTCCTGGGGGGGTGTTCTCTCCTCCGTGTCATCGGTGCCCATACCCTAGGTGGGGTTGGTGAAAGGGCCTTTCTGTGTGGAGTTTTCATGTTCTCCCCGTGTCCCCTAGGGTAGGTACCCTCACAAAAACATGCAGTAATCCTGGTCACTATACTGCCTCCCCCTGGCCAGCCGGGGCGCCTGATGGAGGGGAACGGAACTGGTTGGAATAACGTGTTCCTTCCACGAGCTACGTCCAACCAGGGAAACTCCCCCTGTCAGGTGACAAGAAGGTCAGTTGGCTCTCATGCATTGAAGGAGGCATGAGCTCGGCCCTGGCCTCCCTAGGTTAGCAGAGGGGAGGTAGTGCCCAGGATTACATAGGCAATTGGCACTGGGTGTATAAAACGGGGTTAAAAAATCGTGGGATAAAAAAAAGTTAAAAAAATATATAATGCCTCCCTTTTCCCTAATTCCCTTATTTTTATGTATCATTTTTATTTGACCCTTTATTTGACCCTTGACAAACGATATGAATTGTTCCGATCTGAGATCTACTGAGCCAAAGTCATTAGTCAATCATTCTGGTTGTAAGAGTACATTATTTTACATGTACTCTTGTGAGGCAACAGTAATGCCCCACACATCTTACATCGTAATCATAAAGCACCCTGCTGAAATACAGTACACCCGAGACCCGTTTAACCAGTTAAACCCTATATACTTTGTTGTCCGGAGTCCTTCAGGGGTCTATACTTTCCTCGATACCAAATCTCTTTGCTGAAAATAGCCGATCCACAATGCAACCCCGCGTGTTATGGGCTTGTAGATCTTGCCATTTTCTGCAACGTTTACCTATTTTCGCCCAGGTTTCACCTATTATGACATAGGGATAGGGGTCATATAGAGAACAGCAACTGAAATTCTCTTTCGATACTGTAAATCCCACACTCCAGTCCACTACCCCCCCCCCCCCCCATACACCTTGTTTAATGTTAACATCACTGGGCTATTTTCGCTTTCATCCCTGAGGCTGAATTAGAGAACAAACAGCCAGACACATCCCAGTTGTCTTCTGAGGGGAAAAGCTATTAAGATGCACTTCTCTTGTTCACATACATAAGAAACGAGAAGCTGTCAGGCCTGTTGGCTCCTCCCAAACATACACAAAGACCCATGTTGAAATACTGGAATGCACATGATACCACAGGAAAACTACCACAGACGAGTCAGACAAGCTCAAGATGTCAATTAGGGTCGTAAACACCACCTGACCAACAAGATACCTGTACTAGCACAAAGCTCAGGAGCTCAGCAGTCTACGCTGAGGGCCACTGTGTATTTTCAGTCGAATGCGAAATTAGGTCAAGACACGTTCTGCCTGATTTTTTTTGCTGCATTGTGTTTTGACATCACATGCTGCACTGTCAGGTCAGTCAAATCATGATGATAAGGCAAGACTTCCTAAAAGAGGCTCACCTCACAGGAAATAACAGACCAAACATCCTGCAGCTCTATCGCGCCATATCAGCCCCCATTGTGGGCCAACAGTATATTAAAGTTTGGGTCATTGCAAATTTCCCTTCTACGGTAGTGGCGACATGGGGTGATAAGGCAGCTGGTTTGCAATTATCACCGCAGGAAATCAGCAAGTGGGCTTTAGGCCAAGCGCTGGTAAATTGCTAATGACAAAAAAACACAATGGAGACATGCCGGCGTTTGTGTTCTGTGGGCCTCTGCGGTGGCTGGGCCGCTGAGTGCTGAGGTCAGGACAATCTCATATGCCTCCATTTGGCCTCCATTATGTTACTCTAGCTGTGCAACACTGCACTGCCGACTCCAGAGCTTAACTATGGTCACACAGTGGCCTCACAGGCATCTGCATGCCGACCAAGCCATAGTGTCCAGTGTGGGTGCACAGTACATACACATAATAACTTGCTGCTCTGGCCAAGCCCCATTATAAACAGCTGATGCAAGAGGTGTGTATGTGTGACTGTATGTATAGGTGGGTGTGACTGTGTGTGTGTGTGTGTGTGTGTGGGGGGTGTGTGTGTGTGTTGGGGGGGGGGGGGGGGATTCCTAGAGATCACCAGAGAGGCATATTTGGCAACAACAGGGAAGCAGTTTTTGGTATCGTCAGCGCTGCTGTTGAAAGTTTAACTGACGCTGTTATGTGTGACAGCCAGATAATAGTCCTCTAGTGGTGGGCATTAGCAAGGTGGTGCACAATGTGTTCAGAGACCATTCATTCATGTTATCAAAATATTTTTAACATCTCAGGAATATATCCAGGATTAGATACATTTCAAATTTTAAAGATACTGAAATCATCATACATGCTGGGGAGCTCAGGCATGGTAAATACTTTCATTGAAAGTAAAATAATTCAAATTATTTTAAATGTATTGTTTGATTCCCTTAATGTTTTTATTTCTCACTGCACTTTAAACTGCACATATATTTTACACATGTGTAAGGCCAGACAGCATGTTGCATCTGCACTTCCCTGTGCCATTTGATTTGTGTGCCATAACTAGCTTTATATTTATATCTGAGGCATGGCAAGCATTTTTGTAATCACTGGAAATAAGAAGATACATGGCTTGTCATAACAGAGCCGATCGATTAGCTTGATACACAACAGCATTGTAGTTACACCTAGCTCTGAGTATAATAGTTTGACTCAAGCCAGGTGTGACTGCTTTATGTAAGGCGCTTTATGACTTTATTTATAAAGTGTTTTATGAATAAAGTTTATTTTTATATAATACTTTTTAAAGTTCCCTGTCTTCACATTGTCTCTATGCTACTACACTACAGCTGTGTTTCCACTGGAATAGAAGTACATTGCTGGGTAAATAAGTTATATAAATTGCCAGCATAGGCAGTTGGAGGCATTCCCACATTGCCCAACTTACAGTCATTTGACTGTTCCAACGTTAGATTAATATAAAGGGTACAGTACTTATTGAGGTATCAATTAAGCATGCAAGACTAGGCATTTGGGGATGCTAAAATATGTATTTGGGACTAACAGAAACAATAAATATCCATCTGCAGTGCAGGCTGGCAGACGGTCAAATTTACTACTACTCTGGTCCCATATCTCTGTCTCTCTCTCGCCCACTCCCTACGCACACAATGTATTGAAATGAGTTAGGCTACTTTAACTCGCATCATAGCTGGACACCAGCATATCTTATGCCAACATTGCTCTTTTCTGTTGCAGGCAGCCTGGCTGTCACACATGCTCTCTTTTGACCCAGTAAACACACACTTGCTCTCTTACTATATGCAACTCAACATCAACAGGCACACACACACACACACACACGCTTTCTCTCTCCCCACCAGTGCGCATAGAAGAGCTTTTTCCAGCAAATCTCTTACACCAACATAGCTTTTAGGAAGCATTTTGTTGATAGGACAACAGTTCATACAGTAGGACTAACGACTCTTACGTAAGACCCGTCATGACGCATGACTCATGATGGTACCAGTACCAGAAGTGACACTTAATTCACATACTGGGATAACAATGCAGGCATTCTGCAGTGATATACTGGAATTTAAAATCATTGCCTGTTACACAGGACGCCAAAATTAAATATACCAGCAATTTGCAGACATTTTAAGCGAGTGGGAATGGGGTTACTTTAAGCCAGGGGTCGGCAAGTAAGTTTGGCCGTGGGCCAATTTCTTTCTAAGGCATTAGATGGTGAGCCAGAACATATAATCAAATGCTAATTTAAGAAATTGATAGTTAAAAAATGTTACTGGAACTCCATGACAGACTGCCTTATAAGACATACATTTGTGATGAAGAGAATGGATCAAATTAAACGAGCTGCAGGTGGCATAATAAACTGTAAATGAGCAAATTTTTCCCCCTTATAATGAATTTATTGGACTGCCTATGTAGCGGACGGAGCCAAACTCATTCTAAAAGAGATAGTCATCATTCAAATAATTTTATGATTTGACATACCGGTACTCTCATTATTATTGCTATTGCCCCCCCCCCCCCCTTTACATTAAAAAACGGGTACATTTCAATCGTTTCCTCCAAAATCGATATTTTTAAATAATCAATTAAATCGTACTTCCATTAACTGTTGCACGGACCACATGCACCTTGTGAGTCGTGATGACCCTAGTTTCACTCCGACTCCCGTAATGTCTCGCATGCCTCTCTTCTGTCTGACCTCAGTTTCCCACATAATAAAGCAAAACAAACTTAAACTTTTCCTTGTATAGCTAGGCCTGTTTCAGCATTATCAGTGTTGACACTGGAGGGCTGAGCCATCATTCACCTCTACACTGGCTTCACATTAGCTTCATCCACTCTGTAAAATCCCAAATGGCCCCTTCCATTTGGGGCCAATTTACACTCTCAGAGTTAAATGAATAATGAGGATCTTACTGAGCACAGTATTTGTTTTACAAGGATACAAATACCAGCCTAATGTCATTCAAGTAAAACAAGCCAGAGAGAAAAGTATCCCTGTTACATCATCACCAGTTCCCTAAAGACAGATGGATTTAAACTCTGTCAAACAATAGCTATCTAAAGACTTCTAATTCTTGTCAAAGGGAAACATATCAAAACAGGCCGGGTTTAAGGATTCATGTCTACGGAGAGAGGGGAATGGCAGATAAGACGCATTTGTCCAAGTTTGCCTCAGTGTCTGTCCATGCTTGGCTCTGGTTGACGTTGATACTCGGAGAAGGGATCAATCTCCGGCCCTGTCTAAACACCACAGTGTGTTGGTAGACCCAGCGGTGCCGAGAACGTTTTTACAGGGTTCCTAGGGAGGGCATTCTACGTAGTTTCTTTATTATCCATTTCCGTTTTGTTTGTCATCCTAATTTTCGTGAAGATTTGTTTTTTATGTGTTTTTTTATGAGCCTTTATTTTTTAATCTCTCCACCAATTTCGTCCCTTTCATTACGTCTTTCTTTCTCTTCTCCTAAATATGCAAAATAAACATACGCACGCTTTATCCTGACTTGACTGGCCTGGCGTTGTGGTATGGACTGGATAAAAGGCATCTCTATGAGAGGCTTGATAGTAGAGAACACCATGGCCCATTGGCACAATGTGACACTAACAGTGACCTGCAGTCCTGCACTGCAACAGAGTTTCAGAAAAGCACGCGGCTGCTTGGGCGGAAGTTTGGGCTCTCATGTTGCTATTTAGAGAGACAGTTTCCTAGAAACTCCAGCATCCTCTTCTCATGGCGTGTTCGTCATTCCAAGGCACACCAGCAGTGTTTTCAATATTTTAAATTGAACTCCAAACACTGCAGGTCTTGTAAGTAAACCCATAATTCCCAATACGTAAGAACCTTACGCTCCAAATGTGAATTTTCCACTGGAGGACAATAATTTATAGTTTTCTGCGGTTAGGTGATGTTCAAATGATGTTCAAATGATGTTCATCACCTAACAAGTTAGACAATGCAGGGTCACACTGGGCAACATGACATTCAGGTATGTGCGCTGGCATTGTTTAACAAATTCCCTGCCATTGACGGAGATCTCAGTCATTTCAAAAAATAGATTAATTTTTTCCCCCACACAGAACCAGGAGATCACGTGATCGCAATATCCACCATTCACTTCCTGGTTAGCCTATTTGGATTCTCTACTCCCTGGATTTCTTCTGCATTTTTGACGAGACGTGCTATATTCAACAGCCAATAACTAGCGAACGGGGGGGTCGTGATGATTTTTGATCAGGGGATCAATCATACTGGAGATAAATATTCTGTGACTAGTTGAAAAGGTAAGGAAAACGAAAAATCGCTGGCAGTGGCTGATTTATTTATTTACTCTGGCAGTGAATGGGTTAAACCAATATATTTCTGGTATATTTCGTACCGTCAATATCAACGATGGTGTCGATCGCCGGAAATAGCTCTTTACAATGCGTCACAACAACCAATGCAGATAGGTTGACAATGTCTGAATTCACAGATCCGATCTGATCACTTATATAGCACATCACCCACAATATCGGTAAAATGAATACAAGCTAAATAAAGATACATAAATAGTAAATGAACAATAATAAGAGATCAGGGGCTAGGCGTAACGTATCCGAGGCTTAAGACCCTTAGCGGCTCCCCATTCCCCTAACCCAGGAAAGCTTTTATTCAAACTAGGCAACCAATTGTATGTTTTTTTGGCTGACAGGACCGCTGGGACTTGGATGAGTTTCACGGGCCTTTGCTCTCCTGGGCTGTTTGCCTTTAATGTGCTGTACTTTTGCTTGATTATCGATCACTTGCAAAGCTGAGAGTCTTATTATTGTTGGTCATGTTTGAACTGAGGTTAAGACCAATAGATTAATGAACTCACAAGGCACCACACGCTTCCCATCATAATAAAGGAGTCAACACAATCTGGCTATACAAATACGGTAACTTTTTATGTCTGATCTCAAGGAATCTGCCTTTATTTATGGGCACCCCCCCCCCCGGGGTTTGAAAAGAATACCCTTGTTGAAGAGAGACAAAGAGAGAGTTAGTGCACTTTATAGACACCTTGACGACTGTTGCCATCTATAAAAACAGTCCAAGATATCAGAGCTTGTGTATAAACAGAAACCAGTAGATTCCATCACCTTATCTAAACAGCTACCTTGCTCTGTTTCACAGAGGAAACACAAAACCAAGTTAGACAACGGCGCAGCGCCATAGTTCCAGGGAGAGAGCGGAACTATGAATCACGCATGGAGCAGCTATGTCCAGAACTAATCCATTAGTGTTAGCCATAGCCCTGTCTGACTGTTCACTATTAAACAGACCATTACGGGTGACTTAATTCTCCATCTTATGTTTAGATTCATTTAAACAATCCAGAGAATAGCTAAATTCACCAGGGCTGAGGCTCCGTTACATCATGAAACCAGAGCGAGAGAGAGAGAGGTTTGTTTTTTCTGAAAAAGTGCACAAGCACATCTCGAGTGCTTCCTTCCATTGAGTGCTATTCTGAGCCTCTTTCAGGCTGCTGAGCATGGCAGGCTCTCTTTGGCTTTTAGTGCTGGGTTGCCTTGGCAGCTGGGGCTACTCCAGCTCTCTGTGAGCTCTGCTGATAAGCAGGAGGAAGTGGCTGTGCCAGAGAGAGCGGTGTTCTGTGTGGACTTTCCACCCTCTCGTGCTTGCCCTCTCTCTATGGCTACCCCTTGCTTCACCATGAACTTCAAGTATCGCTTCTGAACCATTGCCAGAGCGTTTTTGTTGATTAAAAGACGCTAAAACCTTAATCCCGGGTCACACACCATTTTCCCTCCTCTCCACTGGTGGTGATGTGATCTTGGATTATGTAGGCTTTAGGCTTGGGCGGTATCAAGGTTTACATTATACCAGGGTGTTATAGAAGGTATGATTTTCACTACGGTAAAAAATACAGGCTCTCCTAGATGTGTAATCATGAACATATTAACATATTGCCATATAACGTTATCTTCTTCCAACTACAAAATAAGTTTATTGGCCACATCATTTAATTCAACAGCTAGTCTGTCACCACTACCCTCACGTCATCAGGGTTGGCTGAACGTAGATGATGCCACTTCATTCTTCAAGTTGAACGAGCCTGAAATGTCAGTGACAACTCGAGCTGAAATACAGGCCTTTAACCACTTAGTTTGAACCCAATCTGGGAACTCATTCCCCCCAAAAAAAGATTTTGTCCCCCATTGTTTTTGCCTCTGGGGGCACTACCTCCTTTTTTGTGTAAAACAGGAACTCGGTTTGGCTCCTCCCCTTTCTTAGTCCGCTTCCTCTCGGAAGCTTCTGTGTTTATTCCTACTAACAACATCATTACATGTTTATGGCAGTAGTGACAGATTCTGCTGTTAGCAGAATCTCTCTTGAGAGATTGCTTTGAACCTGGCATCCCAATTTTGGTGAAAATGTTAATTAACATTTCGAAAAAGGTTAAAGAATTTACAAGCAATATGATGTGTTGTAAGCTTGTAGAGCGGGTATTTTTGTTATTTGTCATGCGACCAAGTATATGGGGCTTAGTGGTTAAGTTTAAGCTCAGAGTGTGCTTCTTTTAAATGCAACAAGCAAGCTACTTTCCTCTTTAAACCACATAAATACAGGCACACACATAGGAATGCAGCTTATAGTCTTTGTTACATAACTTTCATCATCTGTTTGAGTGAAAAAAGAAAAAGAAAATGTGCAGTTCTATTTTAAGAAATGACTGACACTGCTGTCATTGTGAAACAGCTCTGCTCTCACGCACGCACACACACACACACACACACACACAGTGAAGTAATACTTCCAGGGTTTACACTCCCTGCCATGTACGGCGGTAAATGAATAGCGGAATGAGTCACAGGTGTGTTTAGAGTGCGTGGGGGGGGAGATGATGTGCTCCCGTTGCTAACGTCCTGTCATCATTCCACGGCTCTGCTTCCAGACAAAATGACACTAGCCAGTTGTGTGGTGAGTTTATGGGTCCAGTGACAGGGATAGGTGCTGCTGGCCAGCTATGTGACACCCCCGTAACCCCTCCCACCCTCCCAGTCTAACTTATGAGGTTCTGAGCCATCAGTGGGAAGCCTACTGTAGCCGGGAGGCAGGTTCACTCAGGGTTCAGACAGTGGGAAGAGTCATAGAGTTATTATACTATAGCCCTGTGCCCCGTGGCCAGAATAAAACATCTGGCTCGGAAGCATCAGATAAAATCATTCACGTGAAACGGGACAGTCCTCTCCATCTCCTCTGAGGGCTCTGAGGAAAAGACAGAGATCTCCCTAGAGACACAGAGCATCCCTTCTCTCCTATGGAAGACGCCAAAATAATTAGGATGTACGTATGAAGTGCAATCTGTGGAAGCAAACGCTCTTTTTTTTTTACCGTTTGGCCAATTCCTGCCACTGACGGTACAGATGGGAGAGAGAGGAGGGAATGAAAGTTCAGCCAATAGCCACAGTACATGTGACATTATTATTATCTGACAGTATGTGAAACTGATTTGCAACTGTGACGTCGGGGGAACACGGCATGCATCTAACCCTGTCTGCCAAGGGATTCTAGGAGGTAGCCTTGTACCGACGGCACATAAATGTTACCTTGCATGCAGTGCTCTATCCTGTGCACGAGCTGGTAGGACTTGCAGCGATCCAGCAGGGTCCGGATGGCTGGAAGAGGATCCAGAACAATGGTCTCGGGGTGGGCATCAATGTAGTCCTGAAACAGACAAGCGCACATACACGCACACACGCCAAACAGAGACAGATTAGGTGTAACGTTAAGCAAACACAGTGAAGGGGAGCACTGCAAATATAAACACTGAGAAGAAAGAGAGGTCAACATGGCTCAGTGTCAGTGTGCGTGTGCGTGTGCGTGTGTGTGTGAGACTGTGACTGTGTGTATGCATACTATGCCAACGGCTCTATGTAGGTTACATCACTCTATCCCTGCATGGCCGGCTGTTAGGTCAGCATGAGGTTTGCAGTTTTATGTAATCACGCCTTTCATTCTCTCGTCTTTCTCTCCACCACCCTCCTCATGCCACATCTCTCTCTCTCTGTGTGAAGATCTCTGCCAGCCTTTCCTTTCTTGTAACGTACACTCACGCACACATAAACACTGTCGTCAGGTGGTGAAGGCCAGCCCACACATTATGCAGACAGTCTGCCTCCTCACACCACCGCACATCACAGCACTGTGTGAAACACCAGTGTCGACACTCTCCTCCAACACTAGTTTGATGTAGCGCTGCTGTAGGCTTTATTTCAAGCATCACATACACATGTAGCAGAAAGAAAATGTACACGCACTCGCACAGGCTGAGTCGTTACGCAACACAAACAAGCTGCCGTCAAAAAATAAACCCAAACTAATCTTCGGGTAGCTTACAAGAACATGCTGTGGGTTTGGGCCATCACTCACTGGCCTTTGCAATCTCTTAGAAATGTGGTGAAAACAGAGAGAATACAGTTAGACTCCTCCATGGGGAACTGAGCGCTGACAGCAGGTGTTTGGAAGGAACAGAGGCAGATGTTTGCCAAGGAGGGTCAACCGTTTCCTCTATTTTTTGGAGGATTACTTCCATGGAATATCTGCTTCCCAAGATAGAGTTAGAGTAGAGGAAACATGACACGCCAGACAAGAAAAGAGACAGAGAAAGCATGATAATCTGCATATGGCATTTTGAGGGCCAAAAACACTACATTTTAGTCAGTAACTCACAGTAGCAGTAAATATTCTTAGAATTTGTTTTAGTGTGCTTTGAGGATGGAGTGGGTGGGATTTACAACCATTTGGATAGTGTGAGCCGGTATACTAAAGTATATATTCATGTTCAGATTGCTTCCAGTGATTGTCTAGACTTTCTGGCAACCACTGTATTGTCCTATGTGACAATCTTTATCCAGCTGCCGTCAAAATAGGCTGAAACAAACCATGACTAATATTTGCAAAACTATATACTAGGTCTACAGAGCGGCTCACACCTTCAAGGGACACTATCACGATGTTCAACATTCTGTCTCTCTGTTGTAGAGCTAATGTTCAATTAAGAGCCACGTGTAACTGAAGACATATTTCCTGTCTCATGCACTGGTTGCCTGCTCCTACACACCTGTCCCAGTAGGTGTGCAAAAGGACCTTTTTTCACAATTAACAGCCATAAATCTGAGCCGTGCTCTGTGTCTCTGAAATGCAGCCAGAGTTGTGCAGAAAAGTTTTCTCCAGTGATGTCACTGACTGGTCTAAAATCCATAAATGTGAAAAGTACAATCCGTGGGGGTGCCTGGTGGCTCAGCCAATTAGTGCAGTAACAATATGCTTCGTGTGAGCCACGAGGACCCAAGATTGAATCCAACTCCCATCTTATCTTACATGTCTCCCTCCACTCTCTGCCCTTGGTTTGCTGCCTCTTTACACTCTATCTGAAACTAACAAACTTTTTTTTTTAAAGATTTCATTTTTAGCCACTACCCTTGGTGGCTGAGAGATGTCATATTTGTTCAGTTGAAAATGACATTTCTTTGAGACAGACACTGTATAAAGTATAAAAGTATAAAACAGCCGTTAGCTCCCTAAGACAACAGAACTCTTTTTTTTTAAATCCATTGTTTCAGCTTTCGATGAATAGGCTTATTTTTGAAGACGATGAACTATTGTGTACCTGACACTATGGCAAAGCAGCCAATCATGTTACTTGATGTTATCAGTGCTTCATGTGTGTGTAAGTGTACGAGAGGGTGTGTCTCCGTGCATGTGCTCATGTCAGATGAGGTGTTGGGTGTTAACGGGTCAATGTTCACCTTTAATCTGCCTGAGAGGTAGTCTCGCCTAGCCAGGAGATTGGGGATCTCCACCTACCGATACACGTAACTATGGTGACATCTAAATTCAACGAAGTTGCTAGAACGGTCGCCAACAAACCTATGCCCACTGCTTTGAAAACAAATCACGTCAACGTCCCAATATGAAGAGACAGTGATTTAGATTTCTGAATTGTTTCCATCCAGTTTTAGCAACCACACACAGGCTATATCTACAATAACTTATACCATATACAGTACCATTGATCATGTTGCTCCAATTGTTTGTATTTATCCATGTTTTAATTCATATCTATAGGTCCTGTTTTAATTGCGCATTTTACTTCTTATTTAGTTTTTTTGCTACATGTGCGCTGTACACTAAGTGACTAAGAGACCCTCTCACCTATCCATCTCTCCATCCAGCTATCAAGACTGAGATAATCGTGATAGTGCTTTGAAATCATATCGCTCAAATTGTTGCCTTGTTTACAATTACATTAAAATAACAATAGCGAAAAGAGAAGATCTACAGGCTCCTGATGTGAGCTGTGCTGTGAGCTGCGCTGTGAGCTTGTAGATCGTATAATTTCGCAATTTCTGTACGCTACCATTGTACAATTAAGTATAAAACAGGGCTTAAGTGGTTAATCAGACTAATCGATTTAGACAATTATAAAGAATCTATCAGAAGTTTTGTGTTGATTTGTATAACTAACCAAAAATGTATATAAAAATACCTTGCTTCTTGCTTATTACATTTTGACTTGAGCATATTCACACAACACATACATATAATGTTTTGTATTTGTTATTTTTAATGCTATGTTGATGAATTGAATACATAATGTCAATTAAATCCACTAGCAGCAAACTTGCTTATCTTTAGAATCTTTTAATGTGGTACAACTCTTTATTCCTGGGTTATAGCCACTACAGGAAAACAGACATGGGAGAAGACCTCAAGAGGCGGCTGTTCATAGCTACAGTGGAGTCAGTACTGCTGTATGGTGCTGAGACATGGACCCTCACAGCACAACAGGAAAGGGCCCTGGATGGAGTCTACACAAGAATGCTACGAATGGCACAGACCACATCTGAAATGTGGTCCCCTATGGGGACCTACCACGGGTCACAGACAAAGTCAGAGAGAGAAGGATGAGGGCACTGCGTCAGGCACCCAGAACTAGAGGCAAGCAAACTGACACTATGGGAGCCAACCCAGGGCAAAGCCAGGAAAGGCAAGAAGCGCATCACCTACGAAGATGCACTGTGGCGCGACAGCTTAGCTAACAACACTGTAGAGCTCAAGACCCTGATGTTAGATAGGAGAGTGTGGAGGGCAGCGATCCAGGAATCCCGAGTTGGTGTTGGCTAGACAACACTCTCGCATCGTAGCCACTACCCTCAGGGGCCGCAATATTGTCCTTGTTCGCCAGATTTACAGCAGAGAAGCAATTTTACAATTTCAGATCATATACATCAGGTGCACAGTAATGGTGACCATAGTAGACCGTATTGGCCGTTACAGGCCAATGTTGTTTGCCTGCAAAACGTATAAATTGGAAGAACAAAAAGAAAGGCAGAAAGGGGAATTTTTGCTGTGAATACGTATTGTATTGTAAGTACTATTAGGCTATGATAACCATCAACAAATAAATAAAATGTACATAAATAGCATCCCTTAAGTTAAGATACTGATTCATGGTATGCTTGAAACTGTTATAGATTGTGAACAAGTGCAAGCATGAATGGCCTTCATCCACATTTTTTATTTCACATTCTGGTATCCACACCAGACCAACAGTGGTGACTGAAACCTCAAGCGCCAAGAAACAGTTTCTGAAAGTGGATTCAGAAACTGAACAAAAACAGCACCCATCAATTCTGCTGACAGTATTTCACACTTACATTCAGAAGCTCAAGTTAGTAGCCACCAGGAAAAGAAAAAAACAACAACAATCAAAATATTATATACTATAGTATATATCGAATTCCCTTTGAATTTACTCTATGGGGGAAAAGTCAGAATATATATTATTCCTTTAGAGGTTGACTTGGGCTTTCAAGGGTGCACCTAATAAGCAGAGGCCTACCTGTACTCTCTGCACCAGCAAGACAGACTGCGAGTCATTCTGGTCAGCCTCCAGGATGAGGTCCGTCAGCTTGTGGATGATGACGTCCAGTGGTCCCTGCTCCTCCAGAGGCTGGCTGAGATCCAGCTGGGGATACAGCCAGAAGACCAGGTTACACAGCAACAAGGACACATTCTATGGTATTAATTTATATAGACTTTTTCCATCCAAAACCTCTCAGGCTGCTAGGAGACAAGCCAAAACCCTTGGACACATCCGATCCCGTCAGCTGTTGGCTGGTTAAGATTATCTTGCAGTTAGCTACAAGATAACAATGTAGAGTCGGGGAGAGAGAAGCCCACACGATAATGTCTACCAGTATCGCTTTTCTCTCACCATAGTATTACTTGACAATATAGATAACTAGCTAACCTAACAGCTGATTATTATTATACTGATTTTGCGGTGTACCTTCATACTACCTTCAGAACTCTTGTTCTATTGTTGTACTGTTTTATTGGATCTTGTTTAGTCGATACACTTTTTGTATTAGCTCATGCTCATTTGATTTTGCTATTTTGTCTCATCTGTTTAAGAAAGTAGGTAGCTGATATATAGCACTTTTACCTTAGCGCTAGGTATACTCTTGGTTGCTTGTTTTTGCAGGAAATGCACTTAAGACTTCTGGTGATTAGTAGTTTTGTTCCCTACCTATGTTGAATGCACTTATTGTAAGTCGCTTTGGATAAAAGTGTCTGCTAAATGACTGTAATGTAATGTAATGTAATACTCCTGGGAGGATGAAATCAATTGATTCTGGTGTGGTGTCTTCATATTCTTTTTTCTATCACCACCATTAGGCCTAACTTTCCTCTTGCACACAAGATAAGATAAAAATCTAATGGGCAGCCTCAGTGCATAACTGTTGTCCTGGGTTTCCAGAAGGTGTCATACCTGTTTCGTGTTCCAGTTAATTTGCCCATAGCTACGTTTGATTGGCTCAGCAGCAGATTTGAACCAGAAGCACATATGGCACCTTCACACATATGACACCTTCATATGTGCTTCCGGTTCAACTCTCCTCCGGAGCCAATCAAACAAAGCTATCTCGAACAATGGTGGAGGAAGTCTTAACAAAATGCAATGGTTGCAGCTTGTTTTGTACTAGACAGCTCAACTTGCATCAATGTATAACAAAACAGTTGCTATTCATGGAATGAATGAATGAGCATTTCAATGTTTTTTAAAAGATGACAATGGTGAACGTTAGTTACTCTGACAATTTCTAAATTAAGTGGTATCAGAGCACTCTATTGATGTAAAAAAACAACAACAGAGTGATCTGAAATTGGGTACATTCTCAAAGCGTATTTGAGAACGTACCCAGATACTACAGAGAGTATGGGGGTAATGGGGGTGGCTGATTTATCTGTACGCACAGGTATGTAGTCACACCTAGCTCAGTCTAATTAGTTTCAGGCCAGGAGTGACAGCGTAAATCAGCCATCATCCACACCACAGCCACTAATAATAATGATCTAGTAATCATAAAAAAAATATATATATATATTTGGTATCCAGGAATCAGAACAGACATTATATGGAAACGTTCACCGTTGTTATTGCTGTCAGTTTGAAAGTGTCTTTAACATTGGAACAACTTTCAACCTGGCATTTTTATTTTGGGCAAGTAATAATAGGCGAGAATTTCAAAAAAGTTTCAGAAAGTACAAAAACAGTGAAAATAGCTAGTTTTTTGTTGTTGCTATGCATCATACAATGGAGTATATAGGGCTTAAGTAGTTACAACAATGCTTATCACTTTGTAAGGAAGGAGGACAATGATCAACTTCATACAAAATGTGATAGTTCTTTCTGTAAATGCCCCCCCTACCCCTCTCCCCCATGAACCATCACAAGTTGCCTTGTGGCTCATAATTAGCAAACTCAGAAGTGCCAGTTCCCAGACTGGCACTTAGTAGGAAGGAAAATTGCCAGGCTTTAGATGCACAATGGCTTCTGTTCTGCTGGGGTCCATGCAAAGCCTAAATCACAAGGAGCCCCTATTGTGATGCTGGCTGAATGTGTCCAGTCAGTGGGATGAGGTGGGGGGGGGGGGGGGGGGGGGGGGGGGGGGGGGGCGGGGCGGGCGGAGGGGCTGCCCTCCGTATGTGAGAGAATGAGTGAGAGGATGTTTAAAGTTTCAAATCTCAAAGTGTTTGTGGTTTTGACTTTATGTTTCTAATATTTTTGCTGGCGGATCTAGAAGGTCCTAACTGTATATACTACGAGGCAGTGGGGGAGTGAATAAAGAGAGAAAGTGTGTGCGTGTGTAGCCGTCAATGGGCTTGCCTCCAGCAGAGTGGCCATGCATTTCTTAATTGAAGAAAAGGCCCGCTGATAAAGCAGGGCTATTTTGAGACAGCCAGAAATCAGCAAAAAACTGACCAGACCACAGAAAAACTGCTGTGATATGGCTGGGGAAGCCCTGTTTCTCTCACTAATTATGCTTGAGCTGTGAAAACAAATCCCAACACAGCATTACAAGACTGCATTCAGGTAATACACCAGAGTGGTCGTGGGATATGTAGTTACAAACATTTATCCATGTATAAAATTGCCGAGTGAGTGCACATTAGTCAGTAGATGCAAAAATAATGTGATTCCAGTGTGACTGTTACGTAATGCAGCTGTACACCCATTCATTACCCACACACAGCTAATCAGCAAATGGGGATCTGACTAACAAAAGATAATTCAGTTAGCTTGTCTACAAACACAGGTGGAATTTAGGCAGGACCCCATAGTCCTTTGTTTTGCCCAGACACTATGCAAACTCAGAACAAATACACCTTAACTACACAGATGTGGATCAATGGACGGCTCAGACAAGAGCACAACATGAAACTACAGTGTGCGCTTTATGGCTTTAGGAGGTGGTCAGAGCAACAGTCAATGTGGGCTAGTTAATCATTCTGAGAGGTGTGTGATGGATAGATAACTAATTATTGTACTCTTGGTCGTGCCCTGAAAAGTAAATTGTACAGGGCTGGTAAACTTGTTAAATATCAATCAACTTTAATGTCAAGTTCTTTATCAAGATCCAACTGGTGACCATGCAATATCGAACTGCAGTTTCCACATAAGCCAGTTAATAAGGTCAGTTGACATTAAGCATTGAGTAAAGGTGTCAGTCTTATCTAGAATCTGACATGCTTTGAGTGTTTTCTATACCGTGAAAGACTGAGCCTATATTACACATGACCAACCAATGCCATGCTGTACGCACAAAGACGAGAACACGTGTTCAATCCATTTAGACCGCAGTCCCTTAGGATCTATCATTATTCCTCTGTCTTTACGCTATGGAAACACATCCTCTACAGTCTACATCTTACTTGCAGTCTCCATTCCTCTCGCCTGTAGCGACATGCCTTAAAACCTGTTCACAACCACCGCATGCAAATATGCAGCACAAAAATGTAAACATTTCAAATGCAATAATGAAGTATTGAAAAGATAAGGCAACAACTCTAGTTCAAACCTCCTGCAGCCTAAATCCACATCAAGCATGCCATTTGCACAGCAGTGTATTGACTCTGATGTGAAAAGCCCTTTAGTTGAAAAGGTTAGAATAACACAGTAAACGTTTCAAGTGAGTCACAGCGTCCAGCTGTCAGGGTGTAGGCACAGAGATGTAAGGATATGCTGGATGATGAATAACACACATCACACACTGCCATGACAATAATAGTACAGAGTTGAAAAGTCAACAGCCATAAAAAACTCTTGTCACATGTGGAGACGCTGTAATATAGGTACTGCTGTGACCACCAATGGAGACGGGACTGGACTACAGCAGCAGCATGAGGGGTAAGGGAACATGGAGGGACATGCACTGGTAGTAGGTGACCAGATTGGGCATCGACCACAGAATGGCAACCGTCCGCGGTTTTCGTTTCTCAGCCTCTCTGGCTGACTGTGTGTGGCCCTGTGATGTAGAGTGAGAATGGCAGCGGACTTGACCCTGCTCCCCTGAGGCTTTTAATGTCAAACCTACACAACACAGACACACCAAAAAAAAAAGGACTCTACACTGGGGTCAAAACCCATTACAAAGGACACATGCGGTTGAACCTCGCCTGTTCCCGTGCGCAGACCATGTGACCTCGCTCTTAAGCTCGTCCAAAAAAGCCGATGGTAAAGTCACGGATGCTGCGCTAAATTCTAAAAGCAGAAATGTCAGCTGACGTCTCTGGTCGTTCCTCTGGGACAGTGAGCTAGCGGCGGGCCTTGGGAGTGATGAACGGCACTGAAAACAAACTGGGTCCTAGAGGGAGCGACGAGGTCAAGGGCGACATATTTTCGGCCTTCCATGTTGTTTCATGGAGGGATCGTGCCATTCCCCAGGGAAATCTAAGCGAGTTTTGATCTACAGAACCCATACAAGTGCACATCAGTTCTCAATACAATTGTGTGCCAGTGTAAAGGGACACAAAGACTTACTGTCTGTGCTATTGGCCTGATGCAAAAGTCGCATGAGGCCAATAGCACAGATGAAAGTCCTTGTCTCTCTGCAAGGTTTTGCTACATGCAATGGATGAACACACTACAAAGCTTGTTAATCCATCCATTTATATTTGTACCACTTTGATAGTATGTGTTACACAAGTTAACTCTAGACTGACCTGGCCCTCTTCCTGTTCCAAAGCCAGTCAAGACTGGAGTCTGTGAGCAGACAGCCACATGATGAATGATTTATTTTGGATGACGATGTGGCACTTGACACCCTGGTGTAAAAGAAATATGTGCCTAAGCCAAATTGTGGCTGCTGGCCACATTTCACATAAAGGAGCAGAAGGAAAGAAGCCTTAAGGTGAATTTCCAGCAACACCCTGTGTGCAGAGTCAAATTGGGAGCCAATTAGGCTCACAACCTCCCTGGAGCCCATTAAGTAATTAGACTTGTCTCAAAGCTGAATCACTCTCCATTTCAGTGGAAGAACAGGCTATTAAAAAGGAATTTGCCCCTCAGCTTTCAAAAGTGCACATACACTTCACTCATGACAGACAATATGCTAGGTAGTCTCCTACGACTAGGCAGGCAGAGTCCCAACAATAGTTATAACTGCCTTGTATGCTGGCTGAAAACAAAATGGAGAATCATGAAGACAACAGCTTGTAAGCGAAGCGTGTATGCCATTCCCAACGTAATTCTTTTGTCGAGTGCTCATCTTGGCTCACCGTGTATGTGTAATATTTTACTGCAAATGCATGACTTTTTAAATCACTTGAGATTCAAGGACATGGCAGACGTGCGACAGCGAGGCTCATGAGGCGCACCCGAATAAGCTGCTTGGCGAGCAAATGTCCGAGCAGGCACTGAAAACGCACTTTCAGAGTTGGCGAGCCGTGGGGCAAAACAAGCGCTCCCTTTGCACATCTCAGCCAATCACAGCAACTGAGGAAGATTTTGTTGGGAATAACATACACATAGATGGTAAGCCAAAGTTGCTGTGGCAGAAGATTGGTGGGATTCCTACTGTGGCAAGTCTTTGATCTGCAAGGACTGCCTCTACTCCAGAACCAATGGGACTTTCATCTGTGCTATTGGGAAGGACTCGTGCTTAGAAGTGAGGGCATGTTGTAGGGGTATTTATCTGGGTCAAAGTTATGCCAAATCATCACAATGTTGCTCCTGTAAAGATTCCTCAATACCAGAGGTTGTTGTATTTTTATGACTTAAGTACAAATGTGCAATTTGAATGAAACAGGGCAGACAAGAAGGCACGTGGTGACATGATTCCACCTGAGATGATGATGTAACACTATTCATCTATTGTACTCATAAAATATTGACAAGACAAGCAACCCCTTCCTTATTATGCATGAGTCGGTATTGGTAAACACACATAATGGATCTGTTGTAGTGATTGCTTGTAACCCCCATCTTAAGAAAAGGTCTCCACCATCTGTGTTCAGATTGCTGTTAAAGGTTAAGCCATGTAGCTGAGGTTTGTGGTCTTAGGACCCAATTTAAATTAAGCTAAGAAATTCAAAATATTTGTGAGCAAATTGCTATCTTAGGGAACAGTGGAATACTACAGAATGTGTTCTTAAGAGGATCTTATCAAATGTTGGTCTCCACAGATTCAATCAGTGGGCGAGATCCAGTAACCTTCCGGAAATTAACTTTGGATTCCCGAGCACTTGGCATACAATAAAACAGTAACTCAATAACATTTTCTTGCACAGTACATTCAAAACAATAGCCATCTGCCTTGATAGGCTTCACTTGCTTTGAGGGCACATCGGCTTGCTCCAGCCTAAGCCTGGTAGGTTAATCTCATCAGCTCTGTGACAGACAGACTAATAATATAAGGAGTACATGGAGGATGGCTCTCATGAGCTCAGGGCAAATGAGTCAGTATTGATGAGGTTGTGCCAATCCTTTAGGAGAGAGAGTTAGAACAGAGGGCACATATAACGAGTAGGTGACTGAGATAATGACATCTGAAAACAAACAAGTGTAGACCAGTGGTTCTCAAATGGTGTGCCAAGCCACAATGGAGTGTGTCTTTTGTGACAACCACACATTATTATTATTTGCAATATGTACAAACAGTTATGAATTATTTTTAAATTTAGTATACTTTGTGCAAACTCATTTTCCAATCTAGAGGCCAAAAATAGCTCATCTACAAGCTCACAACACGTTGCGAAACAACACATTGTGGATCGGCAATTTTTGCTATGAATATACTGTAGATGTGCCTTGAGATTTTGACTTGCCCATTGGTGTGTCTTGGGAACAAAAAGTTTGGTAGACTTAATGCGGTGTTCTGTATGAAACTTAAAGAACCTACTTTTTGACTTTCTTTGTGCGTACATGCAGATCGTTTTCCCACACTTAAAATGGAAATATAAATGAGCTCCCAAAGGCTGCCCGATTTGGCCATGATCTGCTCAAAATAGGATGATGTCATTAGCTAGTACCAAGCCCTCCAGAGGTTACAAATCTATCTATCTATGACACAGTACTCTGTTCCAATATGGTTCAGTGAGTGCAATAAATCACATTCACAAAATAAATCTTTCATTTAAAAGAGAGGGTGTCCCAACATTAATAAACCCATATTATTATTATCATAACCTTTTAAAAATTATCGCCTTGGATGTAAACAGAATCAAACTCTTTCAGGAATTTCACCTGGAAAATCGCATTGGTCGTCCAAATGCATGATTCATCTCTACTTCTCTGCCTCCTGCAGTGCTGATGACATACATTTGGCAAAAGTGGGTACGAGCTGTTCATTTCCCTGACATTTTGCCTAACAAGAGGGGCAGAGTGGCATGGTGATGCACACTTTAACATTTAAGCCCTACAATACACTTATCTTACATACTCCAGTTTGACCTGATGAAGAGCCCAGCCTCGAAGCATAGTCAATAAAATGGAGCATGTGAGTGTGCGGGTTCTATTACTCTTCAGTTCAATATACTTCGTCATAGGATAGTGTAAATAGCCAATCTACAAGGTCACACCTCATCGTGATGCAACGTGATGTGAGTGGCTATTTTCGCTATAAAAAAAAATGACGTGTCAATCAATATTCATGTCAGAGAAAGCCTAGGCTGCCCTAGCGCTTCTGATATCTGGTCTAGAGGGGCGGGGTTTTAAATCTCCGGAGCTCCCATTGGTTCACCGATCTGTGTGCGCGCCCCCGTGCCCCTCCTCCTCCCCAATGTGCAGCACTGAGAGCCCTGACGTCACAACACTTGGAGCGACGCCCACTGCACTCTGGTTGGTTGGGGAAATGAAAGGTTGACTCCCACTTCCTATGCTAGGAACGTCAACAGGCTGGTCCAGGCCCTTATTTTTGAGCAAAAAGCAAAGGAAAATAAACGCCTGGAGATCGAGGCTAGAGAAAGCCCAACTGGCCTCAGACAACTGAAAAGTGTCTTGGGCTTAGAGAAGGTTCACTAAAACATTAATACCATCGATAAATTAGATAAAATACAAATGGTGGAAAGAAATTATCCATTAAAATTCCATGGAAATTACGTATTTTCTGATTGAATTTTATTTCTTCCCTGGATGGCTAAAACATTTAGCTCTTTGGGTTTTGTAGAATAAGCAAACAAAAGGTCAGAATATTTTAATTTGAGTAGATAACCACTCAGGTGTTTATCCATGGGTACACTGTTAACTCCTAAGTGTCAAGTTAACTCTTCAAGTGTACATAAATTACCCCGAAAGGGTCCATTTGTACACCCTCAAAGTTACATTAACACTACATTTTTACCAGGTGCTCAAAGAGCGCCTGAGTCTAAGAAGAGGCAAGGCAGAGTTCGACAGATTACAGATTTGCATTCGACACATTTTCGACACAGATTTGCATTCGACACATTTTCGACACATTTGCGTCATTGGCTGTCCTTTAAGCCAATGGGGATATTTTCCCATACTCTGCACCTTGTCCTCCCAAGCTATGGGTAAGCGACAACTATTTGTCATTGGCTGTCCTGGCTGTCCTTCACTCCTTTAAGCCAATGGCCACACGAATGGGGAGACGGCCCGCCCCCCACAGTAACAGCTCTCCGCTGTCCGCTCCCCTCATTCACACTGTAACAGTTGCAGGCAGGACAGTTAGCCTAAATGCTAGCGTGCTTCATTAGACCTAGTTTGGCTATTAAGTTATTATTTGGCCATGTTCACACTGACTTCAATCTTCGCTATTGTTGGGAAGACCTGTGTGGTGTCTAAAAATGTTGCCACCACTTATATAAAAAACATTATTAGCGTTTAGCGTCGCAAATTCTGTTGCCAGGTTTGGCGAGAGAAACAAGCAATCCGAAAAACAAGTAATCAGGTCTATGAAAACACACACACACACACACACACACACACACACACACACACACACACACACACACACACACACACACACACACACACACACACACACACACACAGAGCACCTGGTAGAATATGACTTCAAGTCATTTTCTTTCTTGTTAAACTGTATATTCAAAGGTTGAGTTGCTATCTCCAAGGCTGCCTTGTCTATCAGACCACAAGGACACAAGTGAAGGTTTAGTGACTGTCTGGGTCAGAATGGATAAATTATCTGGGCAAAATACTCAACAAAATCCTTGTAGAGAATATAGGTTAGGTCAAGGTTTGCTGTTCCATAACATCAATCCCCCAAACCAAACACCAAGGCCCTATATCTTAACTCACTATTTCAGGGTCATATACTGCAAGTACCTTTTAACATTTTCCATGACTTTGCCTCTATCCATGTCCATCCCTCTGCCTGAAACACAGCATCTCTCATCTTTAACCACTTGAGCCCTATTTTATTGTACAAAGGATATCAAAAATAGCTCATCTACAAGCTCACAGCCTTGTGTGACACGTGTCGCATTGTGAGCTTGTACGTCATCGACTATATTTGATTTGAAAATAGTTTAAATGTTTTCGCCAGGTTGAAAGTGGTTAATATAATAGGTGGTGGTGACAAGCTTTATACTTAACATACAGCCTTGCCTAACAATGCTAACGTTTACAATGGATGCCACTGTCTTCCCCGTGAGATGCCTTGTCTGTGACACTGCAGCCACTGAATGGCTCATCTCGCAGGATGCTTTCACCAGCACAAAAGAAAAAAACCTTGTGAAACCTGCAGGCATCTGTCATTTGCAGTGACAGCCCAGCGAAAGACAACAGGTAGCCCTGGAACTCTTGAGATCTTGGAGCTGACACAAAGGATACACTGCAAAAATCCTGAGTGTTCATTTAACCCTGGGACCTTTTTTTTGTTTTTTGTGTAGTGACCTGTTCAAGTTCTGGATACCACACTGGCTGTGGGTAAGGATCTACTAGTCTGTCTCCCAGGAGAAGGCTTCAGTGCTGGGAAACAAAGCCCTGCTTACTTTGGGACTATTCCCTGGGCTCTGTTCTAAAGATATCTTTAAAAAGTTGGGGGGATAAAAAGAACCTCAAAGAACTAAACCGGCTGCATAAAAAAGAAAAACAGCTCAAGATGAAAGAATTATAGGAGACATATAAAAAAAAAGTCTCTGGTTTCTTCCTTCCATTCCGACGAGCATTTTAACTGAAAAGCACCTCGTAAAGGAAAATACAGAGGCTAAGACTTATTAACAGTCATTTGAAAAGATACCTACGGTATATACAGTGCGTGTTAGCCCGTGGATATAATGTATGATGTACAAACACGGTCACACCCACCAAGTTGAAGGATGATTATTCAGAGCCCAGAGAAGGTGGAGGAGATACTATACAGTAAATTCCTTAGTGTTAGAGAGACCACCGGCACCTCAGTGTAAGGTACAAGTATTAACCACTTAACCCTATATACTGTAATTTGTTGTATAGTGCAATAGCGAAAATAGCTGATCTACAAGCTCATGTGTCGCGATGTGACATGTTGTGAATCTGTAGATCTGCTATTTTAGATTATTAGACAGTTAGTTAGTTAGACAAGGCGAGTGCTACTGCCACTAAACTGATGTATATTATCTGACATCAGGTGCATAGGCAAGTATAGGGAGCAGTGAGGGACAATACAGACGGCAGGCTCGGAGACACGAAGCAATAATAAGGTGCTACATTACACCCTCCAAAAGGCAAGGTGTGTTGTTTGTACTGACCACAAGTAAATCAACTGAACTCAGTGCACACTATGACGTCACCGCCAGAGCACTGTGAAAACTGAGCGGATTCTCTGAGCTTATTTCCAAACATAGTCCTATTTTTAGCGGCGCTAGCCGCTCTATACCTTTAGGTATAGAGCGGATATTAGCCCTCTATACCTGGCTTTTGCGTCAACGTTCTGATTGGTCAGACACGTCAACAAAGTGATTGGTCAAGCTTCACGTGACACGTGGCTATAAACACATTATAAACACTTGATGACAAAATGTATCAAAGGCGCCGCTACCTTCACACAGGTGTGATTTTTTTCCATCTACACACCAAATCTCTTCGGCAAAAATAACCAATCTACAAGCTCACAAAGCAATGTGTTGTGACTCGTGAGCTTGTAGATGTGCTATTTTTGCCAAATGTTTGCCCCAGAAAAGGAAGGCTAGGATTCTGACTAGCTACAGAATGAACTAGAAAAGTGTGTTCCTCGGAGCACAGGTCTTCCTTTACCAGGCCAGGTTGCTTACCCAGAGCCCACAAACTTTGGAAGGCAGTCTTAGCCAATTGTTATGGGATCTGAAAAATCGGTCTCATAGATCTTGATCACATGACCTGAGAGATAATGTTGTGTACCGATTTCTTGGACCAAAGTAGTAGCAAAAAGTGTGTTTTGAAGAAAACACAGTATGGCAGAGAATGTAATCTGGCACAAACAGGTTTCGTCAAAGTTTCATGATCCATGAAATCCAGGGAATCCAGGGAAAAAATGTTGATTGCACGACCTACGGTTCAAAGGTTATAGACCAGAGATTCCAAAACGTGAAGTGGGCTGTTGTAGCGTTGTAGGAAATTTTAAATATTTGGGATGGACTTCTTCCTTGGCTTAGTGAGAATGTGCGTGCAAAGGCAATCGGATGCTGCGTTCATGATTTAAGGCATTTTGTTCAAAACGGGCCACTCCTGCAAACTTTGACAGCCAATCTTAGCCAATCAGGATGTGTACCGATTTGCAAAATCTGTAGGAGTAATAAAAAAAAACCTGCCTCCTAGTGGTAACAGGCAGATGTGAAAAATTGTGAAAGATTAGCTGCTCACAGACGGACAGGGGCGAAAACATAGTCTCGACCACGCCTTAGGCCTGGTGGAGACAATGAATGAAATGAATGAGTTGGAGGAAGGCTGAAAACTAGTGTGTGTGTGTGGGGGGGGGGGGGGGGGGCAGGCGGGCACGTGTGTGTGTGTTTAACAGTGGAGAAACCAGTGCTTGTTACACTTGTTTTCTTTCTGGTTCTTCATTTTCATCAGCCCAGTGATTTAAAGGGCAAGACCACTTTGGTAGTCTATGAGATGTAGATAAACTGCCTCTACAGGATTCCACTAAGTGCCATTCACACCTCACATGAATGCCACACTATGAATGTAACCATGGCTATAAGCTTGTACATAAGCTAAGCTATGTTGCAGGGTTTGTGTTACCACGAGAATAGCACCAAAATCATTAACATATCAAGTGATCAACTCACCTGAACGACTTCAATTCCTCTTTTCCTGAAAGACAAAAACAAAATAAATTGTTTTAATTAACTCATTGTGACCAAAGAAAATACAGTGACTTCAATAATATTGAGAATAGGACAAACCTTTTCTGCCATAGAATAAAGACCTAATTATGTCAAAAGTGCATGTACCTTTCTCTTGGCAACATGTCAGATGTAATGCCAAAATCGCTTCCAATCCAATCACATGAAAAACAGTACATAAATTCACAAGTTAGCAGGTGATCGAAAAAATAAAACTATTATTTGAGAGTTGGGAGGACAGAGTAGCATTAACTAACTGACCATTACAGTTGAAATGCAAGAATGATGTCCAGTGTCAGCCACTGGCTTTAGCTCCAAGAGACGGCATCGAAATTCTAAGCTTTGGGTAAAAATCAAGCAACCAGTAGAATCCTACTACAGTTAACCATTTAAGCCCGCTATACTAGTAAAACGGACCTGAGTTGCAACTGTACTGTTTTCACAGTTACTTTTTTCACTCTACACACCAAATCTCCTTGCCAAAAATAGCCGATCTACAAGTTCTGCTATTTTTGGTGAATGTTCCCCCCAGAATATGGATGCTGTGGTTCAAGTGTTATGTCCTCAGTGGTGTTTGAGTAACAGTCTCCCAGCTGCCCCAATGTAATACACCACAACATAGACCACAACTGGAGATGTTATGCCTAGTTTTTATACTCCAATGGCATTGCACGACAGTGTCACGTGCCAACCAGAACTGACCTTCAAGCTAACGTTTCGCAATTACCTTCAAGATCTATTCTTCTCAAAGGACAATATCGTGCAACGGGGTATAAAATAGACATCTGCAGATCTCTGATCTTCTGCTGCTCCTTTCTGTACCAACTTATCTTTTAATTCCTTCACCATGTCTACAAATAAATGTCCACTCGCCGCTTTCTATTGTAGAAACAAATGCCTTGACAGCAACTTTTGCAGTGCACACAAGCATATGGGTGCGCCATCAGGAGATGGGGGCTATTATGTAAAAAATATTTTCTTTTGGTTTCAAGTGCAGAGCTTATGCAGTTTTTTTTTTGTGTGCGGCCTGTCACGAAAGAGAGAGAGAAATTGGACATGTTTAAACCTGCTGGCTGTTAGGGAGCTGTTGTCAGGAGGATCAGCTTATTTCTCCATTAAAAGAGCCCTGAGTGATACTTGTTAGAACACAAACTTTAACCACTCAAGACCTACAGTATGTACTGCCAGGGTTAAAGTGGTTACAAGAGTAATTCCTGCTGGGGAAGGGCTGTCAAATGTTATCTGTAACATCGACCCACTATGGCCTCTGCCACACAAACAGAACAACCAAAACAATCAGCAGCACTATACCAAAACAGAGAAGAAGAAAAACCTGCTGCAAGGCAAAAGGCAGCAAATCGTCTCATCTGAGGGACAACAACAAAAAAAGAAAAACACCGAAACACCACCACACGGCCCGTCCCAGTTGTTATGAGGTCACAGTCCCATGGTAACAGCAAAGCAGCCATTCAGTGCTTCACAACAATGTGGATATTTAATACTGCAGCTGGCCCGTTTCATGTGCTGTGAATGGGGCCTTTGGTTTCATCCCAGCTCTGATATATGGAGATTGTCTGCGGTGCCATATTGTTGTACAGGTCAACACTATCAAAGTGATGGAGAGAAGACTAAACAGACAAGCAGCCCAGGGGCAGATCTTTTTGTTTGGGCTCCTCACACAAGAACACTGAGATCTCAGCCAGGGTAAACAAGACAAGATACTGCGTATTACAACGTAGGGCTGGGCGATTTTAAATAAAAAGCAGTAACAGCATAT
Organism: Gymnoscopelus microlampas; assembly: GCF_963454915.1. NCBI lineage: Eukaryota > Metazoa > Chordata > Actinopteri > Myctophiformes > Myctophidae > Gymnoscopelus > Gymnoscopelus microlampas. The sequence continues at coordinate 30,582,183 of NC_139957.1, forward strand.
CACGATATGAAGGGGTAAAAAGCACTGGTATGGCAACTGCATACCAGCCATTATGGTACTATGGTCACATAGTACAGAGATGTATTTTGAGAACATTTATTGTGCAGTATACAGTACACGATAAAATCTGATGTGTTAATTTAACTTGACTCTTGACAGTTATGCATCTCATAAACAGTAATTTAAAAAGGTACATACTTGTCATGATCTCATCATCCTTACAACAGCTGGGAGAAACTATATTAATGCTGTAGTTCAATAGTGTCTCTGCCTCAGTGATTCAGTAAGTAGCTTCTGACTTAGAGAGAGACCTTTGCAGCTTTGCCCTGATGGGAGAAAGTGCCAGCATTTCCAAAGCAGCACCCAGTGATACTGAAGGCAGTGTGTTAATAAGATTCAGATTCAAAAAACGTAATTGTCGCGGTAGAACCAGAGCGATCACATTATCACAAAGTCCCAAGTTTGATTCTGGCTGGAGAACTGTGATGCATGTCTTCTGATCTCTCTGTCCTTAGTTTCCGGTCTCTCTACTGTCTAATTTTTACTAAATTAAATACTAGTACTAATACTAATACTACTACTAATAATAACTAGATGTCAGGGCCGCTTTGCGGCCCTCACATCTAGGCCCGATCCGAGGTTGGTCCAGACAGAGTCCAAACTCATCAGATGTCAGGGCCGCTTCAAACTCTCCAAACAGCTGGCCTAATTATAGCTCTGCACACGTCATGCGAAGTCCGGCTTCTCTGGCCTCTCCTCTCGGCTCCTCTCCTCCCTCCCCGCTTTGCGGCCCTAACCTCTAGTTCCATCCTCCCAACCTCGGTCATGTGATAAAGAGGTCAGACTTCCTGTATCTGGTTGCTATGGCAACCTGCCAGATCAGGCTGAGGGTCTGATAGGCAAATCAGAGAATCAATCAGACCGAGAGTCCGATCACTGATCGAGGTGGGGTAAGATGCCTAAAACATAGCCATAGCTCTGATCAACAGTCTGTGACGGGTCTTGGAGGCATGTGGAGTGATCCTGTGCTTGCGAATCCCGGACAAACTTTCGGAGCTTTTGTCAATTATATAGTATATAGTAAGAAGTAAGATAATAATAATAATAATAACTTAACCTAACCCTTAAGTAACACTTGGACAGAAAATCGTCTTTAGACATCAGCTCTCAAACCTCAACACTCAAACAAAGGACAAACCGTAGCAGTATGCAAGAGTAAACAAATGCAAGATGTATCCTAATCTCCAGGAAGCCTCAGAGTCTGAATTGCTGTGTTAGCTTATGATTATGAACGGACACAAACATAAAACCTGGTGTGCCAGAGGCTCCGCTGCACACTGCCTCAGACCAGCAGGGATCTCCCTGTGCCCAGATGTACAGGACCAGGCAGATACCACACAGAAGAACTCAGAATGTCAGATTCACCATATGCTGGGATTGAGTCCACAGGAGAGCCTGGCCTGAGAGGTTTAAGTGTCTAATATCGGTATGATGATTCATTTCTTGCTCAGATTTGTTTCCTTTATTTTGTAAGGATAGTGGACAGACAGAGTATGCTCTGTCCGTATACGAACATAACAAGCTCAATTGTTTCAAGAGTACCAATGAAGCCATTCTTGTTAATGTCACTAGACCATAAAAGTAAAATTGTTTTTCTCGCCTGAGGTTTAACAAAGGAGCTGACACTAATCCACAATAGCAGCTGTGGAGAGGTCCAAGTTTACAGTATAATACCAATGTCTCAACAGAAGTGCAGCAGAGAGATACCTCTGCTCTCTATACAGGGACTTGTGTCTCCTAGAGAGACAACAGGCCTTCTAAAGCAAAGCATGTCTATATATGGGAGCCACATATAGTAAGATGATGTTTAGTTCCATTTTTGTCTTCCTCTTAAGCACAACTTTGTTTGTTAACATAGTATGTGATAGGGGGAAATATGTTTTGAAAAGGAGAACTACAGTAGGAGTGAAAAAGAGAAATACAAGTGAAAGAGTTTCATGAGAAAGAGATGATGATCATAAATTAGGTTCAGTTGCATACTCTGTGTCCATTTTCCATGTAAATCAAAAAAAAAATATATATATATATATAATACATTTGATGTCACAGTGGAAAACACCACAAACACCAAATCTTAATACTCCACTTCAATCCCCTCTGGTATACTACAATCCAGCTTCCAGAGACGGGACTGGTTTGGATGGTGGTGTGAGATTGAAAATGTTTTGTGGATTACAATGTGATAATCTGTGCTGCAGGCTCAATCAGGTTGTGTGAGTAAACAAACAACCCTACTGGAAAGGTGACTGTCCTTCACTAAACCAATTACCTATACTTTGTTGCATGAAAATCTGTAATTAAGCCATAACGGCTAAGACTTAACACTTGAGCTGACAAACAACTAAACCACAAGCTAAAAGTGTAAACTCATAAATGTTTTTATTTATTCTTATAGTCACTGATTTTTATTTATTTATTGTGTTTTCAACAGCGAAAGTCTTATAACATGATCTCTTTGACATTGACACAATAGGAGAGATATTGGATAAGAAGGTTGTGTCCTCATGCTTTGGAGTCTCTTCTCAACCTTCGATGCACTGCCTTTTGTCAACTGGTCATGTATAGTTCACTTCTCTCACAGTCAGTCTGCCAAGGAAATTCATGGCCCACTTTACAACACACCTTACATAACACTTCACTCCACTTGAGACAGATAGTAGGTAGGTAGACTACACTGTATCTCCCCATCTGCATTGTGGAGAAAACACATATAAGCATGCTGACAGTGAAACACACTGTTGATTAGTTCGTTGTAATTGTGTGCTTTTGGACAGATTTTGCACACGCACAGAAAAATAAAACTCTTCCAAATCTATAAACAAAAAGAGCCAAGGCTGGCCTGCGAGGTCTTCAATAAACTCTAGAGGTTTTCCCACAGACACTGAACACAGGTTTGTCAATGGGCACTGCAACTGTACATGCGGTGATTTGGGGGCGTGGAAATATTAACGTTACTACTACGCAATAATTAGTATCCCATTCATGGTACAGGTCTAGAAAGTATCTCTTAAATGTTGTGCTACTCAAAACTGTAAAACAGTCACTAATCTTTGAAATTCCTCTGTAACAGATGGACATAGCCCATTGATTCTATTAAAATCCTACCGTGATACTGTACACTTCATCCTGTGTCTTTGGCACCATGTATAAACCAGGATAGACTGATTAACTGATGGTAGGTAACTAATGTGTAATACATTCTTGAACAACCAACCAAGGACTATTAATTTTAATACAGGACCTTTGTGCCCTTGGTGTGTAAACATGGAAATACAAAAGAATGCCTTTTATTATAACAGACAAGGAACTGGTATAGAGCAGCCAGCAGCCTCATCAACACTGCTTTAATGGAAACCTCAAATGTCAAAGAGACATGAGAGAGAACAGAGTGGACAGCAGGGGAGCACTCTCTAATGAGAAAGTTGTAAATGGGAAAGACCATTCACTGATGTAGGGGGAAAGATGGTATTCAAATGCCATAATAAATCATCGCCACCAACAGTAACTAGGTCTAGACAGTAGACACATCGTGAAATGTCAATCTTTAGGCTTTTTAAGAACACATATCCATACAAAATCGTTATAAACATTACTTATTTGAAGCATGCGTCCTTGTTTGCTACACTTATCCCATTCGAGCCGAGAAAGTATCTGTGTCATTTTAGATTTTAACTATATATATATATAGTACATATATACATACACACACACACACACACACACACACACACACACACACACACACACACACACACACACACACTTGGGGGTCCTGACCTTGACACGAAAAAAAGTTTGAGAAATGCTGATTAAGAAGGCATTTGTAGAATCGGCCTCAGGTCTTCAGGTCTTACATGGGTTAAAGAACCTAACTTATACTACTTGGCATGCGTGGAATGAGCGCTATATTTTTTTATATGTAATGTACCTGCACAAATCAGCAAAGGCCTGAAAATTCAGCTTCTTCATCTTCTTCTCGCTGAGCCAATATCCGACTCTCCGTCCCTTCAGGAAGGTCTGCATCTCCACTGTGGGTCTGGTTCTCCTCAATCTAGAGATGATGTGACTGAACAGAACCTGGACAGTTGAAAACAGGAAACGGTGGCCTCACAGAGCAGAGCAGCCTACCAGAGCAGGGAGGGAAAAACACAAGTTCACCACTTGTAATGCGAGAGCTCATCCTACAGAAAAAACTGTTAGTTAGTACAACTCTGAGAGTATAGTAATGTGCCCATTAATGGCCCCATAGTGTAAAAAAAACTGTCCCTAATGGGTCAATATATTTATAATTATCTTACATTCTCGGTGTTAAACTAACACAGGATCCTGAAGCTTGCCTTGCAACGAGGCTCTCTGCGGGTCGGATCTGTAGCTATACTTGCAAAACGGCACACTGTCTATAGCATTCCCTTTAACAGCAGCATGTCGCCAACTGCCTATCAATATAAATTAGTAGTAGTGTTGCCTATGCCCCCTTTTACCTTTAAACGTACATGGCTAACATTAGCTGGCTAGCTAAGTTAGCAAACTGCACAGCTAACCAATGGTATGCATTGCAAAGGACTGTAAAGCTACCTTAGCTAACAATGCTCCCCAGCGATGAGTGAATACAAATCTGACATTTGTGAATATCTGGTTATTAACGCTCCAAGTCTAGTCAACTAACACAACTGTCTGAATGTAAAACATACAAGTGGCAATGAAGAGATCCAAGAGCTGTGTGGCTCAAGAAGAAGCTAACCTGGTAGTTCTTGTTTTTTTTTCCTTGTGAAATGTGTTCCTAGCTCGGGTGGTTTCCCATTCTCTGTTGTCACTGACTGAAGTTTCCAGGCGAGCTGACACTAAATGACAGAGATGTTTCTCCACCTCGAAACTGAACGGACTGACTGCTGCTCGGTGCTCACACTCACACACACATACACACACACACTCAAACACACACACATACATACATACATACACACACACAGTGCTGCTGCTGCTGCTGCCTTCAGCGCACACAGTGTGCGGTGTGGTATCAGGGTGTGTGACTTCAGTCGTGTTGCCAGATTTTGGGAGAGAAATAAGCAGCCGGGGTCTATGAAAACGAGCCCAAAAGAAGCCACTAAAGAGCCACATGAGCACTTTATTGGCTATTTAAAAACAGCCGATCTACTGCTATTTTTCAAAACGATCTTGAAAAGAAAATGTGAAATATTTGTAATATATTTGAAAGTTACATGTTTTTACAGACGGGGGTCTGCAGAGAAATACATTAATTTGGGCGTTCCTTGATGTGCAAATGTTTGAGAACTGGGTTAAACAATAATAAAAACAATTTGGAAGCAAGCCAAAATAATTACACTTTAAAAAGAAGCCCCAAAAACCGCAACGACCAATATTTACAAACAACTTTACAGAAAAACAAGCCCAGTCACTTATAATAAGCAAACATGGCAACGCTGCACTTCAGCCCATTCCCAGCCCCGCCACAGGGGGCGCTAGACTCAATCAATTTCGATCCAAGACAGATCAAAGGTCAGTGATACTATCAGTGATCGAAACTAAATGAAAACAAATGAAATGGGTTCCCTGGCCGGCTGCCCCCCCCCTCCCGCCACAGCCAAACAAAAAAAAAAGGAAAAAAAAGATTCCAGTGGATATATGTTTTTATTCTCTCAGTGCTTCTCAATCTTTTACATTTCAAAGACCCCCATTTTGATATGACCACCATGGATGGACCCCCATTTGATATTTCTAATTTTATTTTATTTTTAATCTCTGGAATCTACACTGTAAAATTCAAATAGGATTACTAACAGACTTCTAACATCTGTAACTCTTTCAAAAGACAAAGCCTTTTCGTTTTGGTTCTGTTGTACTTGTTGGTCCACTTTTTTCCATCTACAACAAATCTCTTCACCAATGTAGCCGATCTAGTGACCCATTGTTGTGAGCTTGTAGATCTGCTATTTTTGAATATGAATGACGGGCTGCCTTTAAATGCAAAGTGTGAAGTTGAACTCTTAAAATAGGAATCCATAATGGATGCAATGCAGATTCCTATGGATGATCCATAGGGCAACAAGTCGAGGCCATGGTCCAAGAGTCCAACCCGCCTTGACACCAGAGCCGATCATACATTTTCACATAATGTTAAGCTTGGTAAATAATACATTTGCTACAGGGACGCCATCTTCTGGAGAATAAAATAACTGTAACCTTTACGATTCAGATTAGAGTTATCATCACTGAGTAGGATAGGCCCGATTACCAAACACAACAACAAAATGTCTTTATAGGTGATTCGACTGAGCTCTTGATAAAAGGATGAACACAATTCCATATTCCATTATTTAAACTATATCCACTGTAGGCTACTTTGGAACTGTATGTTAGTTTATTTGGCATAATGTTTGTAAGTATGGGAGTAACCTACTGAATGAACGTGTGTGTGTGTGTGTGTGTGTGTGTGTGTGTGTGTGTGTGTGTGTGTGTGTGTGTGTGTGTGTGTGTGTGTGTGTCTGTGTGTGTAATAATTATGGGCAAGAAACTTCACTACAAACAGCATATTTTCAACGTGCAAATCAAACTATTCAGTCATCATGTGAATGATGTAATTGTGCACATAACCCTCATTTAAATGTTTAAAACCATTCACAATTCATTGTAGAGAGAAGAAAACAACCAGCCATAATGACATGCCGGTTATTTCGAATGAATACGCCTTCTGAAAATCCGCGAAATCTGTAGCCCCTCCCATCAGAGTATCGCCACTTCCTCCACGTGGCTATTCCCCAGTGTTGCCAGATTTTGTGAGAGAAATAAACAAGCAGGTCTATGAAAACAAGCCCAAAAGAAGCGACTATAATATGCATAATGCATCGGCTATTTGAAAATAGCCGATCTAAAAGCTCACAGCAACGCGTCGTAATGTGAGCTTGTAGATCTGGTATTTAAAAAAATGAAAAATGAATGAAAAATGTAGAATATTCATCTAAGATTTTAACAACAAAAATCTGGTACAGTCAGGGGTGAGGGTCCCTGGCATAAAATATATATATTTTTTTTACATATTGGGGTCCTTGGCATGGAAATGTTTTAGAACCACTGGTTTAAACAACAGTAATACAACAAGCCCAAAACCATCAACTACACTTTAGAAACAAGCCCAAAAAAATCCGTAACACCCGGAACTACCAATATTTCCAAGCAACTTTACAGAAAAACAAGCCCAACGTCGCTTATAATAAGCAGACATGGCAACACTGCTATTCCCGCGAATCTCGCCCGGAAAAGACGTTTGTCAATATTGTTGTGTGCTTCCGAACTGTAGCTTGTCTGTGTGTGTGACTGTGTGTTCACAAACCCCTTTGTGCTCCCTAGAATGGCGGTGAATAAAGATGACTCTGCCATATCGCTCGACGGTGATGCTCCTCCGGATCAAGACGACATCGCACACGCTTTGTGTGTGTTGGCTGGAAGTGACCCTGAACAATGCTCTTACCCCCAGGTAAAATGGAAAACGGCACAGCCAGTAATGCACGTATTTGCCTCAGATTTAGACCTATATACGTTGGCTATTTGAAAATAGCCGATCTACAAGCTCACAACGCGTCGTGCGTAGATCTGCTATAAGAAACTAGCAATAAAATGTGGAATATTTGGATTTTTTTTTTACGTTATAACAACACAAATGCTCCCTGGCACAATACATTTTCATGAAAATATTTGAGAACCACTGTCTGCAGTGCATGTGATGAATGATGTGATTGTGCATATAACCCTGATTTAAACGGCACAGAAGTCGTGCACGTATTTGCCTCAGATTTATTTTTTCTGGTTGCAGGCATGCCTTGTGCCGTCTTACGCAGTACCTCCGAATCAGAGCTAGTATTGACACAATGTCCATTATCCTCTTGTAAATAGATAGAAAGCTCAAATCCCTTGTGTGGGTTTGGTTTGTTTAACTTGTTGGTGTTTTTTGCTGTAATAAACGCAGGGCTATGTGAAGAGACAAGCTGTGTTTGCCTGCAGCACTTGCACGCCCCGGGATGCAGATCCTGCAGGGCTTTGTCTTGCCTGCACCAATAAATGCCACGAAGGACATGAAATCATTGAGTTGTATACCAAAAGGTGGGTCAGTTTACAGGAACGTAATGTAGTTTATTTTCTTGTATTTCTCAACCTTTTTAAGGGGACCCCAATTTGATACACATATTGAATGTGGTCAATATATGTATATCAAATTGGGGTCCTTAACCACTTAAACCCCAGCATCCTTATTGTGGGAAAAGCTTTCGCTGAAAATAGCAGATCGACAAGCTCACAATGCGAAGCATTGCACATTTTGAGCTTGTTGATTTCAGCTAGTTTCAGCGTTTCCCCACAATTACAGTAAACACACTAGAATTGAGCCCTGAGGGTCTCCGCTAAAAAGAATCTGTGGCGGGGGTACAGTAGCGCTGGCGCCTCACAGCTAGAAGATCCTTGGTTCGATTCCCCCCGGGGACGCTGTGGGTGCTGGGGGCGTGTTCTCTCCCCCGTGTCATCAGTGCCCATACCCTAGGAGGGGTTGGTGAAAGGGCCTTTCTGTGTGGAGTTTGCATGTTACCCCCGTGTCCCCCTGGTCAGCTGGGGCGCCTGATGGAGGGGAAAGGAACTGGTTGGAATAACATGTTCCTTCCACATGCTACGTCCAACCGGGGAAACTCCCCCCTGTCAGCTGAATAAAATCCTCATGGACTCCTCATGCATTGAAGGAAGCATGAGTGCAGTTCGGGGCTTTTCTCAGGCTGGCAGAGGGAGAGTAGAGCCCAGGATTACTTAGCCAATTGGCACTGGGTGAAAAAAAACAATAGGGTAAAAAAAAGGATCTGTGGCCTACGCCTAATATGGCATATTTAGGCCACGGATCCCTGTTTAAAAAGATTCTCTTGGACCCCAATATAAGAACATTGTTGTTGTTTGACATGATTTGGTCTCTCGTGGTCTGTAATTTGGCCAAGAATAACTTTACTACCGTATTCATCTACTGTAGGTATAGAGACGACAGTGAAAGTCTGATAAAACAAAAAATCCATTCTTGTATGTTCTCTCTCTCTAGAGAACATGGACTTTTTTATATACTTGTATTTACAACGTAATGGTGAAGAATAACTATCAATCATTTAGCTGGGACCCCATGGAACTCCCTCAAGGACACGTCACGTCCCTGGACCACACTTTGAAAACCACTGTACTACATTACACTGATAACTGTCAAATCAAGGACAGTGTGTTGTTTTGTTTTTTAACCTTTGTCACAATATGCAAATTTCTTCTACAGAAATTTTCGCTGTGATTGTGGGAATGGCAAGTTTGGAGATTTCCATTGTCAACTGATTCCTGTAAGTCTTTAGATTAGCCCAGTCTCTACAAGATTGCATAATATATCACATAGATTAAGATTGTGTTGAGTTATTCCTTCTCTGTTTTTGTTCTCACAGGCTAAGGACGGCCATAACGCCAAAAATATTTATAACCACAACTTCCATGGCATGTATTGCTCATGTGACCGTCCATACCCAGACACTGATGACCAGGTATTTACCTAATTTCTTTTCCACAACTTCAGGGCAGCATAATTAATCGAAAGTGAGCTACAATCGTAATTTTTATGTCATGTGATCATGACATTTTGCAATTAATTCAAGTTCATGTTATTTGTTCAGCTGTTGCACGTTGCCCTCCTCTCAGAGGCACAATAAAATCAGAGGTCATTACCTGTAGCCTTTTGGCCAATACGTGCTGCATTAAGAAAATGCTAGAAGAAAAATACAATCTTATCAGACATTTATCATACAATATTAAGCAAAGTAATCAGGATCATTGTCATTTTAACGATTCGGAACTAATCCATTTCCTGATAAGTAACGGTTTGGACCTACAAGGTTTCCGTCCGGCAGCGATGATATGTTTGTTTTGTGTTTCCTGCTAGGTCAATGATGAGATGATTCAGTGTATCATCTGTGAGGATTGGTTTCACACCAGGGTAAGTGGTGAGCCAGCATTGTAAACGAGGAAGGCGTCTGTTTTACTGAACATATGGAACGCCTTAACTTTAACAACCACCAGCATAAAACTTCCACTCCCCTTGCTGTAGTTTTCATCCGTGTGTGTGTTCTATTTGACAGCACCTGGGCTGTGCGGTGGTGGACTCTGAGGAACTGCAGGAGATGGTGTGTGAGACCTGCATGAACAAGGCCCCCTTCCTGTGGACCTATGCTGCTCACATTGCAGGTGACCTATTTTCCTGGCACAGCCAGGCAAAGACAAAGCCAGCCTTTTTAGTTGCAAATTCAAGAATTTCACTTTTCCATTGTCCTCTTTCACATCAAGTACCACCGGTGATCAAAGTCAGCCAGTGCGAGGACGAGGCAGAGGTTGTGGTGGAAGACGGGGAGAAGGAAGTAAAACCGTGTGACTCTTGCAAGAATGGAGGTGAAGGGTCCTCCACCAGCTGTGGCTGTCAGACGCAGGAAAAGGTGAGCAAACTAATGATTGATGAGTCTGTGTACAGTATACATATATACCTTTTTTCTGTAGCTGCTGATGTGTTGAATAATGAGGGCCTTACTGGGTTATCGTGAGTGTCACCAGCCTGCCACTAGATGGTGCTGGAGGGCAATGAGAGGTGTAGACCCAGAGGGCTGACATCTCCAGTTACTTTTTGTGCCTTCCTCCTCTCTGGATAATGAGAGGAGAAATTATCCATGGGGCTCAGTTTCCCCTACTCTAGGGATGGCATTTGGCCCAGCTTCACAGGACCGCTTACTGTAAACAAGAGCGATGCCATCAGCGCATCCTCTCGCTGTGTCACTCGCCGTTAAAAGGTGGCCATGATGCTGATCTCTGAAGCGCTACTTTGTTTTGACGAAGGCCGGGTTAATCATGCTTGGCCCTCTGGTACTCTTCACGCCTATATAAAGAACAAAAACACAGCTGTTGTCTTTGACTCAGACCTCACTGTTGTTGTTCATGCCTCAGGAGGCCGCAAACAGGAGTTCCTGTTGCAAACGGACTCACCAGGAAATGACAGGCGCTTCTGTGAAGTCTGGAGCATGCAGGCTGACAGAACTAGAAGACCTGGGTTTGAAGAGGGCCAGGGAGGGAGCTGTGTTCTGGCCTTATGAATGGCGTTCCAAACTCTGCACCTGTGTCAGCTGCAAGGTGGGTCTTAATAGTACCGAATGCCTCTTTACTCAAATTAGACTGTATGCCATGATGGAGGCCAACACCAAGTCAACACACATGGGGTGACTTTGCTTTCAATGTAATCCCAGTTTGTAATTTTCTTTCAATGTAATCCCAGTCGTGTAATCCTGGTCTCTATACTGCCTCCCCCTGGTCAGCCGGGGCGCCTGATGGAGGGGAAAGGAACTGGTTGGAATAACGTGTTCCTCCCACGCGATACGTCTAACCAGGGAACCTCCCCCTGTCAGGTGATAAGAAGCGGCTTGCTAGCTCTCATGCATTGAAGGAGGCATGAGCTCGGCTCTAGGCTCTCCCTAGGCTGGCAGAGGAAGTGTGGCGCCCAGGATTACTTAGACAATTGGCACCGGGTGAAAAAAATGGGTTGCAAAAATCGTGGGATAAAAAATGTAAGAAATAATGTAATCCCAGTTTATGTAAAACACCATTCATAAACTGGTAAACCACTTAAGCCCTATTTTATACCATTGTACGACAATGTCGTGTGAATATAGCCGATCTGCAAGCTCCCATCACATCGCTTTTTAAGCTTGTAGATCTATTTTCCGTGTTTTAATATGTTTGGGGAAAAAGACAATATATACACTATTATAATAATAATAATATTAAAATGTTTCACCTGTAAATAACCTGCCCAAAATAGGGACACCTGGTTAAAAGTGTTTAAATGGACACAGTCAGCGCAGTGACAGTCTTGTGTTCTGTGTTGATGCTTAGAGAGCCTACGTTAAGGCAGGAGTGCAGTTTCTGCTTGATGAATCGGACACCATTCTGGCCTACGAGAACAAAGGCAGGACAGAGCCGTTCGGCGAGGACCCGCTGATGTCCTTCCTGAACTCAATGGACCGTGTGCAACAGCTGGAGATGATTTACTGTGAGTATATATATGGGGACCAGTCACATCTTTTTAGAGTGGAAGCTGAAGGCAGAGCAAGATGGGAAGGACATGGCATTGAAATGAACAGCAGATCTTTTAAATGTTGCTTAGATAGACCTAATGATGCAGAGGTTATTGGTCTAGACTTGAATAAAATAGTTTCCCCCCCTTAGATTACAATGACCTGAAAACCGAGCTGAGAGCATTCTTACAACAGCATGCTGTTGAAGGAAAGGTAAGAAAATACTGTCCTTAGCCCTGAATTAATTAATTAATTAATTAATTAATTGTGTGTGTACAGTATATAGTGTATAGTACTGTGTGTAAATGTGTGTATATACTAACCATTATATTATTGTATATGTATACCTGAACACAAAGGTTATTGTTTGTGTGTGACGTCAGACCAGAGTTCGATCAGCAAGAGAGGGATAGGGAGAACTATGACATCAGACAAGAGTTCGATCAGCAAGACAGAGGGATATGGAGAGGGAGGCTGTGTATGACGTCAGACCAGAGCTCACTCAGAGAGCGAGGGAGGGAGGGAGATGGAGAGAGAACACGCCGCATTGCCAGCGTAATGACCCCAGCGCATGCCGTGCGTTTGGCGTGTACAGTAGCTTATATATGTCTAGAATTTCAAGTTCTGTTTGTCCGTGGCGGTCACACATATATGCCCATATATGGACTGGACATGCCCATCAGTGCAAATCAGGGTTGTTAGTCAAAATAATCTGTCAGCGCAAGTTGCCGTTGTTAGGCAGTGGTTTCTGTTGTGCGACGTCAGACGTGTGTGTGTGTGAGAATGAATATGATCCAAAATCCCATCAAAGTCAGTTGTTGACATTTTCTTATTTAACTCTTTTCAATGTCACATTCAACCTGTTTCTCTCTATGTCAGGCGGTAACAGTTGAAGCTGTACAGCAGTTCTTTGAAGAGCTGCAGTCGAGGAAAAGACGTCGAACAAATGCAGGCTACCAGTAAAAATGAGTCAGATTCTTCCTGACTGCTGTCATCCTGCTTGTTTCATGATCCCTAAAGACAAAGACTGAATGTAAAACATCCAACCTTTTTATCTGCTGAATTAATTGCTGATGGGAAATTTGCTGCTTGCAACGTTGTTCTAAAAGTCCCAAGATTCCTAGTGTTATGAAGAGTTTGAGAGACCCAGCTGCTTACTCAACTTTTTTGGTGTCCAGTATTTTTAATTGAGGCCCTAATCATTCATACTGGAAACCTTGTTGCACACCAAGATTATACTTTTGACACAGATGCTTTCCCGGTTTTAATGGGTTAAAGTGGGTTTTCTAGATTTAGTCTTTTTTTTTTTTGGTGAAATGGCTTAGTTGTAGTTAAGTTTTTTTTATTGTAATGTGGTATTTGTCAGAGGTAATATCCAAAAAGGTCAGAGATGTATTGTATAATAAAAACACAATACATTTTTTTATTCAGTTTAGTACAGCTAAAAAAGTGGAAGCTATATTTCATGTCCACCCAAAATGCCAGGCTTGTGTACAGTATGTGAAATATTGAACAGTGATCCTCACCCTGTGGGCCATGAGGATATACTAAGTTGGCCCCCAATTAATTGGCAAAACACTAAGATTTTAATGAAAGTTTGTCTTAGTCAAGTTTTGTAAACGATACAGTTTCAGTTATCTTTTTTGTTGTAAAGTCTTGTTTTTATTTGTATTGTAGTTAATTAAAATGTTTTTTTCCTTCTATTTTTTTGTTTGTCTTCAGTTTTTTTTTGTTAACTATAATAATGTCAGGAGTTTGCAATTTAAACATAAGACAAGTGACAAATAGGAAAAAACATTTGTCTTTGTAAGGTGTTGGGCCACCAGAACAGTGTGCCTTGGTATAGATGGTGCAAGTCTCTGGAACTACTGGAGGGATATTCTCTCATTTCATGTTTTGGATGATTGTGGAGACTGGAGAGCACTGTCTAACACATCTGTCCCTTAGATGTTCAATTTGGTTGAGATCTGGTGACTGCGAAGGCAATGCACATCATTTCATACTCAAACTATTCAGTGATGCCTCGTGCCCCTTGTCATCCTGGAAGAGACCACTCCCATCATGATATATAGTTTTATCTTAGCATAAAAGGTGATCACTCAGAATCATTTTGTATTGATTTGGAGTGACCCTGGGGATAAGTGAACCCAAACCATGCCATAAAAATGCTTCCCACAGCAGAACAGACCCACTCACTGAAGGAGTCAAGCATTCAGGCCTGTATTGAGTGGATGTGTCATAGGTGTGTATGAGTGCTCCAATTGTGGAGAATATGATGAAAGGATGACTTGTCTGACATATCACTTTTTTTCTGCCTACTGCAACCCTACAATAACATCACTATGTAGTTGTCAATGGAGTGTTCTTTCTGATTGTCTGATCATATCCTGCAATGACACTCAATCACCCGAGTTCTTCTGTTTTCCCTTACCTAACCAATGTGCAAGCAACATGGTTATCGAATGCGCACTTTTGATCACAATTTCTGACCCCATTTACTGATGTCTTTCCCATAGACTGAAATGCAGTCACTTTGTCACAGTTGTATGGTGTCCTGAGATACATGAGAATATTCAGTGGACATAAAAGCTATTGTCAATTCAGAAATGTTCTGGTGAATACATGTGAAGTGTAACCTTTTTGATCAAGCTAAATGTTTGTGTTGCATTTTAACACGTTTTTATGTACACCAATAATGCAACCCCTTTTTGCTCAAGTGATGTGAAGGATTCTGATGATAAAACTAAGTTATACATTTCTAAAGGACAAAAACAACTGTATTCAAAGCAATATAATTCCATAATATCAAACCAGTTTATTTTGAGGATGCTGAAGTTTACCACTGTTATGCACCTTTTGAGGCAACAGTAGAAAAATAGATTCAGTGAAACTAAATGCAACTTAGTACATCAATCTACAAAAGTGTTTTTATGATACCATACACAAGTACAATGTACCTGCTATAAATTCAACACAAGCAATCACACATTTTCAGATGGTTCAGTTTCAAAGGTGCTAAATAATAAAACTATGTACACAAAACTAGCTACATAAGATTTCAAAGACCATTTGATGCAGGCTGGTAAGCTGGTAGAAAAGGCTTGCATAGACATCAAAGTCACTTCTCCAATAAAAGCCCAGCCGCAGGCGGGGGAAGGCACTGACTTCTACAGCAAAGAGCAGAATGAGGACTTTTTTTATTCAATGGAACACTGTCCTGGAAAATAAAACAACTACTCAACATGAACATGGGGAGGAATCGGGAGTTTTGCATTTTTTCCCCATGAAGCAAGCTAGATGGAAAAATGATTTTTCTGCCCGGCAACTTCATAACTGCAAAGCAGGGAGCGAATTATCTTCAGATCCTCTACATATTCCTGTTACTTTAAAAGCAAAGAAAACTAGGAGGGGGGAAATTAAATTACATCTAAATACCTACAATATTGAACAAGTTGCCCTAAATGCATAACATTTAAGAACAAGACGGATATTAAAATAGATTCTGAGACAATCTTTATGATTCATACCACACATTCTTTGTAAAATTTCATGACAGAGACAAGTACACAGTGTTGTCCACTACAGTACAAACACAAACCTTCAACAACCACTCATGTGTGTGATAATAAAGGAAAATCATTAACAATTCATTAGAATGGGATGGAACTCAATCAGTTATATACAATGTCCACGATAAGACTGGGGTGGAGATATGACTGGCTAATGCTCAGACAGGAATCGCCAACCCGTTCTTCAGTCTAAGAATCCTTTTGTTCAATTTCTATTTGATCTTTTCCCTTCAGCTAAGAGATAGGTTGCCCCTACAGTGCAATGTTGCTCATGTCATAGGTTTTATAATCGAAAGAAAAGCTGAATGGATGTTAATGGGCTTTCATGTTTGCACTTGCATTATTCTGTTTCCCAAACTCTAAATGTGCAGGTCCACGATCCTCCAGGAGGTGGCAGAATGGAGGCTATAGTTATACTTGGTATAAGGTGGTAAAGTGAGTGTCATAGCCACTCCATTGCAGAAGAACTGTGAAGCCACTGGTGCACAACACAGTCACGTAAGCGATTAACAGGGGTAGTAACGATGACATCATACTTGATTCATAATAAAAGGTTACTTAAACTGAATTCCAAACGTGTATTAAGGCTTTATATTTGATCATTTGATGCTATCGAACGAATGGGGTTCTAGCATGTTGACCACCTCTGTGGTCAATCCTAATCATCTCAGAGCCTAGAGCTGATATGTACATACAGACCTGACTAAGGATGGGAGTGTACAGTACTGAGATTGTTTAAACACCTGTGTATAAGAAACCAGTCCTTGCAAGCACGCACACACGCCCCCGCACACACACACACACACACACACACACACCTTCTGTTTGGCTATAAGACCAACAAAACCCCATCGCTCCATTTGACCACTGTATGGTCAGTTGCCATGGCACCCTAACCCCTAATTTATACAGTATCGCTCGATGCGTTGCATCTTTCTGTTACTTTCGTCAACAGACACTGTTGTACGACAAAGTATCAATTAGGCTTCATAGTTTTACTGTCTCGGAAACCAACCTGCCTACGCCCCTCCCCTCCGACCTACTCTTGCTTTCGAGCCAGAGGCTCCTCCGCAGAGGCTGTGCTAGTTAGCACTGGACACAATTATAAACCAGAAGGACAATGGCAGCATTGCCGACCTACTTCCTGTCTGATCCATTTTCCGCCTTGGGTGACCTAGCCTCAGCCCATTACTCATCAGGCACTCCAGAACCTGGACCTGGAAGGGAGGGGAAAACTAGTCCGGTGAGTTGCTATAGGAATGCTACAGGAAGAAGAATGGAGAGTAGAAAATCAAGGGAGGAAGGAATAGAGCCTGACATGTTTGCACATGATTTTATCACGATGATATCTCTGTCCCGGACCGTGTGCTGTTGTTCACTTGATTAAAATCGAGATTCATATCCAGCCCCCCTCCCCCATTCTATGCAGGGGAGAGGGGGAGTCCATATTTAGTCTTGATTAAAAATATCAGTTCCATTTTTTGAGCTATTGCTTTTAACCTATTCTACTTGTAATTAGCATGGCACAGAGCTAACCGTTTTGTCGTTGCAAAGAAACTCAGCCAGGAAACCAATTCTTCCACCCCAATCCATCTCAAGTCTAGCTCTAAACCAGCAGAACTTATGGTGGGCAAAAAGAGATCAATTCCATTGATTGTTGACCTACAGCTCTCAGTCTTTCTACACTTTCTCTGATGGGTAGCACTGTGTGACAGAGGTAGGACAAAGGGACAGACTCTATAAATAGCAACTATCGACCACCCCTTTTCCCTCACTCTCTCTTACAGACATACACACGGACGCGCGCGCACACACACACACACACACACACAAACATGCACACAGAGAAAAACATATATGCATACACGCAAATTAGTGCTTTGCCATCCACTTGCGAAGGAGATCCTATCTTCTCATTTTCCCTTTTCATAACTCAACCCCACGGTCCTCCACTGGGGTTAAAGTGCAGATTTCTTGTAAGGGTAGTCAGGTTTGTTGGGTGACCTGCGGTCTCTGGCAGCCTCTTCACTGACACTATGAGGCTGATGGAGGGGCCCTGAGCCTGATGATTCTCCAGCTACAATAACCATGTCCTCTGGGTCTTCTCTGGGGCCTGAGTGCCTCTCCTCATACCCATCCATGTTTCCACTGGGGGATCGCAAATGGCCCAGGCCATGCGTCAGGTCCGTCTCATTGGATCGGCCCCTTGGGATATGTCCTATCCTGGGCTGGGCCCCGGAGGGGCTCGCGAGAGCCCCATCCTGCCTCTGAGAGGCTAGACCCAGGACATCCAGCCGCAAGGGATCTGGGGCAGTGCGTCCTGGGGCATGGCCCTGGGGCTGGGATTCCGAATGGTATGAGGACGGGAAAGAACTGGTACCCTTACAGCTGTGGCTGTAGAGGTCTGGTCCTGCAAAGGATGGCAGGGGATGAGAGGAGGTTGGGGTTGCAGGTCGACAAGAGAAGTCATATAGGTCAGGGAACTCAGCCTGGGCCTCCAGCTTGGGTTCAGGAGCATGTCTCTTACAGGAGTGGCCGTGTCCAGGACCAAGGTTGTGGCTGAGGCGTGTGGACGGGCAGGGACCATGGGGCAGGTGGTGGGGGCCGGAGGGGCCCATAGGGCTGTGAGGACCTTCCCGGTCCATCTCTGCCATGTGCTGCTCCCTCAAGGTCATGACTGAGACGCCCAGTGCAATGTCAGGCATGAACTCCCTCATCACCGGCTCCATGCTCATCTGGACCAGGAGACACAAACACAATTCATGACTCAACTTAACAATTCGGCTGCACATGACGATCCCAGCGCAAATGCCTGCAGCTGCACTCGAGTAAACAGGAAAGCAATACAAGGACACTGCACAGCTAGTACACACACACACACACACACACACACTCACACACTCACACTCACCGCCTGCTGGTCCGACAGCAAGGCTCTGCCCATAGCCTGTGGGTTGGTGCAGTCTGGGGGCTGGGGCCTGGGCACAGAGGAGTAGTCCGAGCCACCATGCTTGACGGCCGCATGGCGTTGGATCAGGGTGCGGTTACAGGGGTAGGAGAAGGAGCGGGTGGGCGTGGGCATAGGCACGCGGGGTCGCCATGCCCCCTTCAGCTGGGCGTGGCCGGGAGCGGCGGGGGGGTGGTAGGGGGGAGGCGGAGGAGGTAGAGGAGGATGAAAGCCCGGCAGCCCTTCCAGCTCTGTGAACATGCTGTCCATGGCTGGGCTGCTGTTAACCCGACAACGACCCACCTGGCGCAGAGCCAGGATCGGGCTCTCATCTCCAAAACGCTCATCTGGGAAGAACTTGTAAGGGTTCTGAAGAAGAAGAAATAAAGAAAAAAAGACAGTGAACTACATTGTTAGATCTTATATTTCCCAGGACAGAGATTTTGT
This sequence comes from Gymnoscopelus microlampas, assembly GCF_963454915.1. Lineage (NCBI taxonomy): Eukaryota > Metazoa > Chordata > Actinopteri > Myctophiformes > Myctophidae > Gymnoscopelus > Gymnoscopelus microlampas. Next base: position 30,601,337 of record NC_139957.1, read on the forward strand.
GACACTGGAAAAAAAAGTCTATATTCTCCCTGGGAATGTTAGAGGTCTGCGTATGCTGCGGTACCAGCCCTGTTATTATCCTAGGCCTAGTCCTCTCCACTACCCTGGGGACATCTGAGCTCCCTACCCACCTGCAGTAGCTCCGTGGCTCCATCTGCAAGACCAAACTCCCGCAGCACGCGCAGCTGGAGCTCATAACTGACGGTGGCTCCCTCGCCACAGTTGAGTGCGTAGGACCTCTGCACCTGTTCTGTATGTCTCAGCTCCTGAAGCCTCCGGATCATGTCCTTCACCATAGATAGCCGTGGCACTGAAAAAACACACACACACACACACACACACACACACACACACACACACACACACACACACACACACACACACACACACACACACACACACACACACACACACACAGTTACTAAGTCAGCAGGACACTTTTGTAGAGATAAAAACATGTATTGCAATAATATTGCATTGTACGCAGACTGTCTCTGACATCACAACACCCTAAAGCAGAGCCTCAAAATACACAGTTATGTGGACATGAAAATAGACATATGAACCCCTCATGGGGCAGAACTTAAAGATACACTTTTTTAGCGGCGCTAGCCGCTCTATACCTTTAGGTATAGAGCGGATATTAGCCCTCTATACCTGGCTTTTGCGTCAACGTTCTGATTGGTCAGGCTCGCCAAGGTTCTGATTGGTCAGGTCCGTCAACGTTCTGATTGGTCAGGCTCGCCAAGGTTCTGATTGGTCAGGTCCGTCAACATTCTGATTGGTCAGGTTCGCCAAGGTTCTGATTGGTCAGGTCCGTCAACGTTCTGATTGGTCAGGCTCGCCAAGGTTCTGATTGGTCAGGTCCGTCAACGTTCTGATTGGTCAGGCTCGCCAAGGTTCTGATTGGTCAGGTCCGTCAACGTTCTGATTGGTCAGGCTCGCCAAGGTTCTGATTGGTCAGGTCCGTCAACGTTCTGATTGGTCACTATTCATGACATCACTATGATGTCATGAATAGTGACCAATCAGAACGTTGCCAGGTATAGAGGCAAAAGCCAGGTATAGAGGGCTAATATCCGCTCTATACCTAAAGGTATATCTGCTACAAAAAGCTACGAAGATAGAAGCTGATAGAGTGGGTACCTAAAGTTTATTTTTTAGGTACCCACTCTATCAGCTATGACAGATCAGTTTTTGCCACTTACCTTGGAATGCATTTGGTGATTCGCTTCCAATGGCACTATTTAGTGCCACTGGAAGCCTTTTAATATTGTTTCTCTAGTAGAAACACATATCTATGACAAAATATATCAAAGGCGCCGCTACCTTCACACAGGTGTGATTTTTTTTAACTTATTACAACAACATGATACAGTATAAAAACACATGGAATGACATACTGGCATAGTGAAGACCTGGTGAAGACTTATGTCACCTCCCCAACCTCCTACTCGTACTACAGGCGGAGGTTGGGAAGGTGGAGAGATAGACCCCTGAAATGCTGCACGAGCTGACGGCAAGCTATGCTGAGCATGTAGCATTTAGGGGCTGTGTCTATCCACCAAGATGTTTTTTTGTGAGTGCAGCTTATGTTTTTAATACATTTTATTTTTGTAATATTTTGGAAATGGCAGCAGGTTGACAAGGTGCTGAACGTCTATTTGCGCTACACATTCAAGTCTCAGAAGTCTGACGTTTTTAATAGTTTCAACTCTGGGTGTTTGGAAGTGTTTTTAGCAGAGCACCTTGCGTTTTCAGCTGGGATAAAATGCTTTATCCCAGCTTTGCTGTACACATGGCCTAAAGAGTGAGTGTTGTTCTGCTTTATTTGTTTTAAAATGTTTAATTTAAAGTAGCCAATTATTTTTACACCTTTTTCTCCCACTTTAGCCATTAATTCCAATGAATCCACATATTTCTGTGGTTTACCACTGCTATTGTACCCTACTGGCTCACCGGCCAGTGAGACGTGTGCCTCCGTTCTGCTCCCGTTCAACACCCGCCACTGAAAGGCACCGTCCCAGCCTGTAGGAGTCGCTGGCACAGCGACAAAGATCACCCTCCCCGTCCGGTGTCCCTCCCCCAAACACGGGCAATTGTGTTCGTGTAGACGCTGGGGCAAGCCAGATGCACCACGGTGGATTCAAAACCCAAGACTCTGTAGTGGTGTGCAGGTACTTGCCACCCAAGCGCCCGAGTGTCAGTCTGTTTAAAAAGGCCGCCTAGTTGAACCACTAGGATTGTGGCCGTTTCTGATTGGAGAGTGTATGAGCGTGGGACCGATTTGACACCTGTGCCTGCCTGAACTGCCAGGATGCTCCATTATTGGCAGTCCATCACTAGCGAAGATGAAGCAGCATGTTTGCAGTAACAACCAAGATAAGAAAAGCCAACAGTGGCTTTGTCATTTGCAACTTGATACATGATCCTCTTACCTGGAATTTCATTGGCTACCACTGAGGGAGCTGTGGACTGGCTGCCGGCCATTTGCTGGTGGTTGATCATATGACAGCACTGTGGCACGGCATTGTTGACCATGTAGAGGGTGTCAGGAACATTAGACATGCGCACCAGTCGCAGGCGCACCAGGTCTGTCTGCTCCACCATCATCTCATCCAGCACAGACTGGGGACAGTGAGAGATATGCTATGACTGATGTGGAGTGGTGAAGCCCTGAATTCAAGAGCACTAAATGGGGCGTGAAAGCTAGCTCCACTGCACCTAATGAGTCTTTTCTCGGTTAAAGTATGAGCTCATAAATATTCATGTTGGTGGGTTGGCGTATGGCAGGCGTGCAAAAGGAGAGAAGTTGACTATTATTCAACAATCCTGGCACTTCTGAACTTGAACTAAAAAGGTTGTCATGGTTCTATATGGGACAGAGATTAATAGGCGGGCTCTACCTTAGCCTCCTCCACGTAGGGAGAGAACAGACGGGGGCGCACGTAGATGCCAGCGTTCTTCTGCCTCAACCAGGCGTTGGCTTTGCCCCCCTCAGCTGTGGGCAGCATGTCTGAAGGCGGGGTGCTAATCAGACCTCTCTTAAGCTGTTGACAGAAGGCACACGTCAACGCTCAGTTTAAAAAAAAGGATGCTGGCAATCAATGACATATGTACATACAGGCACTAATGCAGCGTTCAAGACAACTTTGAACTTGGTTTCACAACTAGGACATTTCTGACACCCAGAAAATGCTTTGAGCGAGGGAAAAAACATGGATAACCGCAGGAAATTATACAAGCACTTATTTATGTGTTGAAATAAGTAAACAAAGACCTTTCTACACTTTTTCTACACTTTTCTACCCACTAAGGATGACATGCTTTCTACCATGTTTTTGTTGCAATTTTATGATGTAAAATTCCGTTTCACAACTATTCTTTTTTTTTATGGTTCCGGTATCTTGAATGCAGCACAAGCAAAGGCATTCAGAACTACTAACCGCATCAGAGAGGACATCACTGTTGGCAGGTAATATGTGCTCAGTCCTGATAAAGGGCAGCAGGGGAGAAAGGATCTCCTTCAGTTCCTCCACATCCAGGTCTCTCCTCTTCACCCCCCGTTTGTTCACACTGTGGGCAGTGCCGCTCAGTAGGTTGGGCTCTGGGTGAACAACAGCATCAACAACAGCCATCAGCACCAGCGCTTTTTCGTACAGCTCACTTAACCATGACTAGCCTTTTTTCAACCTGTTAAGATGACCCTCCGTTGTACCACCACCTAGGGTCAGTTCAAGGAACTATGAAGGAGAAGTGTTCTAGGTGGAATTGTTTAGCTTTTAACACCGTCTGCAGCACACCATGCAATGCAACACTATAAAAACTTACACCAAAAAGGTTGCTAATAGTGTCCACAGAACATAAAGATGCAAACACCATCAAGGTGCTTCTTAGTGTCTTAATTTGCAGGGTAAAGTTAGGCTCCTTTTATATTGCTTGTAAGTGTATTTTGGAGGCTCTGGTAAGTGGGTAATTTTCTCAGAGCCATTAGGGGTGCTGCTCGGAGGGTAATTATAGTGTGTATTATCTTACCCCTGTCTGCCATCCTCTTAATAAGCTGCTGCTCGCCCCACTTAACAACGTACTTGAGAATGTCCTGCTCACTCGCCTGTGAATGAGACCAAGGTAGAGCGATAAAAAAGAGAGAGATGTGAGATAAAGAGGAGGAGGAGGAGGAGGAGAGAGGGACAGGAAAGGGAGCGATAATTTATTAGGACAAGGTTAGATATTGTGATGAGGTATAAAAGTAGAAGTGGTTGAATGAGGATAGGGGCGACACAGAGGATGAGGTTGGTTCAGGTCACCCCACAGTAGCGCCGAAGCCCGACTGGGGGTTTTGTTTGTCTGGTTGTATTACAACGCTTCACCTCAACCATCATGTCTAATGCCTGAGGAGCTCCGCAGAGTAGATGAGAGCTCAGCTTTGATTAGGCTCTTGGTTTGAAGGCAATCTCCCTCAGGGAAATGTTCTCACAACTGGGGACTGAGTGGCTATGTCTGTGTATGCTTCTTATGCAGCTATGTGCTTCGCATTTTCACCAAGCAATCACATCGAACTAACTGGGCTCCTGCAGACTTGCAATAGAACACAGAGCTGAAAAGGTCACACACAACTACAGCTGGGCAATGGGACTTAAATGGTTTAGCCCACTGTAGATTGTCGTGTTTTTCTTTAAACTAGCTTGATAACACAATTCAAATATTGTTTCTCCATGTTTCATTCCTAATTAGAAATCAGACTTCTGAATAACACAGGCTAAAGGAGAAGCAACAGAGAGAAAACAGGAGGAGATGGTTTTGGTTAATTATTGTTTTCTGCACCATTGAAAGACAAAAAAAAAAAAAACATTTTCAAGGCTTGTATCGAATATCAAATTTCTGTCCAGGTGATGTGGGTTGGGTGTAGGAGACGGTTCAATGTCTTACCTGTAGGTAGTCAGACTGGATGGCACTCTGCAGGTGCTCCTTGCTAAGCTCATAGAGAACATCGGAGGTGACCACCTGGCTGAACTCTTCACAGAGGAAATGCATGGCCTGCCGGTGGACCCATTTTGAGCCATAGGGCTGGGAGCTCCACTTTAGGATGGGCACAAGAGAGTCGAGGGACAGGCTCTCCACGATAATGTCCTCACAGCCTGGGTGGAGGGAGGAGGTAAGTCAAACAAACAACACTCAAATAACACTGTTTACTCATGGAATAGGCATACAGTACATTTCAGACTTTCCCAGAATACATATGCCACCTGCTGCCTTTAATGCATCATTATAATTCTAAAATACAGCAGTGATTCAAGTGAACTCAAAAGCAGTCATCATAAAGCCACAGTTAGACAAAACTACCAACTACCTTCAGTAGTTTTGACTCCATTAGCCCCCACACTCTGCTTTTGGCCTTTTCAAAAAATCAGAGCACATACCAGAACAGCAGGCAGTGGTTTAACTCTGTAACACAGCAGCCCACAGAAATGCCTTTGATACCTTCATGTGTTTCAGTCTTAAGCTACCTCCCCTCCACCACACTAAGTAAACACAGCAGCCAGAGGAAATGTGCCCCCTTGCTCAAAACGTGCATGTGTGTACACACATTGAAAATATACGTCTGCAAAAATCCAAAATCCATTAAAAAGGGACTGGAGGCTTATGAATTATGTACCTGCTTCTCTCTACGCAAAGTGATGACATCAAACTATTTGGACAGAATCACGCTCAGGCTAACGTGCACTTAGTAAGTGCTGGCTATTCTCACTTCCGAAACAGGACAGGCTTACAATTCCCTCTTGTTTTCCAGCCTTTTCTGATCAAGAACTTTAAAAAAGGAAATTTCCCATGATGGAAGTCCACCTGAGCGAAGTTCGGTAAATATTACAAACACAGGTGTGCCCACTCCCCTGGCCCATGCCTGTCCTGTCTGTCAACTCTTAACTGGGTGTGAGACGCCAGTAGCCACGCTCCTAAGGGACTCTTATCTTCAAGCAGGAGATCTAAGCTGCCTTTCCTGCAAACCTCCTCTTTGAACAAGCACTCTGGGAAATTGGATGCTGGGCTCTAGAGTGATGACTCCAGCAACCCTTCGCGCTTGAATTCAAAGCTTCCTATCCAACTAACCAACCCCTACTCACACGTTTGAGTGCAATGCCTGCTTGGACACATACACACAAGCAGTATTTCCTTTTTTTTGGGGTGGGTGGGTCCTTTTTATTTATTTTTAATAGCAAGTCACATATGTAAATGCAAAGTGGACACCTGCTGTGTTTTAAATGCATGGCCCCTGTGTTGTCAAAAAGACAGATGAAGTTGAAATGTGTACGTGGGCATTTTGCCTGTCTTTTTAATCTCCTATTAACCAACTGGAAGAGTAGATGCATTCCATATGTCTGCTCCTCCCTTTCCTTTACCTCTCCCTCACACTTCCCGTCTTTCTTTTCTGTAGATGCCATCCCTCTTTCACTCACTCCACCTTTGCGTCAGACACACATCTAGTAATTCTCACACACAAACGTGCCATCGGGGACCAGTGGCACATGAAAGCAGACGGCTCTGTTCCCGATTACCCTATTAGCATTCACAGCACCACTGAGTCTTTTTAAAACGCAGCACTTTTATTATGAGCCGAGGTTAGAATCAGCATTATATCTAATAGTAAGGCCCTTCCTTCCCACGTGTGCCCTCCCCCTGCTCTCTCCAGGTGGTATACACCGCATCCACTGGAGCCTTGCCGAATGACTGAATATCAACACGTCTGCAGAAATCCATCCTGCCATAGCGCATGGCTATCTCAGGAGGAAAAGCTTGCACAGTTTTTTTTGTCTCGCTGTTGTTCTTTGGAGCTCTTGTGTTCAGAGCCAGAAGACATATACATATATATATATATATATTGGTCAGGCCGGATATATTTGCCATTATTTGACTTTTTCGGTATGAGCAATTATGCAGCTGATGTGTCCAAATTTTTTACCACTTTCAACCTGTTGGTCATTATAGGTGAACATTTTGAAATGTTTAAAAAAAAGTTTAATAGCAGATTGATAAGCTCACACACAACGCATCGGTTAACTTCAGTTCAGTGTATCCGTTTCTTTTTAATCTATCAAAAAGTTATTTGAGTTTATTTTAATTTTTTTCACAAGTGAAATGTTCTCAAATACAAAATACAATACAAAATATCGGTTAAGACATCAGTAATCGGTGGTCTAGGACCCTCCAAAATCGGGATCGGACCGAATATTCTGCCATTCCTTTTATGTTCACAGAAAACACGGTTTTCCAAAGCCACTTGGAGCATCGGCTGCATTGGGGGCGGGTGTAAACAGCATTTCTGAATGTGAAACATGTCTGATTACTCAAGGACCCAAGCTTTTATTCTACACAGAGGAGCGCTCAGTCCAAACACATGGATAAGAAAAGGCCAAAAGCACAGGAAGGGGGGAAAAAAGAAGCAAAAAGAAGAGAGCGCCTGATGTCTCAGGCCACATTCCAAGTGAACAGAAGAAAGTTGATGTTCTGTCCAGGAACAAAAGGAACTCATTCTTTGGAAATGAAATGTTGTCTTGAGTCTAGATTTAAGTAGCTCAAAGTAGGCAAACAGTACTGCCTTGCCTTCCTCTGAAATTATTGTAAGAAGGGTACTGAAGGCGGTGTGTGTGTGTGTGTGTGTGTGTGTGTGTGTGTGTGTGTGTGTGTGTGTGTGTGTGTGTGTGTGTGTGTGTGTGGGGGTGTGTGTGTGTGTGTGTGTGTGAGTGACGGAGATGCTTTGAGGGTCACACACACACACACACACACACACACACACACACACACACACACACACACACACACACACACACACACACACACACACACACACACACACACACACACACACACACACACACACACACACACACCTCTCTCAGTGGTATACTTGAAAAATTAATAAGGCTTTTAATATCGGTTAGTGTTTGAACGTAGAGGCTTCTAGAGTGTCCTGAGACCTCATAAGGAGGAACGACTTTCAGCTGTCAGAGCTGCCTGCTCCTCTCCAAAGGCCCCTGAGTGTAAATCTGACTGTTTTGAGTATGTAGTGCACTCACACTGAGGGAAAAAATAATACAGTATACTTAATTACTTGCTCGTATGTATGCTAAAAATCCCTGGATTTTGAGTGCGGGGTTGATGGACACAACTGGCAGTTGCACAGCTCTGCAATGTCCATCAATGGCTGTGTCATTATCCGCTTGTGAAAAGGGCAATATGTGAATATCTTGCATGCTAACTGCCAAAGCTTTATAGATTATATAGCACATACTGTATTAGTATTAGTATATAGTTTGGAACTGGGACACATCACTACACACAGATAGACAGAAAGTAGGGCGGGTGCACTGTGATAGATGAGAAGTCTCCTCCACATAATAAAACCCCTGACATAAGCCTCTCTGTCGCCTCCTGTGATAATTCAACAGCAATGACAGCCATTGAGATGGGGTCACACAAGGCTGTCACATGGAAATCAAATCACAGCTCCGCTCCAAGCTCATTTGACACTTGGGCGAGCACGATATTTCTAGAGTCCAAGATGATCATGTTTGCGCACACAAGTTCAACCTGGTTATGTTTAGTCATTTTTCGTTTTTGTTGCTTTGATCGTTTCCACAGTAAAATTCTGAGTGTTAAAATGGCCCCTACAGGTCAATCTTTACACTCTCAAGAGTTATTGTTATAACACTCAGATTTGACTGTTCAGCACAGCAAGAAAGGGAGAGGAGGCGAGGGGAGAGCGAAATAACCAGAATGGGTAATAACAGGGCGCTCCAGCATGGACAAAGAGTGGGGACCTTGATAGAGTGACACTGGTTCACAACCTCAGACATCCCACCACATTCCACATGGAGGTTTCATGGGAACTGATTAGAGCTGTGCAGCTCTGTGAGAGAGGGAAGACAGAGGATAAAAATACACTAGCGTAGGGTCTCGATGAGGGGGGGGTGGGGTCCGGTGTGGTGTGTGCAGGGTGACAGGAATCGCCTGCTTTCATGGTCCCTAAGTTGCCAGAGTTACCCTGAGAGTGCCACCACTGATTTAGGGGGAGGGTGGTGGTTACTAACCAAGCTGTGCATTGTGTGTATATGCGTGTGTGCATGTTCAGTGCTGATCAGTTCATTGTGCAGGCACGTCCTAGGGCAAGCAACTCCTTGCCCTTGAACATCAATAGCTGTGCAGTGGTCAAACCCAGAGATAGCAAAGGTTTTAAAACTTTTATGAACACATTCATTTCATGTTTATCACCATCACTGTATTCCTGCACCTTCCTGTCCGAGTAGGATACATGTAATGGTCGTTATCTGGCGTGCATGTCAGTTAATCCTCATAGCTGTATGACAGAGAGTGTGGGCAAAGGATGATTGATATTCAGATAGTATAGATCCCTTTTAGTTGAATCTATGCTGGGGCAAATTAATCGCAAGCACGCAAAAGAAGCTACATGGTTTCCAAACATATCTCTTTGGAGGAGTTTGAGCAAGTTAAGGCATCTCACATAGGCTAGTTCCTGGCTGTAACCTTTGCTGTCCTCCTAGGGGTCATTCTTCAAGCCCCACGGTGACAGCAGCCATATCAACATCAAGATGGATAGATCACTGATGAAGTCTTGACAGGAGCTGCATGTATCAATATAAGCTGTCTGCCGCTCGAGACATGGACAAACCCTCCTGCCTATATCAATCTATTACTGGCAGCCACTGCTGTGACACCCATCACAATCAGCCATGCTATTTCCATTTACACCAGCCTGGTCTGCAGACATATGTCAAGATACAATTTGCACAATCCACTTTTATGAGATGGGAGAACATCAAGGCAATGGGTCAACGAACGCCACAAAATAGAATATATGAACCTTATGGAGGGAGACAGGAAACCTGCCAGAGCTATGCTATAGCCCATAATGTGTTTAGAGAAAAAGTGAGGCCTTTATGAGGCCATCCATCCAACTCATATTGTTGGGTTGAAATCACAGAGCAGCAGTTAACATGACAGCCCGATGTTTTTTACATTTGTGATTCAGGCATTTATCCACATTATCAAGACTGGTTTAGAGGATTTAATGCAATGCAGCGTTCTGCCTAGCAGCTGAAACCGTCCTAGAATTCAGCCCCAATACAGCAGACAGATTATGAAAGGATGCTGAGATTAACTAAAACTGAACCCTGAGGCTGTAATGTGCACCTAGAGTGTCACTGATAGGCCGTGTGTGTGTGTGAGTGTGAGTGTGAGTGTGTGCGCGTGCCGTGCGTCTTACCCTGAGCCAGCATGCTGAACTCCAGGAAGAGAGCTATGTGGTAGAGTTCCATAGCCTCCTCTGTGCGTGTGCTGGCTCCTCGTCCCCCTGCCACCAGGGCTTGCACCTCCCCCAGGCTGCCTGCGGATGGGCTGCCCCGCAGCACCAGTCCCAGCTCCACCACGTCCGTGTACATACAATGCAGGATAACCCGCACATACTTCCGTGGGATGATGGACTCATCCAGCACGATGCGTGTGGGTGTCTGCAGCGTGCGCTCCGTCATCTCCTCCCCTGTGCGTATGCGTCTCTGCAGGAGATTCCTGAAGAAAGGCGATCGCGCCGAAAGCACCGCCTTGTGGGCCCTCAGGTCCTCGTCCGGGCCACTTGGCCCCACGTTGCCTCCCGGCCCCGGCGCCCCGGCTCCTCCTCCGTTACAGCCCTCCGCCATCTCGGAGTCCGAAGAGAAGCTGAGTAGAGCGTCGTAGTAACACATGTAGTCAAACAGCCCCCTCATATCTGCCTCCAGGGAGTTGGGCGTTCCAAACTCCTCACTCAACTGCACCAACACATCCACATTCTGCAGCCTGGCATCCTCTGCCCCGCCCACGCCAAACTCCCCGGTGTACAAGTAGTGAAGTAGGGCAGAGAACATGGGGACGTCAATGCCTGCTGTCTCAATGTCCATGAGGACCTCCGCTCCATAACCCGGGGAGGAAGACAGCAGAGTCTTGAAAAAGGGGCAGCGTGCCGCCAAGACGGCGCGGTGGGCAGGGAAGCATGTGTCCTGGAAGATGAGGTCTACGTCGGTGCAGTACTTGTGCTGGTAGAGGGCAGCCAGGTTCCGCTGCAGGCTGGGCGCTTCAGCCCTTGCCAGGCTGGCCTGGAAGCTCAGCTCCTTGAGGGCAGCCGTGCCCTCGTATTCCTCCACCAGGGCGTTGGCGTCGCGAACGTCCCACCCTGACAGGAGTTCACGCATCTGGCGGGCATGGTCGGCCGAACGGCTGGACTTCCTCCGTTTGATGAATCTCCTCTTGAGAGTGGCCAGGCCGAGACTTTTCTTCTTCCTGTCTGTGGGACGCTCATGGCTGTGTTCCAAGCTGTAGAGCTTCGACTCCCAGCCGTAGCCCTGCTGAGAGTAGGACGAGGTCCCTGCAACACATATACACAAGTAAAGGTTAGCTTTGGGTTGTGTTTGGACAAACAAAGAGCTTTATATTGTCTACACCAGACATGTGTGGGATGTTTTCATAATTGCCCAGCTGCATGATATTGTCCTCTAAGCAATTTCTTAAAAACAGCCTCCTTCTACTGGTTAGCCATTTGACCCTAGGCTAGCGTCCTCATTCTTGGGGGAACATTTGCCGAAAACAGCGGATCTACAAGCATTGTGACACGTTGTGAGCTTGGCACAGAGCAGACCAAGTACAGCACCAACCCCAGTCAACCAAGTATTAGTTTTCCAAGTATAGAACGTTTAAGTGGTTAGATGTTGAATTTAATAATGTTAACACATCTTCACACTGACTGGTGTTTAGTCTGCAGGGCTGACTGGTAGACACCCAATCTGTCTCTACCACTCTGTGGTGTGACCAGCTAAGCCAGGGCAAGCACACACTACCCTGACCCAGCTACCAAAGCATGTGGATACATTTCAACAGAAAATGTCCTTAGTTCCTTTTTTGCTAAAACATCAGCAAACTCAAGTCAATTAGGTCATATAAAACTTTGTCCTGCTTTGTGCCACTCAATGAACTTGAGCCCATTCACCCACATAGCCCAAGTCAATTATACTCAATTGTAGTCATTGTTGGCATTGGAGGAGGGACTCTTATGTCAGAGGAAGCGCGCCTCTCTCTCTCTCTCTATGACCCACATAGTAATCATTCTAATACTGTGACTGTGTACTGTGACTCCAGCCTGGGACAGTTCGGCCAAGAAACCCCACGGCCCAGAGCAAACCTCAAAGCTCTCAGAGACTGCAATTTATTTTTCCTACCTTGAATTTCAAGCCTGGGAAAAAAAAAACATCTGAATAATTGATTCAACTTGTTGGTAAACAGTCTTGATTAAAATCCAATTATGCCTCTAAAGCAGGAACATCCACATTTCTTGGGGCAGTTACTGTATGGCTCAGGAGGTTGAGTGGCCATTTGGGATTCGAGAGGTTCCTGGTTCGATCCTCTGCTATTCCTGGCTTTGTGTTGAAGTTCCCTTGAGCAAGACAGTGAAACTGATGGGGTGGTTTTGGATGGCAGCCTGCACCATCAGTATGTGAATAGGTGAATATAATGCACAGTGTGTAAAGCACTTTGGATAAAGGCGCTATAGAAATGCAGACCATTTTCTTTTGCACAGAGGGCCACAGGCCAGGTTTTAACATGGGCAGTGTGGGCCATGTGCCAAAGGGATTCTAGTGGACATCTGTTGTATGCCTCTTAAATTGCATTACAATCAGAAAGCTATCACAAACAACAATTCAAAATCCATCCTTTGTGATAAACATATAAGAATGTGATCAAATTGGTGATAAAAGCATATATATAATACATTTTATCAAAAGATCTGAATACTGTATCTCATCCAGCAATGGTTGTTACACCTACAGTAGCTGTTTGCAGGTGAGGCACATAATCTACGGTACACCAGAAAGCATAAGCTGTGAACGTTTTCTGTCTAGGTTCAACAGAAACAATATTAGCAAGCAATTTTTTCCCATGCATGCTCCCCCAACACTGCAATGGCGCCAAAAACTAAGTACCCGATTCTGACAAGCAGCCTATGGACACAAAGACACAGCACTAGTATCATGACTCGACTCATGACACTTAATTACTTGCCACCCCAACAACTTGTTAGCACCCTTTATCACAATCTCATCAACAGTTACTGTACAATGGAAAGAACAGCAAGGCCTATTCGGCAAACAACAGTGAGCTAACAAGGTCAGTAAACTCTGATTTAGCTTAATCCATTAAGACCGGGGAAAGCATCTGTGTCATTTTAAGATTTATTTGGCTATTCAAAAATAGCAGATCTACAAGCTCATAGTATAGAACAAAATATGCAGCTAAATACATATCTAAAAATGTTTTCTAAATCCTAACAGTATGTTGCTATATCAGTGGTGCTCCAACTATTCATGTCAGGGACCCCCCGAATTATAAGTATTTGGCCACAGACCCCCATCTCAAAACATTTTAAAATGACAGATGCGTTCCCGGATTGAATGGGTTAACATCACTGTTGCATGCTGATTGCATTTACTGTACTTATCTACAAACACACCTGGTTGCAATTGAATTCAGTAATATAGGCGTTGCCTGGTTGCTCAGGCAGTTAGTGCACATACCACATGCTGCTTGCGAGTCGCGAGGACCTGAATCTGACTTCCGTCATGTCTCATACGTCTCCCTTCTCTTGACCCGTTCGTTTCCTGTCTCTCCACATTTTACTATCTAATAAAGAAAAAATAACTGCCCCGCCAAAATCTCAGTAATACAGGTGTAGCCAATAGTGGCTCTGTGGGAAATTCCATTATATAGGTATTGCCATTTTGATCATTGTAGGGGGGATTTGCAAATAATGAACTACAGCCAGACATTCTCTAAAACGTCTCTTAACATCATCAGAACAAACATACAGGCGTCAGGGAGGCATTCAGAAATGGCCATCAATAACACTTTCGGGCTTCCAATGAGAATTAATGAAAAAGATTGATGGATACGACTCTGGATTGGGAATAATGGTACAGGCAGTTTGACGATGGTTGAGCAGTTCCCTGTGAGAAGCGCCAGAGAAAATAAAAATCTAAAGGAATACAGCTTTAACATTTCCAGTCAAGCAAATCAGTCACACATGATTTTCGTTCCAGAAGTGATAGGCGGGAAAAAAATATGTTTGACTGACAGTGATGCGTGTAAAGCGAGCATCTATCGATCACGCGCTAATTGAAAATGCATTCATAAAAAACTTTATGGCCATCCAAGTTGACTTTGAAACATCATTCAGTCATCACAAGCCAATGATTCAAACCACAGCGTTCCCGGTCTTAACGGGTTAATACAATGACCTACCTATAAATGTCTGCTGTGCCTGTGCATTTCCCCCTATACGAGGGGAGCATGAGTGCGGATAGCTTGATCCATTGGCACCCATCCTCAGATCTCTTCACTTGCTGTTTGGGGGTCCCCCCTCCTGCTGAGTCATTCTGCCCAGGCAAAATATTCCAGTCCTCAGCAGTCTGCGCAGTGGCTCAGGCGCTGGTCCTCTGAAGCCTCTTCAGAGCCCCAAGCCCAGCCTGCCATACCTGGGAGAAAGAAGATTAAAGAAAAGACAAATAAGAAAGGAAGTAGTTTAAGTCCGAGTGCTTGAATGCTGAATGTTGAGTAACCTCCCTGTAAGGATTACAATATGATGACATTGTTTTGTTTGTTTCTTCTTTTGGGGGGTGGGTCACTGATAACAAATTACTGTGAATGTTGCCGATGGTAAAAAAAAGTTAAATATATCACTATCTTTCACATTGTTTCAGCCGCATTGATTTCCACTGCAAACATGAATCAAAGCTTCTTTGATTATTTTTCCCCCTCCTAAAATGCAATAGATTTTGCACTCCGTCTTTCTTTTTTTTATGTGACACTGCTCATCAGGAGGAAGACCGTGTGTCTCTGTTCAGCCTCCAAACACCACTCCACGGTGTCTTAAGTTAACAGAGACTTCCTCTGCCTGGCCCTCAGGAAATACTGACTGGCAGGCAACAACAAATTTAACGCAGATGTACGGTGAGCTGAGCAGGAAGGCACGACCTAGCACCACCCACTCTACATAACTCCTAGTCCACCTCCCACACAACGTCTCTCTTTACAGATCAAGCTCTGGCTTGACCCTGAAACATGCTCTACTAAACCTGCTCAAACCTGACTGAGATGTTTCTCGTTTGACAGAAAAGTTTCACGCTTTTCAGACATGATTCATTGATCACCTGTGTGTGTGTGTGCTGTGTGTGGTGTGTGCACAAAGATCAGTTTACCTCGCTTAACCAGATTAGTGGACACGATTTGTCATTCTGCGAAGCAAAAACAAAGCTATTTCACCCAAACCTTAATCCCCTTAATTCCTAACATCTAAACAGTCACATACACAGCCCCTCTCGTCTCTCTACTGGGAGGCCAGACTGAGACCAGGGGTGTGATGGGAGATCTGCTTTATCTCAAACTGCAAGTTTTTTTTCTGCCCACCATGCTAATAAATCACAATGTCTGCAACCTCCCAAGGGCTCTATGGAAAAACCACAGCCTACACACACACACACACACACACACACACACACACACACACACACACACACACACACACACACACACACACACACACACACACACACACACACACACACACACACACACACACACACACACACACTTATCTTTATTTCATTAGACTAGCATAAGATTAAATTTGAATATGTAGGATAGAGAAGCAACCCCTTGAGATGTGTCGTCTTGTTTACAAAGGGATGGGGGATGAAAAACAATGCAACCATCACATCAGTTGAACAACACAAGCACACTGGTTCTCTGCTACACAGAACAACCAGAGCTAAAAATAAATGAACAAAATAAAAACACAAATTCAACTGTGTGAACCAAATTTAACTTCAGCTGCAGTGCAGGATACAGAAAGCATAATGTTCAATAAGAGGCGTCCAACATCATCTTGTAACATAATCTCTCCGATCATGCTGAATAATTCCAGCCGCTTCCGTGAGTTAGAAACTCTGTGTGTGGCTGTTCCGAGTTCAGGGCAAGAACAGAGGAGGGCAATGCCACAGACGGGAAGGGCAGAGGCCAGCCTGGCTGGAGTATGCGTCTCTAATGAGAGCTGACAGGAGAAAGACTCACTCCCTACCCCCACAGATCTGCACCCTCCTTGCGTGCACACAACTAGAGACAAACACAGTGAAAGAGACAGAGACAAACACATATAGAGTCAAAGATGCCACCGTCAAACCGCACACCTTGCCTTTACTTGGGACGATCATAGTATTTAAATCAGCCACTTACAGAGGTATAACAGACCGACCTCCCGCAGCACATTACCATACAAAAACGCTAGGCAGAGGAACAGGACTGATGTATTATTCAAATGACAGTCAAGTCACTTTATCAATCATTTATATGGATTTCTTCATCACAGCTAGAAAAGAGGGAATAGGAAGGCATGTGGGTTTCTTTCTGTTCACACTGCCTCAAATTCAGCCCTTCCCTTCAGTTCCAGTGCAGATCGTATCAGATCTTCACTGCTGCCCATCGCCGCACTACATAAACACACACGACCAGCCATTTGCATGAGGGTGACAGTGGCGAAGTTGATGGGGATGACCTAACAAGGACTTGATACAGCTAAAACAGATGCAAAGAAATATTTGGATATCAAGCAAAACCCTAGTGATACAAACAACATTGTTTGTGTCAAACCGTTTGATTAGGCTAGAGTCTAGTATACTAATCGAACAGCTATATGTGATTACTTGTCCAGGAATAGTTGTGTCATACAGTGTGCCAGTGGTTTTGAACCCATTAAGACCTGAGGCCGATTCTACAAATGTCTTCTAAATCAGTAGTTCTCAAACTTTTTCGTGCCAAGGACCCCCAAAATTATATTTGGCTATTCTTAGGGCTTCCCCTGACCCAAGTAAAATCCCATGAATGAGGTGAAATCAACAGCCTTTCACTTTTATTTGTTAGGAGAGCAGTGACATAGCCTCTGATGTTTTCGCAGTCACCATGCCAGTATCACAGCTAATCTACTCAATCCATCGCCACAGTGTTTTCCATATACTGTACACATAGGACTACCTGGAAAAATCTCATTTGTAAACATTTCTGCAGTCAGATAAACTGTCAAATGACCAGTAGGAAGACACAGTCTGTCATTACTTGCTTTGCCAACCAAGCTGTGTAGAAATAATACTGGCTGGGGTGGTAATCATAGACTGTGCGACTCTGGATATTTGATACAATCATAAGCGTTCTTAAAAGGTCATAACGAGCAATGCGGTAGGGATCAGAAACCAGGACATTTAAACACTGACTGACCTCTGTGGTATTGATGTGTGTGTGCACCGTCTCTGCAGCAAGTTGCGCAAGAGGAATATAGGCCATGAAGTACCGAAACAAAATGGAATAAATTAAACCCTCTAAAATAATAATGATGTCACAATTTTGACTCTGAAAGACTAAACTCTGGGGCAAAACAAGACTGCTTAGCTCTGCAATGCTCTTGCCAATCAGACCAATCAGTCTAACAGCGCATCCGGCTGTTGAACTGATTACAGTCTATGTCAGGACAACGACAGGAAACTATCAGAATGGACTGGAAAACATCAACACTAAAACGACAGAGGAACCACAAGTGTGAATGTCATCAGATGACTCATGACAGTGAGCCTCTGGATTAACCCATGTCAATGAGCACAGTGAACCATGGCATTATCAGCCAGAACTTAACCACATTAACAACGGCATCCCTATATTTGGGCAAATGTTTGTTTCTTCTTCAATTTTAAATACATTTTCATATGTTTCATATTTTACCATAATCCTATCTTTCTATTGTCAATCTGGCACTTCACAATGCATTCTGGGTGCTGGAAAATCCCAGCTAGCCTAGTACGTAAAAAAGCCAAAACAGCACCGTTGAGAGAGCATGTGTTATCAGAATGATCTTCACATGTCTTCTTTGCGGTAAGATTCAGGTTAGAAATCCAATCATGTATCTCAGGATCCACATGGGAATGGCATGGCTCCAATATCAATCGTAGACTTCATGTGGCCTCAGTCATCTATGACGTGACGTCAGTCATCTGTCATAGATTCTATGACATATGACTCAAAATTTGGCCAAGGTTTCAGCCCAATAAGGGCACCATTGACTTCAATTATAAAATCAAAGTTAAATATTTCAGAAGTATAATAAAATATGTAGCGGTAGTTCTGTGGCATAATGGCAGTGGGCACAACAAATATGGTGATGATCAGTCCAGCGGTTTGTAAGATTAGCTCTGGACAGACAGACAGGACCGTTTTATAGATGGCTGGCCTCTTGCAGAGCCACACAGAACAATCTGCGAAATTGCCCTTTAAAATTGAACACTGGAAAAAAGGTGCATGTCAATTATACCAAACATCTTACACAGAACTGGTGCATTTTTGTTTTTTTTGCAAGTGATGATGCTTAATAACTGTTGGCCCATAAAAAAAATTAAAGGTAAATAGTGCTTTAAAATGCTTCCTAGTGCATCATGACCTTTGGGTCTAAACATGACGTAACAACACGTAGACAAGAATGAACGAAGCACTCTCAGTCAACTTGCCAAGGGAAATTAACAGGGGCATCTTTTAACAAGAGTGCACATACACACTCCTTTAATGACTATACAAACACAGCCAGAAGGTCCACCTCCAAATGGAATGAATGTGTTCTCGGAACACAGTGATGAGAGCTGTTTTAAGTGAACTCTCTAATGCGTCTTGTTAAGTTCTCTATCCAGTGAGTTGGCCAGTGTAAACAGCATTCAGGCCAAAGTCCAGCTCAAACAACTACTGCAACAAGACAAGTACTTGTGAGCACACAGTCCTTCATGCCATTCTAGAACTCTTTGACTATGCAACTGCAATAATTACATGTGATTATGTGGCCCTGGAGCACTGACATTATGCAAATTCTCAACCTGATGAAATGAACAAACTGAATGTTCATAAAGTCCAGCCAAAACACCTATTCACCCAAAGCCATTAAGACAGGCAGGCAATAATGGGCGTACCTGTTAAATGGAGTGCTTGGCTTGCAGAATCCTGAGCCTTTACAGAATTTCAGTGAGATTACCAAAGGATTAGCACCTATGGGGACACTGCATATGGCTCCTCGCCATTACAATGATGAAACCTGAAGACAGAATGTACATTGTCTAAAACACACTGAACACTCAAACCCATTGAGCTGAGCTCACAAAATAGAGTCACATCACTTAAATCATAGGCAACACAGCACATCTCCATCACTTATCTAAAGTAGCTGAATAATATGCAGTCATAAAGCACGGTCGGCTACTTAAAAGTATGGCCAAGTGTTATAAACAGCCAGGAGGAGTATTTTAATTGAATGTTGCAATTGAATCTTGATACATAAGGTGGAATTTTCAGCTCACATAAGCTTTCAATCCAAGATAACAGGATACAATTGTTACCATAGCATGAACCATCAACAACTATTTGACACAGCAGCAATAACCAGAAACATGTACTGTAGCAGGCTAATGTTGAACCAATGCACACAAAATATACAATCATGCACAGAGCCCACTGGAAAGGAACGGAACGGGTCCTATAATGTGCTGAATGCAGCTTTTATAAAAATCAATGATGTGCAAAGGCTTTGTTGGTAGCCTACCATCCAGCACGGAGCTATTGTTGCTCTATAGGCTTCTTGTAGGCTATCGTTGCACAGCGGAAAGAAACCCTATCAAAAGTGATTATCAAAAACAAATACGTAGGAGTGTTTGCTTTATAGCCTGAAAATATGTAAGGAGTCGGTCCACATATTTTGTAACAGCCTCAGCCACACGAAAAACATCCACCCAGAGCCCTGTAATTAGTAGCATATCCTAATAGCCCTGGCTAAAGGTAGGCTATCTGAGTGTTGTGTCGCTGTGTGACTTCAACCCCAAGCGAAAGAAGATCCACTTCAAGTGACATTAAACACAGCGTATTTGGTCATTATTTACCACAAACTCGAGAGCGATCGACCCATTATTCCTTCTGCTTTAGCTCCCGTAGCTTCCGTAGTTGTGTTGTGACCCAGTACTAGCAGCCGACTCAAGTTGTCCCTGGCAGGGGAAAAAAATGCAGCTCAACACCTTCTTTTTCCAACTCCAAGAATCATTACGCACGGATCGACGTCAGCATCCAACGGTCCGTTCCCGATCTGTTAGGATTCCCACTTACGTCGACTTTTCGGCACATTTGCGGTATTTACTGCGACGATTTAAACTAAAGCGTTTTTGTTCTTCTCCTCGGTTCGGTTAGGTATTTCCCCCATTGGTTGGATGCTTGTTATGGCCTCCTATCCCAGCGCTGTGTGCTGACTGGCCAAGAGGCCCGACAAGACAAGCACGGTATGATGTGGTAATAACACAATTGCGAGCGCCCTCTAGCTGTGTGTCAGCGGGAGTGCTGTTTATATGCTGTGTGTACTGGTTAGATAAGCCGCTGTAGTAGCTGTAATGTAGAAGTGATTCTCAACCCTTTTAATTTCAAGGAAACCCTCATGCATTAGGTTAGGCTTGACTTTCGTATCTACGATAGTCTTGGCTAGCACCCCCCCCCCCCTCTTTCACCAGTAAAGCCCGTACTTCTCCGTACATGTACAAAAAAATATAAGGTGCTATATTTAAGGTGCTTACCCGGTTGCCCCAAATGTTAACTCACGCTTCGGAGTCTTTGTGCAATGTATTAGTCCGTATTTTTCAATAAAGAAGTGTTTAAATCCCGTTTGTGGCCGAACACCCTCGTTTACCTCCTGTTTACATTGGGTGTAAATCCGGCTTTCATCGGATGCGCCCCGTCACTACCGCGCGTTGAGGAATACAGGGAATTTTCGACAGAATCCGACACAGGCGGGATTAAAACACTTCTTTATTGAAAAATACGGACTAATACATTGCACCAAGACTCTGAATCGTGAGTTAACATTTGGGGCAACCGGGTAAGCACCTTATATATTTTTTTTGTACATGTACGGAGAAGTACGGGCTTTACTGGTGAAAGTGCAGGACGCATTCGGGGTGCTAGCCAAGACTATCGTAGATACGAAAGTAAAAGTCACACTCGATAAAATACATATATGATAGTCTTGATCCACGCCAAGGCTAAGGTTAGGCCACGTACAGCCATTTGATACGAGTTTTCATCTCTGGTGCACCAATCTATGCTTTAAGTAGGCTACGAGAGTGTACATTGGGTCCACTTTGTTCCATTTGTACACTCACCAAATGGACCTTTGGTTACCTAATCATTTAGCTGTATGGGGACCCCCTCGAACGCCCCAAGCCCCCTGGGGGTCCCTGCCTGGATCCGTTGAGGACAAGTGTTGAGTAGCATGTGTCTTGCATTCAAATATCCCTTTATAATGACCTTTTGCACTGTCTTAATGCTCTGTGTCTTAATGTCTAAATGCTTAATGTTTTCTGTCAAGCACTTTGGAGTGCCTATAGGAGGAGTTGAAATGTGCAACAGGCCAACAATTAAACTAGCCTTGTCTTTGCCTTCTATACATAGGCCTACACATGCACACGGTTATTGATTGATTGAATACTTTATTTAGAAAGACATGGTAAAAGTACATGGAAGTACAATTCACAATACAAGGTCCTCTAAACTGGATCGCTCATAAAAGCACTTGGCTTATTTAAAACGAGATCCCCGTGCACTCAAATCATGATGACATTTAAGAAGACATACACTACTATGCAGAACGTCATACAATCAGCTTATCAATACAAACTTTTGATGAATAAAACAAAATTGGTGTGCGGCTGATTGTATTCGTCTAATATTTTACTTTAATTGGCCTACATTTCATTCCTCTAACATGACTGCTCTTCAAACTGCAAGTTAATTTTGTCTATTCATTCATTGTAAAATGATAAGTTTAGCCCAGTTGCAAGTGCAACTGATTGTAGTTCCACTAACCTCCATTCGAGGGCGACACAATACAAAAGATTCAGACTTAATCCATAGATGGCGTGTAAATGATGCACAGATGTAACAAGACCATCAGCAGCCTAGTAGTGTTCTTTTATCATTGGAGTATTCTGAATTCACTTTATCTTCTGGCTTTCAGGCATCTTCATGGCATATAGTCTTTGTCGTAGGCTGCCTGCCTGTTATTTTCCCTTAATACTTTTATTTGATATAGACTAGGCTATATCATAATCCATTTAATTATCAAAGTGTGGTTTATGTAGCTATTTCAACTGTGCACAGTAACATTCTTAATTTAACCCTGAGTGGGCCCATTTGGATACATTTTTACACTGGCGTTAAATTAGGAGAGGATTTTGCTGTGGGTAGAATCATGGCCCATTGATTGATTGACTGATTGAATACTATATTTAGAAATTTAGGAAAAAAAGCACATGAAAGTACAGTTCAAATACAAGGTCAACTAAATTGGATAAAAAAATAATGAAAAGCCAATGGCTTGTTTCAATTGGGGTCCTTTTGTACTCAATTCATAGTGACATTAAATGACAGACAGATATTACAGACACTACTATGCAGAACATCATGTAATCATCAGTTCAAGATGTCATGTCCCTATATAGCTTAGTAGATAAGACGGTGTACACTAACCAGTCTCTCTGTTTACCCTTTGATCTTCCATCTTGTGGGAGACATCAGTTGCAGATTACATCTCGCTGTGGTATGACTTTCTTTGTTGCAGTACTGTTTGTTTTTGCTCTCTGTTAATGACCTCATGTCCTCTTTTGATATTTGATCAAACAAGTTTTCAACAGCAGTATATGAAGAGCAATGTTTGATGTTCCATCAGATTAATGTTGATTACAAGTCTAGTGTTGGTAATAATTCAAGGTGTTTATTCTCACATACAATACAGGTGGTAGCAGCAAATGCAGTGCCATTCATGTATGCAAGCTTCTTCAACAGTGTGGATTATACTAAAGTAAGAATACAATAAAATATGATAGAAGGTAGTATAAGGAATAATTATAAAACAAAATATTGGAATGGTGTAATCTTGTGTTGTCTTGAAGCAGTGGAAATCAAACATAATTGTTAGAGGAGGCTATTTTTTTTTCCTGATGAGGGTCTGGTCACTATAATGTTTATCTCAGCCATCTTGGACCCCAGGAAGTGACTCCTCCCATGAACAGTGATGGTAATTTGATGAAGTATGTCACAGGATGTGAAGATATCTTCTCAGAAGAAAGACTGTCTTCCAGTAGAGGAGAGTAACTGTGTCACAGCACCCAGAACCAAGCAGAAGGATGTTTTCTGTTCTCAGGGGATCCATACTTACCAGGTCTATGGTGCAGATGAAGGATGTTCACCAGAATAACAAGTCAAACATCTACAGCAAACCACCAAAGGATAAGATTGGGCCTGTGGTAGGAAACAACACTGTTGATTATCTTATACTGTATGAACATTGTCGGTTGAATGATGCGTGAAAGCCCATGGCAGTAATAATGCTTTTGTGTTACATCTAATCATCTGTTGATATACTTGCACAAAGCAACTTGGAGCTTGTTCAAATGCCCCATGTAAATAATATTTACCCCAATCTTTCTCAATTTCATTTTAAAAGCAGAGTTTGTTGTGGAAAAATTAGACGATTGCAATGCAGTCAAGGGCTGATATGTTCATGTTGAGATTAATTGAATGTCACTGTCACTCATGGCTCTCCAAACAGACAATACTATATACAGCACAACAGAGTTTGTCATGGAGGTCGGTACAGATGACACATCACTTTACAGCTTCTAATGTGGGGAACTCATGCAAGTTATTGCGTTATTCATTTAATGTGTTACCTATGAGCTGTGGTAGCCCCACTCTGTCTTCTGTGAAAATGTTGATGGAAGTCAAAGACAATGACTGATGTTTTTGTTATCTTCTGAGTTCTCAGTATAGGGACATCCAGGCTTAAAAAAACAAAAAGTCATGTTTATAGGAAAGCATAATTCATATAGTGCCATGAGACAGATAGAATGCGAGGGTAGGATGATGTTGTGATATGATCTCATTCAAGATTAAGATCAAATTCAAGATCCTTTTGACCATCCAATGAAAGTTAAATATTTCAAAGAATATAATAAATAAATAAGTAAATAAATAAATAAAACGATATTGTTTTCTTCACATAGTATGGGAAGAAAAATGTGAGAGATTTGCAAGATTAGCTACACACACACACACACACACACACACACACACACACACACACACACACACACACACACACACACACACACACACACACACACACACACACACACACACACACACACACACACACACACACACACACACACACACACACACACACACACACACACACACACACACACTCTTACACAGCTAGTATCCTGCAGAGCATACCGTAAAAAATCCTGAGTGTTTAATTCTGACACTCAGAATTAAATGAGCACTGAGGATTTTACTACTATACTCTGGATAGTAAAAAGAGGACTGGCTGATTGAAAGCTATAACATAAGTATTTCAGTGTGGGTGTTTGTGCATGTGTGATGCATGTTTGCATGAACATACTAATATCGTTATACGTCATACAAAAGTGTCGCACAAAAGTAGTGAAAATAGGAGATCAAGCTATTTGAGTATGATATTCTAGTCCTCTTTCCACCCTTTTATGAGTGTATACTGTAGGTCTAGGACTGAACTTGTTTATTTGATGTGATACTTAACAGTATCTATTAGTATCTATTATTATTTTTTTCTCTCTAACATGCTTTCCTTATTTGTTGTTCTTTCCACAGGAGTCTCTCTTCACGATGTTGGTGTTTACTGTGACGCTCTTGGCTCCAGCAGGCTGGATCCTGCATCACATCCCAGCTTACCGTCAGAGACCTCCTCCACAGCCCTGATGCTCTTCAGCATCCTGTTCTGTACACAGAAATAAAACATATACAATATATTATTTAGATGACTTAAGGGTTGTATACTAACTGCAAATCTTTGACAATGCACCTTGAAGCAGAAAAAACAAACAAACATCTATAATGTAACATGGTAAATGCTATTTTTGTATTTATAGCAAAAATAGAGTGAAAT
The DNA here is from genome assembly GCF_963454915.1 of Gymnoscopelus microlampas. NCBI lineage: Eukaryota > Metazoa > Chordata > Actinopteri > Myctophiformes > Myctophidae > Gymnoscopelus > Gymnoscopelus microlampas. Next base: position 30,626,472 of record NC_139957.1, read on the forward strand.
AAAGCATATGTATATTTAACATAATCTGTGTGCTACTTGACAACATGATGATGTTGACTTGATGTTTTAGCTAAATGTATTTTTGGCACATTTAGAACATTAGCATGTACAGCTACCAGAAGGGTCAGTCTGAGACCTGACTCCAGAGACAGGATGTTGTTACTTTATCAGCTGGAGATACTCAAATGATTCTTGGCACAAATCAGTCTGCTGGGAAGACTCTTGGTTTTCAGTCTTGTATTGCTGCAAAATCTCTGTATGTTTATTGTTTATCTTTAACATGAGTTTCAGAATTCAATTAAGGCATTTTATTTAACTCACAACTAAAAACGATTAAAAAAAAGGTTTTATAACTTTGTATAAAGTAGCCTACCCTCTTCCTTCAGAACCCCCAAAAACACTGTGAAATATATTGTCTAAATTAAAAGTAGGGTATTTTCTTTGGTTAAAATAAGTGTTAAATAGCTCTATATTATGATAGTAGGCCTACTACTCATATAGAGTGTTTGATCATCAGTAGGAGTCTCCACTGTCTCTCCAGCTCTTTAATAAACAGAAAATGCATTTTCAGGTCGGGATACCGATTTGATCTAATCACGACTCAGTCAGGAATCAGGATACAGATTAAACAAGTGAAATTGGAAGTGGAACACCATAAAAGATGAAGCTGATAACTGTAGGCCTCTCTCCTGATTGGCTGAAAATGTGTCTCCTACCTAAAAAATATATTTTATTAAAGAGCTGGAGAGACAGGGCTAGACCCCTGTAACTGAACAAACACTCTATAGCAATGATTACTATCATAATATAGTGCTTTAACCTGTTAACAATAAACTTTTAGTTTTAACCCAAAAATATCACATAGCCTATCTTTAAGCTAATGGCAATATGGCAACCATCTGTTGCATTGGTTCCTTATAGTGAAAAACATAGTAGCAAATATAGTTTGACAAAATTCTCAACGAACCCACAGCAGCAGCATTAGCAGCATTAGTAATCAATTCAATATCGACTGATGATGGAAACGTTCAAAGCAAATTCTTGAATGACAATTTGTCAAACCCGGAGCAGTCCATTTGGCAAGGTGTGCTGCCTGCCAGTTCTAAGATGTTGCTTTCCGCATAAGAAATGAAATCCACACTTCATCAATTTTCCTACAAAATGCGTTCTCCTCTCATTTCCGTGAAAGCTTGACAAAAATCGACCACGCCGCTGCTAAAGCTATACAAATGTATTTCACAAGTGGTACAATCAACCCGATCCTGGTCGCAAGGGGGGCTAGTATCCACTTTAACACGACTGAGGCTGAGAGAAACACACACAACGCCGGGAGAGAAAAAAAACAATTGACAGTGTCGGTTTTATGATTCCAGAAGTATCTACGAAATGTCTACGAAAGCAGAACAATGTAAGTACCTACAACCCTTTGTGTTTTTCCTCTCGGCATCGTTTTGAGGCTACTCATTTTGTCTAAATGAAGGAACGGAATGAGGGAGCTATGCTTGGTTTGGATGCTTATAACGGTTGCCAAGCAGGCAGGTTGGTTGCAACACGTCCTCTCACTGCAGAGAGAGGATGACTGGGGAGATGCGCTGGATTCTATACACTGGACAACAATAAATATACACAAAGACAATCATGGATAACACATGTTTCATTGACGCGTCGAGGTGAAAGTGCGTGTGAAAAAGCTATAGGTAGATTGATCTCAAGGTCGACCTGACGAAATTCTTCACTGAACAATATGGAGGCATTAGATATTGATCAATAATCTGGTTTGTTCACACATCCCTATGTGCTTCAGACACGGGAGGGTAATTTCTCCGCTTCTTTTGATATCGTACAGGTGGAAAATAGATACATATTTGTCAGCCTTTGAGGAATTAATTTATCTTTGTAGCCAACAAGATCTGGTCGAGCTCCTGTGGGAATCTCCCACTCAAATTACCGAAAAGTTACTATGGTCAAATAAATAAAGCTATCTGCTATTTCAGTACAGTGCTACACTTCTTCTATTACAACATAATTGCAATATATAGTAAACTCAACTCACATGAAGTGAGTTACAAAGGTTTGGAAATCTAGACATAGGAAAGCTGTACAAATGTATTTTTCTTACATTTCAAGATGTATATTTATTAATTGACATCAACGGGCAAACATATGGGTGTCAGCACAGACCAACTGTATCCACATGCTTAAAGGTTGAAACTGTTTATTTGTATTTAGTCATATACAGGTTAGAGACTACTGCATTCCCAAGTCACACAAAATAGGACAATACTGAACTCTTATTTCATTGAACCCATCTAACCAGGCAGAATAAATAACTATGATTTCAGACTAAGCCCTATTCAAAAAAATGTGTATTGCCTATACTGACATGCCGAAATATGGACACCAGGTAGAAAGTGGTTAATGGCAGTGACCTTAGGAACAGTTCCTCAGTCCAGCCATTGTGTTGTAACAATAGTCACTGAACAACTCCACTGGCAGTGGTTGGGACTTGAGTGCCTGCCTGGCTCAAAAGCACATTGGTGATTCATGTTGTTATATAAAAATGAGACAGCATTTGTCCCTTATTCTCACCCTGAACCAGATGAATAGGGATTTTGAATGAATGACCTTTTAGTCGCAAGTTTGCATATCTAAGCTTTATGTTACTGTTGCCTCTTGGGCCGGTTGTGACCCATAAGGTAGCTGCTGTGCTAAAAGGTCACTTGCTATTATTTAAGTAAGAGAACCAGCATGTCATGGGAACAGACCATTTGTTTAACTTGATAATAGAAACAGTCGTGTTACATGGATACCACTGCTATACAGTAGGGCTTTGGCCAATTCAACCAGTGAGACGATGTGAATAACTAAAAAGCCGCTTTTTACACATTGTGCCATCACGTTCCCTGTGTTTTTGAATGCTCTGATAGAAAGTAGAATCAATCAATCAATGAAAACATATATTGTATTGTTTGTGGCATGGTCACACTAGCAGTTGATTTGCTTGTTACTCTGCTCTTTATTTTTGTTTAGTTGCTTCTAAGATACGATACTTGCAAGAGTATCACAACCGTGTGCAACACAATATTTACCCTGTGCCCTCTGGAACAGACATTGCAAACACACTGAAATACTTTTCCCAAACCCTGCTCAGGTAAGTACCCTGCGCTGGAGCCAACAGGTGAAGTAATGGACTCGAATGTTTGACATTTAGTTTCCATCACAATACAGCCTCTACTTTACTAGCTCTAGGTAGGATGTTTTGATAGGAATGAAATTAACACCATGATAAATGTGCAAATCTCTATGAAAATAGACTCCAGTATAGTGGCCGTCTCCATCCTCTGTCATGGAGTCTCCAGTTCTCTTCTAATTCTCAACCTCTCCATCCGCTGTCCAGCGAGAAGCTGTTCTACTACTGTAATACTACTGTCCAGTACTGTGAAAGTGCAAGAACACGTGTGTGACCATTCAGATGAGGCTGTATATACTGAAGCAGACATCCTATGGATTAAGTTATGGTATTGAACACGAGGACAGATATGATCCACTGTTTGTTATTGATTCAGCGGTTGGCTGCTATGAACATGTCCCCGGGGAAGCCTGTGTTGCTGCCAGAGGTCAGGCCCTCAGGCACTGTGGGCTGGAGAGGGTTAGCCTGGTCCCGTGAGTGCTATGAAAGCCTGAGGAGGGAACAGCATGTTATTTGCTACTCCAACCACAGAGCAGTCATTTTTGATACATCCAATTTAGATGTGTGTCATTTCACTGCCTCTGCTGACGCTTTCTTCCAAAGCAACTTACAGTGAGTGCATTGATTAGACATAATCACCATAAGTTCCAGAGAAGATTTTGGTGAGAGCTAGCAAGGTCCAGCACTTATTAGCTAGCATTGTTCTACTAAGTTGATGCTTCACTTATCTAGGATCAGTGTAGAAAATAACAGATTTTCAAGCTAACGATGCATCGATATCTCACATTGTTCCATGCTGTGGAATCATCGTCATAATGTATCCTGTGTACTGCATGCTTTGCATTGGGATCGCCACCGCTCTGATAGCCACTGTTGTCTTTATAAACATCTAATGTGTTATTCACTGTGTTACCTCAAATCACTCTTTTGACTATGATGGGTAGTGTCACACAAGTCTGATTTACTCGTAATTAGCACCATGGCTATGTGGAGCACACAGGTATGCAGGTATGCATGCATAGGGGAGCCTGTCTATGTTCCCTAAACCCTATATATTCCCATATGTTAACCCTAAACCTAACCCCAACCCTAACCCGAATGAGGGTATGGTCACACATCTGTGTCGGACGTGGGATAGCCAACGCACACAGAGGCGCCAGACGCGTCAATTACCCGTGTTGTTTTATGGGCAGTGCTGGTTTTCTGGTGTGAAGTTTGTTTGACTTACATTGGAATGGTTGGCTCTCTGAAAGAAAACTACAAGCGCAATGCCTGCCAAGTTGGTTCAACCAAGGCGTTTCTTTCCTATTGGTTGACACCCTGTCATAGTCAGACGCTGAAAGCATTACATCAAAACACTGCAACCAGATGCTTCACCCCCTTGCTCCCATAGCATGGAAATGAGCGGGACGCTTCCTACATTGAAAGTAGTCTGTACTCTTCATCAAAGACTCTGGGATTACTCACAGACCTGTGGCTTAGGATGAAGACAGAGAGAGAGAGAGAGAGAGAGAGAGAGAGAGAGAGAGAGAGAGAGAGAGAGAGAGAGAGAGAGAGAGAGAGAGAGTGGAGTGGAGTGGTGGGCGACTGGTGAGGCTAAAAGTGATAATATATTATATTATTTATTATGTCAATAAAGTGACCCTTGATGACAGAGGATGGAATGGCCAAATACTGTAGATATTTGATTTAAATGCACCACAGGGGAGCGATCAGCATACAGTAGTTTGAGTATAGTATTATGATAAAAAAAAAAATGATGGCTTCCTTTTTTTGAGGTTGAACTATTTGTGATAATACTGTAGGCAGGTAACCACACAGCTAGAAAGGATGATGTAATTAGGATGATGTTAGGCAACAGAGATGTCATCTCACACTGTTAATATAGGCTATTATTTGGTATTCAGTACATTATTTGGTTTCATAGTAATTGAAAAAATGTTAGGGAGTTTCGATACACTTAGAGTTATTGATATAGTTAGACAAAGTGAATGTTTTTTTTGCATGGAGAGCAAGGATGAGATAGCAGGATTTACAGTCATGTGTGTCATGTGTTTGGATCAGTGCATTTCTACATGTGTTTTGTGTGTAGCTTGTTTGTACTTGTGCTTATACGTGTGTGTGTGTGTGTGTGTGTGTGTGTGTGTGTGTGTGTGTGTGTGTGTGTGTGTGTGTGTGTGTGTGCGTGCGTGCGTGCGTGCGTGCGTGCGTGCGTGCGTGCGTGCGTGCGTGCGTGCGTGCGTGCGTGCGTGCGTGCGTGCGTGCGTGCGTGCGTGCGTGCGAGTGTTCCCCAATGTGGGTGAGTGCGTGTGTATGTGTCTTGTGTGTAGATGTTCATTGTTCAAATAACACTGTTTGTCATATTAGAATTGGGCAGTGAAAAATCACACTCTGTGAGATGTTGTCTGTTATATTGAGTCTATTGTTGCATAACGTTTTATAAGTTGCTTCAGAAAAACATTATTTATCAACTCCTACAGAGTGTCATTTTAAGGGGATCAGTCACAGAATGTCAGGTTATCTGTTAACACATTCTAGACATAATGTTATATATAATGTTACAGTATGTTATATGAACGAATACTTCTTCTATATGGTAGTTATTTACTTACATCCCCTCACTCACTGGCCCTCTAAATGTTGTAACTCTGCCTCTGTCAGTGACCCTTAAAAAAGGGGGGGAAAAAGAAAAGAAAACGATACATCTGCATTTACACAGTAAAATCCTCAGTGTTAATTTATCCATTCATAACTACAAGAGTCTAACCAAATGGTCCCCATTTGTACCCAATTAACTCTGAGGATTTTACTGTGTATAATCTGAACTCTGATGCATCCAAATCATTAGTGTGATAGAACAGCTTAGCTCTTTAATGAAGTGCAGAACAAAGAGCAATGCTCTCTGGCCCCTTCCACCCCTTCCTCCACCCTATAAGCTTCACACGAGATCACAACGAGTCCCTGAATTTTCCTCTAAAACAACGGTGTATCTCCACCTCCTTCCCCAGGGGACAGCAAACACAAACGTCCACCCGCTCCACCCACCCCTACCCATTAGCTCACAAACATAATGCTACCAGTCATACAACCTATTCCTTTGTCATTATAGTTTTTCCCCTACCGTAGATTAGTTGTTACATTTATTTTAGAGACCCGAATCCATATGCCTGTTGGATCTCATTATTTCTCCTGATGATACTGCTACAGTATCATAAGTTATGCATACGGACATTATTTCTCTGGTGCAATAAACATGTGCTGTGACCAAGGAACTCTTCATCTAAGCTCACACACATGTTTATTACTGACGCATGTTTCAAAAGTGTCACCTCTGTATTTTCCCGATCCAATTTGTTGTCACACCCATCCTTGACAGCCCCACTAAATACAAGGACATTTTGATTAAAGATACCATGGCCCATTGGCCTTTGAGCATGGTAGCCACTGACCTTATCGATTGGAAGATGGCAGCCATCGAGGGACAGTACTTTGCACTGCCCCTTTCTGGAGAAGTATGGGGTTGCCACTGAAAACATGCCATTTTTTATATTTTTGCTCCCTGTCACCAGATACGCATGAGATGCAGTGATCATTGCAGGTTCTTGCTCATGTTTTTTTGTTTCTTTGTTTTGTTCTCAGTTTCCCATAGTGCAGAGAAAGTCAAAAACAATGCACTATGAATTTAAAGTCACACTGAACAGACAAAGCAGGGAAAAATTTGCCCATGCACTTCAGTGATACAGTGAAATAGTGAGACACTGCATCCTATGTGGGGTCTATCTGGGTTTGTTTATTTCTATTTACGCTGTCTCTGTAGTGCCATTTCAATGTAATGTGCTGTTTCTTTGTGTCTTTGTTGTCTCTTTTTTTCCCTTGTTCCCCCCTCCTCCTCCTTACCCTCCCTCCCCTCCCCTCCCCTCCCCTGCCTCCCCCTCCCTCCCGCTCCGGAGCAGCATTCTGTCCCGCACAGGCAGGAAGGAGAACCAGGAAGCTTCCAATTTGGCCGTGCCTATGACCATGTGTCTTTTTCCTGTGCCATTCCCACTCACCCCATCTCTAAGACCACAAGTCAGTTCCATCAACCCTACAGTTACTCGCTCCCTCCTTTACAGCGTTCTGCGCGATGCCCCATCAGACCGCGGGGGGCAGGGGCAGCAGAGCCGGGACGCTCAACTCTCAGAGTACCCCTCTCTGGACTATCAGGGGCTCTATGTGACCCTCGTCACTCTGCTTGACCTGGTGCCTCTGCTGCAACACGGTCAGCATGGTGAGTCAAGGAACCACTGTCTGTCATCTTCACCCCCTTCCACCCCACCCTAAACCTACTCAATCACCCCACCCCACCACCCGAGTCGCCTGGCCTGCATGAAGCCACCGCTGCTTTCTCTTATCGGCCTCCTGTGTTTACGGGAGGAGACGAGTCCCACAGAGGATCTTTCGGGGATGCATGGGGGTGACGGGGAGCACGCTGGAACCCGTCAACTCGCTCGTTCATAAGCGATTGGATGTCACAGACATACAGGCCTCCGATATGCCGATATGTACTGTTCCGGAATTGCATGTTGGTTACGTTAAAAGTGGGAGAAATGTGTTCACTTTTGTTGCCACGTGTGAATATATATCAGTAAATGTTAAAAAGAACAAAAATGTTTGACCCGCAATGAACAATGTACTTTTATTGTCGCTTAAGATGATTGCTTAGATTTTTACTCTGTTTTTCACAGCCCCAAAGGATGCAACATAGTCAATGCTCTTGTTTTTTTGTCAATATTTTACCACTGTTGAAAGAAAGAAAGAAAGAAAGACAGAAAGAAAGAAAGAAAGAAAGAAAGAAAGAAAGAAAGAAAAGAATAACGATAATAACAAAAATAAGCATGAGATTTATTACATTTCTCATATCTACTTGAATTGAATGTTCTACTCTTTGCTGAGGGCAAATGTTGCCCTCCCTAATGACTTTAATAGAATCTCTCCGCTGTCCTCAACAAAGGTTCACATTCCAAATGCTCTCCAGATATCTTCCTTGTTGTTATATTCTTGTTTATTTTTGGAATGTTCACAGTGTTGTAATGTTGCAGTCACATACAGTATGTACATTTGTACATATACTGTATGTACACTGTACAGTTTATTGAACATTGAGTATTATTGAGTATCTGTGTATCTCTATCTCCTTTTTGTTTTCCTTGTTCCCCTTTCTCGTCAGATCTGGGACAGTCCATATTTTACACTACAACTTGCCTCCTGCCTTTTCTCAGTGATGATATTCTCGCCACTTTGCCCTATACTATGGTCTCCACTTTAGCTACCTTCCCCCCTTTCCTCCACAAAGACATCATTGAGTACCTGAGCACCTCTTTCCTTCCTATGGCTATATGTGAGTATAACGCATATTGTGATGAAGACAACATCTCCCTTTCTTGTCAGTCGTGGAAAACAAAAAAGATAGTGGCTCGTGAATCGGTATACTGGTACCCAAGTCTTATGAGCTCTGAACCCGGGAGTTTAAGGTCACGCAATGTTATTGGCTAACTGCCCTCCCAGGGCAATACTAACAGAACTAGTATAGTGACTCTGTGACAACTAAGCACAGGGTTTAAGTGGTTAACCACACCAAAGCGATACCTAAACGTAACCATTTCAAATGTGAAAAAACACAAACCTTTTAACGCTTAAAGTTGGGCGTAGATTAGAGAATTTATAAAATTTTAAACGATGTGGAAATCTGGTTACATCACACACTACAGGATAATCTTATAAGATTTTCTCATAAGATTATCTTAAACATGCACACACTACAAGATTTTGAAATAATGGGGCATCACACACTACAGGATTTTATGAAGATAATAGGGCCGAAGCAACGCAAATGCAGCACCTCAATGTGCTGTGATCACATGCGGAAGCAGATGTAAACAAAGGAGCCTCAAGTTAAACTTGAGGTGGCAACAGACGAACGATTCTGATATGACTGGGAAGATAAGACATGTTATATAGACAGTCGTGTTGCCACGTATCGACATGCCTCAGCTGTCCAATGTACCCACAGGTTGAGGTTGTTTTGACCGGTTGTCATGTCAAAAGTCCTTTCATTCACTACATCTGTCTCCTATAGACTGTCTCTCTCTCTCGGTTGTGCGACTCCCACCGTGCCATTCCACTGGGACAGTAGTGATCATTCAGATAAATATCAAACAAAATATAAATATTGAAAATGATCAGGACATCATCTGTCAGCAAATCGGGACGATCAAGATTGGATCTTTGAACCCTGCCCTCCCACTAGAGGATAATCTTGCCCGATATTCACTCCCGATCTAGGCTGTGGTACAAAATGCCCCTTCCCGATTGTAGGGAGGGGCGTTTCTGACCCCAAATATCCCTAATAATCTTGTAGTGTGAGCAGGGCATTACACTGAATTCAGGTTAGTTCTGGATGTTCGTGCAATACATCGTGGGTATCATACTACCTGTTTAGGAGCCACTACCAGAAACTAAAAACACTTTCTATGAAGCCCATGTCTATAATGTATTATAAACATACTTATTATCTCTACCAGGCCAGACGGCTGAAGGACGGAGTTTATGTTTCCGCCCCAGTACGTCTGTTTGTCTGTCTGTGTCTGTGAACAGCTAATATCCAGTACTGCTGGACCGATTGGCACGCAACTTCCTATATCCACTTATAAGCACTTATATTAATAATAAACATATTATAAGCATTTTATAATGACATGTTTCACAATTATGAAACATGACAATGTTTCATAATTGTTGGACACTCAGACATTTTCTTTGCAAGCATCATAGTGTATTGTAATTCTCTTAGTTTTAATACATTATAATAACTTATAATGCATTATAGTGTAACTATAAGTCACTATAAATGATCATTGGGTACTTAAATCTGTGTTTGAACAACGGGCAAAATATTTTTGCCTACATCTTCAGGAATGTCATTATTAATACACTATGATCCTGGCCAAAAGAAATAACTGTGAGTGACCAGCAATTAAGAAGTATTATGTAAGTCACCTCATAAGTCATTATATAAAATGCTTTACAGTGTGTTATGATTATTGTAATAAATAATTATGAGTGCTGCAATTATAAAGTGTTACAAGCAGATTATAATGCGTTAGAGACACAGGCTTTAAATAATGTGTTGTACAATGATCACACTGTTAGTGAGCTGAGTAGTAATCTAGTGTGTATAACTGTGCTTTACTGACAAAATGAAAACCCTGTTATCAAAGTTTGCAGGCAGTGAAGCAGCTGATCGTGTTATGATGTCCCCCCATATGTCCCCCCATATACCCACTCTCACACACCCGCCCCATATACCTTTTTTTATTTTTTTTATTTAACCTTTATTCAACCAGTAAAAACACATTGAGACACAGTCTCTAAACCTACACTATTACATACATTTATGATACCAATCCCACCACAATCACGACCACCAGACTGCAGACATTATTTTTCAAGTTGTTATGATTCTCTCTCTTTCTGTTACTTACGCTTCTATAGTGGGTTCCACTCGAAGAGAGGGGGGTGTCCCAGCTTACGTCAATCTCTCTGCCTCCTCCATGCTTATGATTGCAATGCAGTACACGTCAAATCCAGGTAAACCATCCTTTGGCTCAAGGCAATACAACCGCAGAGTGTTGATCATGTTAGCACAATAGTATATTACTGTACATACAATACATTATATATATACAGTATACATATACATGTGTGTTGTGCGCGCGCACACACACACACACACACACACACACACACACACACACACACACACACACAGTGTACAGTATACTGTCCCTTTGTCCCCTCAAATATATCTGTCCTTCCACCCAGTATATCACTGCCAGTTGTTGCAGTATCTAATGCATTATACATCAATTAATCATATCTATATTTCTTTCCAGTATATCACTGCCAGTTGTTGGAGTGTCTAATGAAGCACAAGCAAGAAGTATGGAAGGTATTCAGTTAACATTTAATTTAGTATGTGAAAGGAACATAAAAAAATGTGAAATATCGCACAGCATAATTTTGTTTTGCCAAAGCATAAATTAGGCGTATGCAGTGTTATGTTAACTCGCATACAGCACATCACACCTGTGGATAGCATTGTTAGCTCTGGTTTGATCACTATGGTATATGTGCAGGACCTGCTTTATGTCATATCTTATGGGCCGTCCCAAGTGAAGCCTCCTGCGGTACAGATGTTGTTTCACTACTGGCCCAACCTCAAGCCCCCAGGAGCCATCAGTGAATACAGAGGATTACAGTACACAGGTCAGGCTCTCATCATGTGTGATTTAGCTTGTACCTCTCAAATCACCAATCAAACCTATCCCCCATTTGTCTCCTCTTGCCCATCTAAACCACTTTCATTGATCGGGGTCTATCAGTGGTGTATTACTGGTCCCCTCCTTTTTCCCTTTACACCAAATCTCTTCAGCAAAAATAGCAGATCTACAAACTACGCGTTGCGTGACACGTTGTGAGCTTGTCGATCTGCTATTTTCACCAACTGTTCACCTATTTTCACCAATTGTTCGCCTATTATGCCCAGAATACTGTAAGTATGCTAGTGTTTAAGTCTTTAAATCTGTCTTTCTTTCTCCACACAGCCTGGAATCCCATTCACTGTCAACACATCGAGTGCCACAATGCCATCAATAAGCCAGCTGTCAAGGTGACCTCTTTCTTCAAACTCCCCGAACCTAAACAAGGGAACTAGTTAGCATTTCATTGCCCCAGGGTCTCTAAGGTGAGGTACAGCTTTCAGTGGAAGGCAAGGCATATGAGCAGTGCATGTTAACAGAGTATTCAATGGAAACCTCTGCTGAGATGTTCATAGGGAATGCACATCCAGATTGCCATGCTGTGTTCAAGCCTGCGTGTGTGTGTGTGTGTGTGTGTGTGTGTGTGTGTGTGTGTGTGTGTGTGTGTGTGTGTGTGTGTGTGTGTGTGTGTGTGTGTGTGTGTGTGTGTGTGTGTGTGTGTGTGTGTGTGTGTGTGTGTGTGCGCGTGTGTGTGCGTGTGTGCGTGTGTGCGTGTGTGCGTGTGTGTGTGTGTGTGTGTGTGTGTGTGTGTGTGTGTGTGTTCCAGTGTGTTTGCTCTTGTCAGAGACACAGTAAATACATCAGGGAATGCCTGGGTGGCTGTGTGGTAATGATATCAACCACCATGCGACTCCAGGCCTGTCTCTGCAGCTCTAGTCTGCAATGCTTGTCTCCGCTCAGCTGTGCACTAAACGGACAAATAGAAGAGGAACAGGGGCACGGACACAGGCCAGATTTCAATTACCAGGGAGCAGGGGGGGGTTGTGTGTGTGTGTGTGTGTGGGGGGGGGGGTCCCTTAATTTGAAACAATTACCCTGTGTAGTATGGTGTGGCATCCAGTGAGAACAGTAAATTTACAGAGTGCCATGCAATCATTTGGGCCATAAGCATTGTGATTTAATGCAGGGCCGTGCACGGAGCAGAACAGCATATGTGTGCAGCCATCCACAAAGGACAGCGGAGGCAGATATCGGGGTCACAGGTTTTTCTGTTAAAAAACGTGATATATTGGCCACTGTGTATACTGCATCAGAAAAATGTCAGGATCAGTGGTGCTGCAAACTGCTTTTGTCTTTTATAGGAGGAATCTAACCTTGTAGTGTTTTCATGGACAAACATCTTCGTCAAAATTCCACCTGTGTTCTAACCGCAATTGTCTGACTTCTTTGCAGATGTGCATCGATCCCACTCTCTCTGTTGCCCTGGGAGACAAGCCCCCTCCTCTTTACATATGCGAGGAGTGTAGCCAGAGGATAGCTGGGTACGCTCCTGTTTCAACCTCATCCTTCATCCCCAAGGCTCTCTACCATCACCCTCCTCCAACAAGATGCCACGGCAAACATACATCACCTGCTGCCTGCCTCATTATGCCTTCTTTTTAACCCATTTAGACCGGGAACGCATCTGTGCCATTTTTAGATTTCTTTGGGCTATTCAAAAATAGCAGATATACAAGCTTGTAGATCTGCAATCTTTTGGAAAAATCGTGGAAAATGTGTGCAAATCTTATATAAATATAAATATTTTTAAAGCGAACATTTTAACACAAATCTTTGCTTCTGGGAGATTCTACAAATGTCTTCTAAATCCTAACAGTTTTTTGAAAAAACGTATGTTGCTATAATATCACTCTATATGTATATGGCCGTGGACCCCGGTGCCGCGATACAAGCTTGTATATCTGCTATTCTTTGAATAGCCAAAGACATGTTAAAATGACACACAGATGCGTTACCGGTCTTAATGGGTTAACCCAGGGGGAGCGCATCGCCATGGTTACATAATTCCCTTGTAATGCTAATGTAATCATCGTCAGAAAACAATACAGTCACTTGTTTGCCTTTTCTCCAACTTGTAACATGCTATAATTTGTGTTTCTATCGCTCCAGTTAGATGTTTTCTGTGAGGCTGAAAACATAAATGTTGTGCACCTGCTCTGTCTGCCATGAGCGGTCAGCCGTAGTCTGTGTACATTAGCTCTACGTGTAGATAAACTCTGAGGTAGACTCGGCTAACAAATCAAATATTGCCACACGTAATATATATCTTCTGATCTCTACAGAGACCATGCTGAATGGCTCGTTGACGTGCTCTTGCCCCAAGGTGAGCATTCCCAAACAGACATTTGAGTTTCAATATTTATTTCTATCAGCTGGCCCACCTTCCCTTGGACCAAGAGAAACATTAGATACAATATATAAGCTACAATGAAAGAGAAGAAACATTTTAATGAACTGCTTGTATTTTGACAATGTCCATCCATGGATTCATTTCCACAGCTGAGATATCTGCAATCTGTCAAAAGAAGGTAAGCTCTACATGTTGTGTTGTGCATGCTGGCATCATAAAAGCGGTGACATTTTAGCTTTTTGTACAAAATGCCAGCTGGCTTTTTATGGTATTTAACCCTGTTGAATGATTGTGGGAACTTTATAACACTTACATAAAAAAATAAAAACATAGATAAAAAATAGCCAAAAAAATAAACAAGCTCACAACGTGTCACAATGTCATACCAATGTATTCCTGTCTCATGTTTGCAGCCCTCCACAACCTAAAGTAATGTCAGCTCAGTTTGTCCAACAAATAAATTAGTGAACTATTTTAACAGCCATAAATGATTAAGGAGAAACCTGTTAACCTTGTGTTATACAGTATGCTGTATTTAATGTAATTGTATTTCATTTCATTTTTGTCATACACTGTAAAGTCACTTATTTATGACCATAATATTGTTTCTTTCTCAATTGGAGAGTCCATTCACTGAAGTGCTTTTGTGATAGCCAGGTCGTTTGTAATGGACCCACTGGGGCATGACGTTTGTTCCGGAATGTATAAGGGCGTCAGTGCTCCCCCGCTGGTTTCCAGGGAGACGCCATGAAGGCAGTAGTGTGCGTGCGGGGTGGGGGACTGGTAGTGTGTCGATCTCAGGTGTTCTATCGAGCTGAGCTCCTACTCGGTGTTGTCACTGCAAACCCTGTCCTGTATAATCCACTGTCATTTAAAGCAGGATTTGTCCCTTTCACTGTAGAAAGCACTTTAAACTCCCACCTGAACACATTCCAGTTAAGTCGTCATTACCAGAGAGCATTAATATCTGTAAGAGAGGTGATTATTATAAGTCACAATAATCAACACAGGAACACATCGGTGAACCCCAGCACTCTCTCTTTCTCTCGCTTGCAGATCGGCTAGCTGAAGTATAACAGGGTTTAAGTAGTTAATGTACTGTATGTTTTGTAATAATAATATAAATCTGCAATGTAACTAGTAACTTAAGTTTTAAAATAATTGTAGTGCAGTAAAAAGTACAATATTTGACTCTTGAGTTGTAGTGGAGTAGAAGTATAAAGTATTAAAAAAAGTAATACTTCCTCAAAATTATACTTAAAGCTCTATTATGTAGTCATTTATTTAGTGAATAGATTTGTATTTTGTCCAATCTGTATGGTAGAGTACAGTATGTTAATACAATACAACGCATACTATTGGGGTGGTTGTATTTGGTCTTCTGTTGAGACATTTAGATCCTGTGTCTAGGTTGGACACAACCTTTGACACAATCCTGTTTCAGGTTTGACATATTTCTCCCCAAAACAAGCAGGCAGGCTCTAGTAGCTCTGTGGCAAAAATGTCAGCACTTGCGTGCGCATGAGACCCAGGTTAAAATCTAGGGGAGAACAGGAATTGTGCAGTTTTAAGTACAGACAGTACTTGAGTAAATGTACTTAGTTATTTTACACCACTGTTGATGTTGGCACATCAGGGTTTATTTTGTTTTTGTTGTCGAGCAAAAAGAGGGTGAACGAGAGAACAGCCTGTCAGGGGAAGGATCTGTTAATTTGATAGGCAGAACTGCATCCCTCTAATGGCCAAAGATTACAGGCTGATCAGATTAGGCCAGTCCCCCATTGCCACCCTTTTTATTTATGGAAAGCTGAGACACCCAGGCGACACATAAAGATTCTGCTATCTCTGCTGATATACCGTAGCTGTACAAGCAAACATCTCTGAGCAAACAGCCCACATAGAGGCATATGAAAGGAGAAGGACGTTATTTGCCAGGATAATGAGGGTGGTCTAAGGAAGCACTTCTTTGATACCTGGAAATGTGTTTATATTTAGAGGCTTGTCATTACATTGTGACTGTAACACAAGCAAGTACACATTTTTCTCAGTAGCCTGTTTGAGGTGGCTGCCAATTCCTAGAATAGAAATTAATTGAGCCTATCTCTCTCTCTCTCTCTCTCTCTCTCTCTCTCTCTCTCTCTCCTTCTCTCTCCCCCTCTCTCCCCCTGTCTGTCTCTCTCTCTCTCTCTCTCTCTCTCTCTCTCTCTCTCTCTCTCTCTCTCTCTCTCTCTCTCTCTCTCTCTCTCTCTCTCTCTCTCTCTCTCTCTCTCTCTGTCTCTCTGTGTCTCTATCTCTCTCACTCCCTCTCTCCCCTGGTTCATTGTAGAACTGTAGCTCTCATGTCAGGAGGGCAGTTGTCACCTGCTTCTCAGCTGGCTGCTGCGGGCGCCATGGCAACCGGCCCGTCCGCTACTGCAAGCGTTGCCATGTCAACCACCACAGCACCGAGGTGGGGGCTGCGGCGGCGGAGACCCATCTCTACCAGACCTCGCCCCCACCCATCAACACCCGCGAGTGTGGGGCAGAGGAGCTCGTGTGCACGGTGGAGGCTGTTATAAGGTATACAGTCACACAAGCTCAGGCAGCAGAGCCTCACGCAGTTATACAAGTATCATGACCACAGACCACAGAGTGCTTATGCCGGTTGTCCCACAAAGCATGCATAGAATGGATCTATGGACGTGTAATAGTAATAACCTTACACTGTAGCTTTTTTTTACAACCCGCAAGTGGCAGGCCTCTAATAGGATGACATGTTGTTTGATCAGTTGGTTCTTTGGTTGATTGATGACCGGCAGCGGTTCCGGTAGGAGACACAAAGAGTCTCCTTTGTTCTCCTACCGGAACCGCTGCCTACCGGTCCACTGGTCATCAAATTATTGTCTTATGCGACAAAAACAAAAAAATATCCATGAATTCAAGTCTACATGGGGTGACTAATCGATAGAAAAACTTGGGTGAACTATCCCTTTAAGGGATTCAATAATATCTGCAGTGGAACATAGGTTATTTTTTTTCCAATGTCCTGAAAAGTAACACTTTTAGACATACATGGTTTCCCTCAGACAACTTCCTGATCCCCAGCTACTGATGTTGTTGACCCAGTGGCCTCCCCTGTAGCGCCACCCTTAAGCCAAAATGTCCACTTGCACACACAATATCTCAAAATCTAATACGCAGATTATCATATATATGAAATTTGCTGTGCACATTCATACGACCCAGAGAATGGCCCCTACTGATTTGGGTGACTCAATGCCCTGCACTTGCACCACCCTTAAGGCCGAAATTTCCAATTGCACACATGCTATCTCAAACTCTAACGAGCAGTTCGCCATGAAACACGTTGAGTGCACACATGCTCCCTGGAGCATGAGTGGACCTATTTGGGTGGACCCCATGACCATTCATGACCATAGCACCACATTTTGGCTAACATCGGTTAGGTGTAAGAAGCAGCACAGCCTCTAGGGCCGTCTGTTAGCAGGGCTTTTAGACTCTTACTTTCTCTTGCCATATTTATGTTAATATTCCCTGTATCTCTCTGTGTAACCATGACCATCCCTCTCTCTCTCTCTGTTGTCCCCTCTCCATACCTGTCCAGCCTTCTGAAGGAAGCAGAGATTCATGCTGAACTACGTGAGTTCGAGATGAACAGGCGCCGGCAGATGGGTCTCTCCGCCTCCCACCACTCGCTGGACAACATTGACTTTGACAACAAGGAGGATGACCAGCATGACCAGCGCCTGCTCAGTCAGTTTGGCATTTGGTTCCTGGTGAGTATCTGTCCATTGGCTGTTTCTGTGTCACTCAGTAACAAGCAGGGTGGGTGGAGATACTGTAAGGATATGCACTTGTTCTTATCATTTCTCTGTTAAACCATTAAGACCGGGAACGCATCTGTTTCATTTTAATATTTCTTTGGCTATTCAAAAATAGCTGAAGTTCATAGCGCAGCACAAAGTGCCGTGTTATGAGCTTGTAGATCTGCTATTTTTTTTTTAAATCGTGGAAAATTTGTACAGATCTTTGAATATATATATATATGTTTTAAAGCGAACATTTTTTACTCCGATCAGTGCTTCTGGGGGTCCCTGGAACAACATACTTTGAGATGGGGGTCCGCGGCCAAATACATATAATTTTGGGGGTCCTTGACATGGAAATGTCAAGGACCCACTGATATAGCAACATACTGTGAGGATTTAGAAAACATTTTTAGATATGTATTTGGCCGGGGACTCCCATCTCAAAATGTTTTGTTCCAGGGACCCGCAGAAGCAAAGATTTCACAGTTACAAACGTTTGCTTTAAAAAATATATATTCATTATTCAAAGATCTGCCCAAATTCAAAAATAGCAGATCTACAAACTCATAGCTATCATATCACTCATATCAAATTGATATTTTTGAATAGCCAAAGAAATCTAAAATGACACAGATGCGTTCCCGGATTGAATGGGTTAAATACAATGATTTTTCATTTGTTTTGCTCTCCAACCCCCCCCCCCCCCCCCCACGCAGGTGAGCTTGTGCACCCCCAATGAGAACACGCCCACAGAGAGCCTGGCGCGGCTGGTCAGTATGGTCTTCCAGTGGTTTCACTCCACTGCCTACATGATGGACGACGAGGTTGGCAGCCTGGTGGAGAAGCTCAAGCCTCAGTTTGTCACAAAGTGGCTGAAGACGGTGTGTGACGTGCGCTTCGATGTCATGGTCATGTGCCTCCTGCCCAAACCTGTGGAATTCGCCAGGGTAAGGGATTCAGAGCCTGAGGTTTTTCTTTACATTAGTGTGCCGAGGTTTAGAAATGTATCCTAATTTCCCACAACATGTTGCCGGATGCGTTTTATTTAAGCTGTATGTGTTTTACCAACTTAAAGGGATAGTTCACCCAAAAAAGTTCTCATCATTTACACACCCATGTGAAGCCTTGAATTCATGGAGATTTTTTTGTTTATGTCGCATTCCTAGCCAATAATTTCATGACCTGCGGAAAGATGCTAATGTCTCCGGTAGAGACTGGCTTAGGAATGGGAATTTTTTTTTTTTTTAAATCCATGAATTCAAGTCTCCATGGGGTGTGTAATCGATTTTGGGGGTGAACTATCCCTTTAAGCCTGAATTATACTTTGGCATATGATGGTATCGCATGGTGAAAATAGACAACCTACAAGCTCACAACGCGCCGCGATGTGAGGCGTTGTGAACTTGTAGATCAGCTATGTAGTTGCTACTGTATGTAGTTTTGTATGCAGAGAACGATGAACTATAGACCTAAATTAAGCACTTGGGCCTAGGCTATTTGAGAATTTCTGTCTTATAATGAAAATAGGGTTGGCACGGTTATTGTGGTTTTTAACTGTTCCCTTGTGACTGTGCTGGAGCTGAGTCTGTCCATATATGCCTACCCTCAGGTGGGAGGTTACTGGGACAAATCATGCAGCACTGTGACCCAGCTAAAGGAGGGCTTGAACCGTATCCTTTGTCTGATACCGTACAATGTCATCAGCCAGCCACTTTGGGAGTGTTTCATGCCTGAATGGCTGGAGGCCATCCGCACAGAGGTGCCAGACCAGCAGCTCAAAGAATTCCGTGAGGTGCTCAGGTACTGTACATATACTAGTCTAGTCTTCATTAAGATAGCGCCTTTTTTTCTCCAATGGGCTTTGCGATGTATCCGTCATATTCACCCAATACACACACCGTCATATTCACACATTGTCGGCAGAGACAGACAGCCATAAATCATCAGTGTCTTTCTCAAGGACACTTGATGAGGAGGAACGTGGATGAAACCGAGAACCTTTCAAACCCAGAAAACCACTCTAGCACCTGAGCCACTGCTGCCCTGCCTCTGTTTTAATACTGGAACTTTATTGCTTTAACATACTGTAGTCTAAAAAAAAGTGTTGTGGTGTACTGATGGCTCAACCTTCATTTTCCTGAAGGCAAAAAAATAAGTAAAAGCTGTAAAAATGGTGTATTGTGGGAAAACACTTTTATTTTATTTTATTTGTTGTGTAACATTGACTTCAGTCAGTTACCTGCGTGGTCAATCATGTCTATCCCTGAAGAGACATACACTGTACGTCTCTGTATTAAGCATTATATTTGTAAGGGATAATCAACAATGATCTATTATTGCGAACGCGCCTCCGCCCAAGTGGAGCATACTATGAAACTCTGCTCTCATTGTGTCTCTGTCTGTCTGTCTGTGTGCAGTATGTGTGCATTGCACTGCCTGTGTGCAACCAACAGAGTGGCGCCAGAGTGCAGTCAAAACACACGCACACACACACACACACACACACACACACACACACACACACACACACACACACAGTCCGTAAATACACAATATTTTCCAGCTGCGTTCGCTTCCAGCGTTCGCGCGTCTTACTTGTTCTATTAACGAGGTTAATGTGGTTAACAAAAAATAATATACAATATGGAGGCTAATTACCCCTCGCATAACCTTTCAAAAAGCTGATTATGCTGTTTATACCATGGCCGCTTACCAGTGATTAAAAGTGTTTATATTCATATTTTGTGCAATACGCTCCTTGATTATGGAGAATGTGTGTTATCTTTGTCAACCTTGGAAAAACATTACCTTATTACGCCAGCAAGTAGACTCCATCGTGACGAAGTACCATTAGCTACAAGGATAGCTTGCAGCTAATGTTAGTTTAAATAACCGTTAGAACATTTTACATGCATATTAATTTAGTGATAATACCACAGCCGTGCTGAAAATGAAGCAAACCCAATCATCTGTGGCACATGGCATAAAGAAGCATAATCTGATTCAAGAAGATTCAAGATTCAATGCTTAATTACCATTTCAATGATACATTGATTGGAATTAGATTTGGTGTTAGCGTGGGGGACAGAGCAATACAATACAGATACACAACAGTATAAATACACTGCAACGGCTTCTGTCTCTCTTCTCTGTGCAGTAAGATGTTTGATATTGAGCTGTGCCCTCTGCCATTCTCCATGGAAGAGATGTTTGGCTTCATCAGCTGCAGATTCTCTGGCTACCCAGCGTCTGTGCAAGAGCAAGCTCTGCTGTGGCTGCATGTGAGTGCACTCACACACGCACGCACGCACGCATGCATGCACACACGCGCGCACGCGCGCACACGCACACACACACACACACACACACACACACACACACACACACACACACACACACACACACACACACACACACACACACACACACACACACACACACAAACATCCTTACACTGTACCTCTTGTCTTGTGAGAACCTTTCGTTTGATTTCCACTGACTACATTAATTCCCTGATCTCTGACCTTAACTACCACCACTACATGTCTAACATTAACCTTTACCGTAACCACCATAAATCCTAACTCTAAAACTCCTGAAAAGTGAGGACGAGTAAAATGCTCTCATTGATTTCCCTCATCTTTCGGTCATCTTGAGAAAATTCATAAGTACACACACACTTTTGCACACATTTTTAATCTGTGTCCAATTCATATCCTGTGGTTCCCTCTACAGTATGTGTGAATTGAACAGGTTGTCATTGAGTGTGTGAGAGACCCTGGCAGGATTCCTGCTGAATATGGATCTGGGTCACACACAGTGAGGCTGATGAAGACTGGAGGGATTTTACGTTTTCTCTCCATATGCACTCACAGCTTGCGGCCCTACATGGATGGGTTTCAAGTCTTCCATCAAATAACTCTGACCGAGACTCAAGAAATATAACAGTAGCTTCATCGATGGCAGCTCATGTTATTTAGATTGATGAATGTTGTTACTTGTTCCTAGGTGACAGTTGTTATTTGTATAGTATGTTTTTTAGAGATGCTAGGTTTGATATCTACCTGCTATCCTAGTTACCTTGCAGCACATACTTGTTCTCTTAGTGCTCTAATTAGTTGATCACTTACCCTAAGAGCACCATACTAAATGCCTAAATTCTTGTAAATTGTTTAAATCAGATGAAGTGGTACCCGTTCCTCTCTTTCTTTTACCCATAACATTTTCTTGTACAATATTTGCACATTTATTTTTCTTTGAGTGCATATTGTTTTCATGGTATTGTCTGTCCGTGTATAAGCTGCGTGTTTGTATTAATTCAGGTGTTTCTGGTCTGGAACTAGGTGCTGTCAGAGTTGGACATTGTGGTGCCTCTACAGCTGTTGATTGGGATGTTCTCTGATGGCGTGAACTCTGTTAAGGAGCTGGCCAATCAGAGGAAGGCACGGGTCTCCGATCTGACTGGCAACAGTGGGGCTCGGAGGGTGAGATAATATACAGCCATGACAAAATGACTGCGGTCAAACAGCACACTGTGCATCTCATCGTCAGCCTTTTAAGCTCTTCTCTAGAGACACGGAAATTTGAGCCTTTAGCACTCTGTTTATTTTTGTTTTTTATCTTGGCTGAATTACAGCAGAATATATCCTGCTCGGGCATGTACAGTAATCACACCATTGTGTGAAATCTGGTCTCTATTGTCTATTGTTCGTCAGAATTTGCGTTGCCATGGGAACTGCCTACTGTATGTCTAAAAATAGTTCTGTTAATTGAACTTGCCTATCATACCGACTTATCAGTAAAAGTTAAAGCTGCACACTGCGTGGGTTTAGATGCCATCACAACTGTCAGCAATAGGAGTGTGGGAGTATGCAGGACGAGAAGATGTTTAAAACATACTGTAGCCAGCACACCTCACATCATATGATATGCGTTGTGCGTTTCGCAGGTGAGCGTCGTATCCGATCCGGGACACCGAGGGCAACACAACACCCTCAGCCCGTATCCGAGTCCATTTCGGAGCCCGTTCCGCAGTCCCCTGCGCTGCAGCCCGTTTAAAAACCTGGGGCACGCCTCCGGCCACTGTGCCTTGGACCTGGACTGTGACGATGACGATATGAACCTGGGCTGCTTCATCCTCATGTTTGATCTCGTCCTCAAGCAGGTGACAAGCACACACCCACACACACCCACACACATGCACCCACGCACACACACGCATGCACACAAACACACGCAAACACACACACACACACACACACACGCGCGCGCGCGCACGCACGCACGCACGCACGCACGCACGCACGCACGCACGCACGCACGCACGCACGCACGCACGCACGCACGCACGCACGCACGCACACACACACACACACACACACACACACACACACACACACACACACACACACACACACACACACACACACACACACACACACACACACACATACACACCAAGCAAAGGCATATGTACTGTATACACAACAGACAGTGTGCTCACTGCATTCTTAGTTTGGTTCCAGTATGCTAGTCCTAAGCTATCTTTTGTCCTCTCCCATTCATTCAGAGATAAATGACTCATAATGAACAAAGCACACAGGTGGGTTGTAGAGATTTGTGTCGTGCTCCATTTTCCTTCCCTCTGCGTTTTCACGGTTGCTTGCCCTCCTCGCTGTCCCAGATGGAGCTCCAGGATGACGGTGTGATGCTGGGTCTAGACAGCAGTCTGGGGAAGGACATTGTGGGCATTATCAACAATGTCTTCCAGGCCCCATGGGGGGGCTCGCACACCTGTCAGAAGGACGAGAAGGCCCTGGAGTGCAGCCTGTGTCAGTCCAGCATCCTGTGCTACCAGCTGGGCTGTGAGCTCCTGGAGAGGTTGACCCCCCGGGAGGAGATACGACTGGTGGTGAGGCACACATCACAGCACCAAATCACCATGCACGACGATACAAAAGGAGCACGGAGCAGTGCATAGAAAACATGTCAGCTCCCAGGTCGGATGTCATGTATTCAGTCCTCCAGTCCCCACGATTCCTGCAGTACAACACGCCCCTCACAGTTTCTGTTTGTGCCATTTTGTCGTTGTTGTCAATTGTGATTTGTTAAGTACATTTGCACATAACCTGAATAGTGGATGATGTCAGTCCTTTGCGAACACAACACATTATATGTACAAAGATGTACAAGCGCATTCACACACATTATTCTCCCACTCACCTGGAGGTCAAATCTTACATTTGCATGTGAATGAGACTAACAGTTGATGGCTAAAATATGATACATGCAATTAGCTACGACTGAACAGTAAATTACTGAATATTTGATGTCATCTGATGTCTTCTAGGAGCCCACTGACACTTTGGAGGAAACTCTGTTGTTACCGCAGCCAGACCACTCTATGACAACTGACAACGGAACAGAGGAAGGAGACAAAATAAGTGGCCCAAACACTGACAACCCCAGCAATGACTCTCCTGATAATCCATGTGTGTATACAGTACTTATAAATGCATATATCATAACTTATACAGGGTTATTGAGGAATATAATGCAATGATGGTAATTCAATCTCCATTAGGGCTGGGCAATATCTCTTCAAATATCACAATCTTTTGATATTTATATAGTGAAAATAGCAGATCTCTCCGAGCTTGTACTGTAGATTCACTATTTTTGCATGCAACCAGTGTACAACGAAGAATAAAACAGTGGTTAATCGGACTAAGCAATTCAGTTTATTTTATATATATATATATATATACTAAACTAAACTTTCAAGAGAATTTCTTCCTTGTGTGACCCTCAGCACAGGATTTAAGAATCCCAGGGCAAAATGATTAGTACCACAACCAATAATATTTATATTAATGGTGGTAAGAGCAGCAACAATACTAGAATCTGCACTGTCACTGGAGTAGCGGGAACGCCGCCCCCAAGCCCCAATCTGTTCGCAGGTTGTGCAATGTTGTGGCCCTCGGCTTGGTACCTTAGACATAATTTGGCCCTTGGGGAAGACTAATTGGGGAACCCTGCAGTACAGTATATTTCCCTTTCAATTTGAAAGAAGACGCTGTGTTACATCTAAATGTGTAACCCATTGGATTCTGTCATAATCCATCTTCTGACACCGAATGTATTTAAATTTAGACCTGTTATAACCTACACATTATACCTTTCATGCCGGGAACACGCCTATGTAATTATAGATGTTGCTACATGTATTTATTTATAGCAGATAGACACATAAAATTAAAATCATTTGAGAGCATGCTCCTTTAATTGGCTATTACTGAAAATTACTTTCATTTACCCTACTGTTCACTAAAAAAAAATAGAAATCAATAACCAAAAGGAATAACAACAAGTGAACTTTAGGGAAAATGAATCTTCAGTAAAAGCCAAAGGTCTAAGCTAAAAAAGAAAAGTGAACGTTGACAATTCTGTAAGAAAACATAGAAGGCGTTTATAGAATCGGCCTCTCTGTCTAAATGGGTTAATGGCCAGGTAGTAATAGGTTGTACTTGTACCAATGGTACAGCATCACTTAAATGACAATACAACAGCAATTTTACCACTTAAATCTTAAACCAATAAAACCGGGATCTGTGTCATTTTAGATTTTTGCTGTAAGCTTGTAGATCTATTTTTGTACATTTTTGAAAAATCTTGAGTGTGAGAACTACTGATTTAGAAGGCATCAGGTCTCAATGGATTAAACCCTCTATAAGTACACTAATACTTAAATTACCGGGGTCGGCTCTGTACTTGGTCCACTCTTTTTTCCATCTCTACCAAAACACTTCGCCGAATATAGCTGATCTACAAGCACACCACACATTACTATGTTTAGCAAATCTTCCCCTCAGTACAGGGATGATAAAGTATGTTCCTAAAATTCACAAACGTATATTGTATATTCACTCATGTTTTATATGTTGAATAACCTTTGGTTCAGAATTTCAGTACATTTCAGTTCTTGGAAACATTTCCTTCCCTGGGGGTTTTGATAATTGAGGCTTCACTCTGATACGCCTGATTTGTACTTCATTGTATGCTGTCACTGACTGAAAATAGCACATTTGTGAGCTCGAGTGCGTAGATCTTCTGTTTTCAGCATGTGACAGTGTCCTATAGCAGATTATAACTAACTGTAGGCGTACGGCCAACATGGGTAACAGTGCAGAAGTACTGAAGAGGTCTTGAAGAGTTTGCCTTGGTTGCAGAATTCTTTCTCTCATACAAATACCTTGTTCCTTTCAGCAATGAAGAATAACGCTGACAAGAAGTTCTCCTACCAGCAGCTACCAGTGTCTTTGAAGCTTATATACACCATTCTGCAGGTACTCGTTTGACCTATCCACAAGTTTCCTAGGACGTTGTGGGCATCACTTCCTGTCGATTTGATCAGGTATCAGGGATCAAATCGACAGGAAGTGATGCCCACAATGCCCTAGGAAACTTGTGGATATACATGTTTTTTTTAATGGTTGGGGCTGACCTGGTACTCAATTTCTACAAGCTCAGAAGAACCTGTGAGTTTGAAGTTACACAATCTCATTAGCTCACAGCCTACCCAGATCCTTACACTTATCTTACCCACACCAAATCCAAAGCTAAAAAGCTAAAAGCTTAACCATCTCTAATGTAGCGCCTCAACTCAACCATTTTAGCGTTATATCTGAACTTAATTTGGCTCGGCTCTAATGTTCCGAGTATGATACTGTTCAGTAGCCACTCAGGAATAAAATCCCCTAAAGTATAACCTGAAAAGCTGATAAAAAATGTCAGGAAAATGGTAATATTGTCTTGAAATGTGTTGATTTCAATATGCCGTGTATCCTCTGACGCCTTCAGGAAATGTCCAAGTTTGAGGAGCCTGATATCTTGTTCAACATGCTGAACTGTCTGAAGATCTTGTGTCTCCATGGGGAGTGTCTGTACCTTGCCCGTAAGGACCATCCACAGTTCCTTGCCTACGTCCAGGAAAAGATGCTCATCCCGAGGTCTGCAACAACTCTGCTCCAAAATATGGGAAAAATTGACCTTGATGCTGTTGATGGAAACATCTTGTGACAATTGTATTTTTAATCCAATTGACTCCTTGATACAATGGCAATGTCATGTGGTGTGTGTCTGTGTGTGTGTGTGTGTGTGTGTGTGTGTGTGTGTGTGTGTGTGTGTGTGTGTGTGTGTGGGTGTGTGGGCGTGTGGGCGTGTGCGTGTGCGTGTGCGTGTGTGTGTGTGTGTGTGTGTGCATGTATGTGTGTGTTTTTCAGCCTGTGGTCCATGCTGAAGTCAGAGTTCTGCCAGCTGGCCTCCCTGGCAGTGCCCCAGCTCCTTCATGCCCTTTCTCTCTCCCATGGGGCGGACATATTCTGGAACCTTGTTGACATACACTTCAACAGCAAGGACTGGAAGATTCGATTTGAAGCAGGTGAGAAAATTGAGAATTTACCCGTCTAACATTTAAACCACATTGATATCCTAACATCCTGTCATAATAATCTAACATCAGGCGGAAAATAGCAGATCTACAAGCCCGAGCTTGTAGATCTGCTATTTTCGACCAAGAGAGGGGAAAAAGGAAGGAGCCAAGTATTGACTCCTGGGGGTCACTGGTCATAGTGTTTAAGTGTTTTTTAATGCCGTCAAACCACGTCAGTCAGGTCTCTTAAAGGGACTGATATGAACGTTTATTTTAGGTCAGTAATTTGACTGATAAATTGACATTTCTATTTTTTTGACTGAATTTATAGATTGTAGAATTTGAAAATACTGTATTATATATCTTGTCACATAATAATATCATTGTACTATCAGTTTTTTTCAGCCTTGAAGCCACGATGTTGGTTGACAAATTATTAAGTCATACTGTCTTCAATGTGATTCTGAATAAAGCATCTGCAGCCTATTCTCATATGATTCCGTATGGGCTTTTATACAGGGTTGTACCAGAAACAAAGCTCATCGCCAGTCAAATCCTCCATGTTAATTTAACTCTGAAGAATGTTTAAATTTTTTGCATTCTCAGAGTTAAATTAACATAATTTTTACTGTGATGTCAATGACCCCACATCAATGACATTATGATGTGGTTATTTGGTTTTATGACAGGCTATGTAAATGTGGCTGTGGTTACATGAATGAAACATTAGGGGAATACCCACAGTCTGCTTGTATAACCTCATCCACACACTCCTGCTTAACCACGTCTCCCCCTAGTGTTGTCATGGTTACCATGCGGCTCCAACAAATGGCAAAGGGGAATCGTGGGATTAATATATTTTTTTCTCACCCTGTGATTGGTAGAATAGCTGCGTGACCTTGAGACAGCTAGAGGACACGGTATATGAATCGAGGCAAAGATGGGAGCGTGGGTTAAACACGGACAATATGTTATTTAAAATCAATGAGAGTGTATTATATATTGTCCAGAGACTGTAAATCACAGCATGAATAGTGACACCGCATAGTCAAACATTTGGCTTCATGTCCAAGGGAAATTGTGTGTCATGAGAAATTTTGTCTCAAAGGGTCTTTATTGTGATGATAATCATGTATACACCCCCATGTGAGCTGTGTTCAAACAGACCAGACAGTCATGCTAAAAGGACAGTTGTGTGACTGACTGGCTGACTGGTGATGACCAGCCATTCTTCAGCCCCTCTAGAACCACAATGACACCTAGTGGTCAATATTGGCAATTAACAAAGTGCCTTTTAGATGTTCATCTTTTGAGTTGAGTCATCATAATACAAAAGCGACCAACACTGGTTCAGATGATATTTGTTATAGCTTGGCTCTATAGGATCTATAGGAGGTGAGCCGTTTAGAAACAAGTCTGTCTGTGAGTGTGTCTGTGTCTACCTAACAGTTGGACTGATCAGTGCCAAAATGTCTTGAGCACAGCGTGCTCAAGCCTAGTAGGCCAAAGACGTCCCTCAATGTAGTGTTCCCCACATATGTTATATACATACGGTATTCTCTTATTTGATAATGGAAATCAATGGCAGTCGGATTGGGCTAAAGCCTTGTCCAAAAGTCATACGTCATTGATATGTCATAGATCCATCATAGATGACTGATGTCATAGACTGGCCACATAAAGTCCAAGATTACATGGAAGCCACGCCGTTATTAGACCCTGTCTTGTTATTTAAATAGTTGCCACACAGCTTTCTGTGAATATTGGTGTTGAGATGATAACATTTGTCCTGCATTTTGTTATTTTGTTATAATAACCATCAGTGGAGAAGGTTGCAGTACTCTGTCGATTTCTGGACATTGGTTCCGTGACCAAGAACCACCTGCTGAAGTATTCCCTGGCCCATGCCTTCTGCTGCTTCCTGGCATCTGTAGAAGATGTCAACCCAGCTGTCGCCACCCGGGCCAGACTACTGCTAGACACCATCAAAAGACCAGCACTGCAGGTGAAACAACACCACATCAAGTGAGCTTCATAAGAACACAACAATCCTTCTATAAATTGAGTAAGTGAGTTAGTGAGTGAGTGACTTCAAACCCGGCGTGCGTATCGCCGGCGAGGACCCAAGGGAGTGATGGGCCGAGTGGGAAGTCCATTTATGGAGTACCCTGATGTCATCAATATGACATCAGGGTACTGACATCATAGACTTGCATGGACTACATATTTGGGCATGCCTGACATGGAACTCCCTATATGGGCATGAAAGGGACACAGACAGGCAGATACAGAAATATCAATATACTGTATGGGCATAAAAGGTACACCGACAGACAGACAGACTGGTACAACGGTTACTTTTACAATGGGAACGGCTATTCTAGAACCGGTTGTAGAATGCATTCCCAACTTGCATCGTTCCCGAGTCGGGTGATGCCCTAGCGCTTTTAAACCTATGAAAATATTTGGGCTTATTGGCACATCCGTGTGTGTAAAAGTGGACCACTTTCAGAGTTAATTTTACTGTGTGTTTCTTTATTCTTCTGTCTTTATTGGTGTGTCTGTGTGTGCATCTAGGGCTTGTGCGTCTGCTTGGACTTCCAGTTTGATACCGTTGTGAGGGATCGACCCATCATCCTCAGCAAGCTTTTGTTGCTGCATTCACTGAAGAAGGAGGTTCCTGCTCTTAGCTGGGAGTTCTTTGTTAACCGCTTCGAAACGCTATCTCTGGAGGCTCAGCTACACCTGGACTGCAACAAGGACTTCCCTTTCCCTACTAGTAGGTCCCTATACTGCATTCTCACTGGATGTTTATTTGACATAGTTACCTGCAAACCCACTTAGAAAGATGTGGCATACATTGTTTTTGCGCTGTAATTTAGAATGTTGCTTCAGTTCACATCCATGTTGTGCTAAAACTAGCTGCACCTCAACAAGCTGTTCTTTTTGTCAGCCATCACAGCCGTACGCACAAACGTAGCCAACCTCAGCGACGCAGCTCTATGGAAGATACGACGTGCCCGGTTTGCCAGGAACCGCCAGAAGAGCGTGCGATCCCTCCGTGACAGTGTGAAGGGTGCACCAGTGTCCAAGAGGGCATTCTCACTCCCTGAGTCCCTGAGCAACCGGCTTCGTGAGTAGCAAAGACTGGCCGGTTGTCTGTCTGTCCATGTTTGAACGATGTCTGAATTCCATACTTAACACAAATATCATCTGAACCAGTGTTGGTCGCTTTTGTATTATGATGACTCAACTCAAATGCAAATGCACAAGCAATGATCTTCAAAAGTCGGTTGAAACATATTAACCTTGGTGTCCCTATTTTGTGCATGTCATTATAGGTGAAATCTTTCAACAACATTTTTTTAAACAATCTTTTTCAAATGTGTCATGAGCTTGTAGACCTGTTAATTTTCCCATTTGATTTTCAAATATGACAAAGCTAGGATATACATAGGATGGACTGTGACAAATTGTCCAGAGGTTAAAATCCCCCTCTCATCTGGTCACTTTAAAGGGCAAGACCACTTTGGTAGAGGTTTGGGTTGTGTAGTTACCTTGCCATGATGTAACTCCAAAGGTGGGCAAAAAAACAAAAATAATTGCGCCATTGATTAGAAATTGATAATTCAAAATATGCTCCTCATTGACTTACATTGTATGGTAAAACAGCTCTCAAAATCACTCTTTTAGCACATAAACGAACGCAAACAAAGTTGATTCAGACAATATAGAACATCACCAAACCCGGTACTGTTTTTGTTTTAAATAAAAATGTCAACTTCCTGTTGATTTTGCCATTTTTAATAAGTAGAAAACCTGGACTGGATCCGCGGATCCGGATCCAGATCTTCAAATAGTAAAATCAACAGGAAGTTGTCATTTTTATAAAAAAAAAAAAACAGTACTGGGTTTGGTGATGCTCTATATTGTCTGAATCAGCTATGTTTAGGTTAATTTATGTGCTAAAAGAATGACTTTGAGAGCTGTTTTACCGTACAATATAAGTCAATGAGGAGCATATTTTGAATTATCAATTTCTAATCAATGGAGCAATTATTTTTGATTTCTTGCCCACCTTTGGAGTTACATCATGGCAAGGTAACTACACAACCCTAACCTCAACAAAGTGGTCTTACCCTTTAAAGCTACATCACGTGATATGTGGTGCCTAACAATAAACAAGGGTAATTATGACGCTGTCGTGCTTCAGAAATTGCCAGCAAGTCTTAGCAGGAGCTTAGTGTTTGACCAGAGTTTGGCAAAATGCTTTAGAAAGGAGGGGGAAAAACATGGACAGGCTGGTGCGTGCAGTGTGCACATTTTGGTAGGTAGTGTTATTATGTGTGAATGATACAGCACATTATTTTCAGGCCTTGTGACTATCAAACATATGCAGCTTAAAACAAATACAAAGCCCCTTAAATCTAAACAAAACTGTTAACGCAAACGCTAGGATATACGCTAGGATATATATACTGTATATATATATATATATATATATATATATACACACATACACACACACACACACACACACACACACACACACACACACACACACACACACACACACACACACACACACAGAGTATACTACTGTATATATGATCCAGTCTACTTCCATTTTCCTAATGTCTCTGCTCACTCATATTATGCATATTATGCAGCAATGTTTGTTCCTATGTCAGCGGGGTGTTGTTTGGGGTCCTCTGCAACAGTTAAAACCTTTGATCAATAGTACTGATTGGCTGGCGAAAAAAACACATCGGCTTTGTGGGCAGAGTGTGGAAAACCATCTCTGTATGCAAAAACCTGTGCATTTCTTAGTGCACTTGGTACCAATACTCGTTCAGCCTTCTACAACAGTATAAAATAAAATAAAATACAAATTTCAAATGTGGAGCCGATTTCAGATTGGGGGGCGCTCTGGAGCTCACCTGGTAGAGCGCATACCATTAAGCTCAGCCCTCGCACAGCCCGCCTGGGTTTGAATCCGACCTGTCACCTGAGGATCTTTGATGCATGCAGCATGTCCTTACCCATCTCTCTATCCTGTTTTTTTGCCTTTATTGATAGTTTTCAGTGAAGACGGACAGTAAAGAGGGAGAGAGACACAGGGAGAGACATGCAGCAAAGGCTGGCGGGAACGGGACTCAATGTCAGGCTACATTGAGCCTAGGTGCCCAGACCGCTAGGCCAGCGATCTTTTTACAGGAAGGCAAACATGTGCACGTGACATGGCCTCAGTCTCACTCCAAGAACAGAACAGAACAGAACAGAGAGGCATCAAAAGACTTCCAACCGGCCTGGACCGCTGGCGTAGCAGTCCAGGCACCTAGGCTCCAAAATAGCCTGAAAGCACGTAGCGGGTTCGAGTCCCGATCCCGACGGCCTTTGCTGCATGTCACTCCCCATCTCTCTCCCCATTTCGTGTCAGACTACTATCCTATCAAAAAAGGCATCAAAGCCAAAAAAAAAGAAAGATTGCCAACCAATCAGCCTGGTTATCACAGATGTTACGGGCTGGAACGGAGCATCAGCGCATGTCTCACGGCTTACAGCTGACAACAAACCACATCCCACTGCCACAGTCCCGCTTGAACATCTGGTGTGTGTGTGTGTGTGTGTGTGTGTGTGTGTGTGTGTGTGTGTGTGTGTGTGTGTGTGTGTGTGTGTGTGTGTGTGTGTGTGTGTGTGTGTGTGTGTGTGTGTGTGTAGATCAGACATGTCCTGTGCTGCCTCCCCTGAGCATTTTCTAAATTGTGCTCTTCACATGTGGTTTTTAGCTCTAAGGCTTACCAGACAAGAGCACTCTGCCCCGACACTTGGAGATATGATAGAGAAAGTCCTACCAGGTAAATTACAATCCCAAACTGAAATATATACATACACTATATAATAATAGTACATATCAATCGACATAATCACATGACACTGGGGGAAAAAACATCTGTTTGAAACTGAATATAATGGGCCACATGAGAATTATGACAGGGCAATGGTTGTTCTGCTTCTGACTTTCATTGTTGACCGTGTCTGTTTACCCCATACACACATCCATGATCATTTGATGTCGATGTAGAGTACATGTTGACAAATTGGCCCAATGTTGTTGTCCTCCCTTGACCTTAAAGGCACATTCACGTGAAGTCTTTTAAATGTCAATCAGTATGTATGCAAATTAGTCATGCAGCCCGTTTAGAATCTCAACAAACAAAAGTTTATTAAAAGTGCAAATATACACTGCAGAGGACAAATTTCCTGTACGTGCAAATATATTGTGCCAAAAAAAAGAATAATACACAAACTAAACTATACTAAAACAAAACACAAATTAACATGAACAGAATAATAAGCCTTTAAAGCACTGACTAATGACTATTGCAATTAAGAACGATAAGAGTTTGAAAGGTTTGAAAAGGATCACAAGCAGTTACCAGCATCAATTAACTGTGAGGGTTCAGGGATTAGTAAGGCCTTAGGGGGGACAATGTATCCATCCTGTAGGCAGAGAGTAGCTGAGGAGATGAGTTGACTCACCCTGTCCTTGTGTCTCCATCCCTGCAATTCCCTGCAACCTTTCCTTGTCTTCAGCACGCTTTCTCCCACCCTTTAACCCTGACGCTTCAGCCCCTCTCCTAGGCCAGACCCCATCTCACGACAGCGACTCCGTCATCAGGGATCTGCTGCCTGAGGACGCCGGCATCGACCACCAGACGGTTCACCAGCTCATAATGGTATTGATGAAGTTCATGGCCAAAGATGACAGCAGCGCTGAAGCCGACATCGGCAGCGCCAAGGCCTTCAACACGGTGAAGCGCCATCTGTATGTGCTGCTGGGCTACGACCAGCAGGAGGGCTGCTTCATGATCGCCCCACAGAAGATGCGAACGTCCACCTGCTTCAACGCCTTCATCGCCGGCATTGCACAAGTGACTCTATATTTACATTTACACTGTATATTCGCCCTTATTTATTTAATATCACACTGTTTGTGTATTCTGCAATTGTTGCTTGAGGTCTAACAGTATGTTGTTACGATAATTTTAATTGTACACACCCTGCAAGCACTGCAGTTTAATTTACTGTGATGTCGTTTCCTGCAGGTGATGGACTACAACATTGGCCTGGGGAAACAATTACTCCCCCTGGTGGTCCAAGTGTTGAAGTACTGCACTTGTCCCCAGTTGAGACATTATTTCCAGCAGCCGCCCCGCTGCTCCCTGTGGGCCCTGCGGCCACACATCAGACAGATGTGGCTCAAAGCCCTACTTGTTATTCTCTACAAGGTACTGTACTCTACACGCCACCATATGGCATAACACACACACTGGGATGTTATTGCACAGGATAAGTAAAGTGATTAAGTAAAATCATTATACATAGAAACAAATTAATTTCAATTAAATAGATTGTGCCAGTTCAAGCACTTTCAACCTGGCGTCCATATCTTGGGCATATGCGTTGTGAGATTGTAGCTCAGCTATTTTCACTATTTTCTAGGTTTTAAAGCCATTTTGCAATAGGGAGGCCACAGCCAGAAGCTATAGGGTACCGAAGTCCTGACGTCACTCCCACTACCCCTGGGTCACGGAGTCATTTGTTTGTATTGGAAATCCTGTGGGCAAATCTTAGATTGCGTCATATAAGAACTGTGTTCCAAAAATAAACAAATCACATAAAGAAAAGTAACAAAGTGTTTTACACACAAAAAGAAATACAATTATGCAACCTTAAGGGACAAGTGTCTCACCACTAACTGTAAACCACATTGTTTCAGAGGAGATATAGATTAGACACTAATAACGAATGTATTATACTGCATAAATATAAATTCCACTAACCTCATATGGACTTAACCAAGTGTAGCCTAGTTATTAACTAATTCCCTTAAAATATATGGCTCTGATGCTATCTTAGATTAGATGTAGCCCTATACTATTTAACAGTGCAGAAACATTGCCTTAATGCATATAACATTAACTAGCGTCAACGAGCATCAGCTGGACACAGACACTCACACCCTCCCTCTGCAGTACTCTAAACTGAAAGTGACTGAGTGTCTCTGCAAAAGCCCTTGAATTTGATGGATTACTGTGATTATGGTAAGCTCTCATTTCATATCACACACAACATACAATAAGAACTCCTGTAACTTTCACTAGCCCAACATTGTTTTGGGAAAACTCTCTCCCAGTCTTCTAACTGTCAAAAAGTTATAGCTTATGAAAAATAAATGTATGCCGCCGCAAACTCTAGCTTCCAATACAAAGATTATTAAATATAAAAGTAAGCCTAATGTTTTGGCAGCAAACTACCACCATCTGTGTCAAGGGTAAATACACTTGCCATTGGAGCTAGAGGTCAGCAGCATTCTTTCAATTTCATTTGATTTCTCCAGCCTGACCTTTCTGTATTTAACCACTTAAGCCTGATTTATACTTTGTTACGACGCATTGTGAGCTTGTAGATCTGATAGTATCACCATGTGAATGTGACACTGGCGTATGATTGGAGTAAATTAAGCATATTGGACTAAGCTATTTTTTAGAAATGTAGAAGTGTGCATTTACTCCATTCTTACGTTTCCTCATATTTCCTTAGGACACTTCCCTGGAGGTGGTGATGGCAGCAGGTCATAAATGTGAATCAAAAATCTATGCATTCTCGGAGTTCAAGTTCATTTTTAAACGTTAACGCTACTAGCTACTTCCTTTACTAGCTATTACCTAGTAAAGGTGTCTGCAGACTGAACAATACTCCTGTCTAGACCAGTTCCTAACGCTTTCAAAACCACATGCTCTAAACAAGTGCAATATTAGTTAAATAATTTATGGAGGAAATAGTAGGAAAGGAGGACTAATTAAATATTTTACTGACACCATTGGGTAAAGAATTGCAAAATCGAATCAAATGAGCCTGTCTGTTTTGTCTGTTATAAAAGCTTGGCAAGGGGGACCAATTAAATATTTTACTGACACCACTGGGGAAATTCACTAAATCTGACCAAATGAGAGCAGAGTCCTCTCTCTGTTTTGGCTGTTATAAAAGCTTGGCGACTTTCTGTCTGGCTACTTGATGGATTGGACCATTGATTTGAATGAAGTCACCCAGTAAAATATGGAATGCCAACACAACTACACAACAGGCTGTGGGATGAGAGAGAGGCATACAGTACGTTTCCGTGTTGGATTTCAGACTCTGAAAAGCAGAACAGGGAAATGCGAAATGTTTTTTCTCTAGAGGGTGGCTGGCATCTCCCATAGGGATTGGGTAAACAGCTCAGTCAGCCGGGCCGAAGAGAGTCAGAGTAGAGCCGCTGCTCTTTTACGTGGAAAGGAGCCAGTTACGGTGGTTCAGCAAGTATGAATGCCTCCTGGTCCTGTTCTTTGGGAGATCTTTGGGGCTATTTTTGGTGAAGAGAAGTCAGATGTCTGTTTATAGATATTGACATAACTTTCCAAGATCCAAGGTGAAAGACTTTTTGGATGGACTTTTAATTTAAAACATAACGTTATAATGAGTGGTTCTGTTTCCTGCAGTATCCTTACAGAGATATGGACGGGAGCAAAATAGTGCTCCACCTGATCCACATCACCATCAACACACTGAATGCCCAGTATCACAGCTGTCGGCCCCATGCCACCGCAGGACCCCTCTACAGCGACAACTCCAATATGAGCCGCTACAGTGAGAAGGAAAAAGGTATTCTAGTCAACAGTTGCACCTTCACGGCATGCACAGCAAAATCCTGAGTGATAGTTTAACCAACAATTATTTTTCCTCAAAAGAATACAAAATTATTCCAAAAATCGCAATCATTCTACCAATTGACCTGTAATGGTCCATTTTTACTCTCCCAGAGTTAAACTAGCTCTCCAGATTTTGGTGTATGAGGTAGACTTGCAAACCTGCTGTTCAGCTGAACAGGCATTATAAAGAAAAAAAAGCTGAAATACTAAGTTCTATTGATTGTGCATAATGGACTTAGCTGGCAGCCACCTTACATAATTGGGCTCATCCAGCCACTTTCCATTCACTTCCAGCATTTTCATCCTTCTTCCTGCCTGATTTGATAACAATGTCAACTGCTTTGCGCGATAGGACCGCTCTGAAGCAAATAGTTTCATCAAACTAGGAGATAGCAAGCTTCATGTTACTGGAGCAATGCTAAAATGTATGCAAATGAATTTGCGCACAGGACAGCTGTATTTAGGTCTGTACCACACACACACACACACACACACACACACACACACACACACACACACACACACACACACACACACACACACACACACACACACACACACACACACACACACACACACACACACACACACACACACACACACACACACACACACACACACACACACACACACACACACACACACACGTAACCCAGGGGAATACAGGTGAGATTCACAATAAAACAAGAGGCTAAGTCAGTTGGCTTGTTAAATTAAATAGTCTTTTATTCAAACGATTAGGGGAAAGGGGAATTGGGGCAAAAGCAACTTAGGAAACCTCCCGTCCGGGGCTTGGGCCTGTACATACGCTACACACAGGTGGGGGCTCCACAATCCTGGGGGTAAACAGAGAGAGCAGTGACTACTATGTTTCAGGGTTCAGTAGGTTTGGAGCTCAGTCGGCCTAAGGGGGAGGGAGAGAGAGAAACCAGGTGAGCCACAAGAGTATAAGCACATCCAAGGTGGTCCCAAGTGTTGGAGTTAAGTCTTGTACTCACTTGCAAGATGTCCTTCCTACTCGCTTCCATGTGGAACAGAGTGGCCTGCTTCCTCATTCCTCCAAACTGAATCTTTAGCCGGCTTGTGAGCCGGCTATTTAAAGGCTCCCCTTGATTGCCTGACTGGTTGCAGGTGAGTCCATTGCCAGGCTCCCAGTGGCTGCAATACCTGGACAGGATAATACACTCCACCTACCACCTCCCCCAGCCTGAGCTTAGGGACCCGCCCTCTCTGTGGAATAGGCCTCCCACTCCCACCGCTGTTTCCCCTGGTCTGCCACAATATATATATATATATATATATATATATATATATATATATTGGCCATCTCCTTCTCCTTAAAGCACTTTATTTTTGAAGGATTTGGGTAATACATTATTATCTTCTTTTACAAATTTAAGAACGTGAAGGGTAGAATGTAGTCAATGTACTTTCCATTCTTTTCCCCCTTCTTAGAAGAAGATAGTGTATTTGATGAGTCAGATATCCACGACACACCAACGGGAGCTGCTAACAAGGAGTCACAGACCTTCTTTGCCCGCCTCAAGAGGATTGGAGGCAGCAAGTCTGTGAAGTACCAGCCAGTAGAGCTGAATGCCCAGAAAAGTAAGCAGCATGACCTTAAAGGTTTAATTCTCCAGTGTAGTTTACATTACACTGATTTGAATCTCATTCAAATGTCTCCATGCCATGTTTTTTTTTAGATTGCAGGAGGCTTCCGTTGCTTTGACTCAAATTAAATTTCCTCTTCTATATCTTTATGCTTGTGTATTTTGTTTTTTAATCAGGTGAGATAGAGCTATCAGAATATCGTGAGGCCAGTGGCCTTCAGGACAGCGTGTCCCAGTGTTTGTGGGATAAGAGCTCTAGATCCAAGCGGCTACAAGCCATGCACAAGCAGAAGTCTCTGGATATATCCAGGGATGACTCCATCCTGTACAACCTGGATGTACACCGACGTAAATCCTGCATTGACCGTTGTGACCTGCAGACAGTCCCCCCATCTTCTTCCACGTCCCACAGCAGGCATCATGGGAAGGGCTCTTCCGATGGCTCCTCTGGTCTGGCTGAGGGCAACGGTGCCCTGGACCGCCGTAGCTCCCGAGGTGGCCAGTCCGACAGCTCCAAGCGGGTCATCCCAGAGGTACGTCTCAGCTGCATGGAGACCTTTGACGACAAGGCGGACCGGAGCTCACAAGAGGGGTCAGTTCAAGACAAGGAAGACCCGGACCTCATTGACCTGTCCTCGGACTGCACATCCATCCCAGAGAAACACTCCATCCTCTCCATGTCTGACAGTGACTCCCTGGTGTTTGAGACCCTGCCTCCCCTGAGGATTGTGGAGAGTGACGAGGAGTTTGACCTTAATACCATCATGGCCACCAGGCCCAATGGCAGCGCCAAAACCCCTGCCTCTCCGGCCAGCAGCAGTACCCTGCGGATGTCCCCTGTTGTGCAGGTGAGTGTGGAGGATTGCTCCAAGAGAGGCCCAGAACCCCCAATGGAAGAGGTGCACACCACGGACAGAAGGCAGCAGCGAGTGACTCCTAGCACTTCTCTGGAGCTTCCCGACCGCCTGGATTACGTCTCCCATGACAGCCCTATGACCCTGAAACAGAAGAGAGACCTGCTGAAAAAGACGCCGCACGTCCCCGACCTGTCTCTAGATGACACGACCATGACCCCCGAGGAGCTGAAGGCAGGAACGCTGCTCGGGACGAGTCCTGCCGATAGGACGATCTTCTTGGACATCCCTGAAGACACGTCCTCACCAGAAAAGGGTGATAATATCGATGATGACGAAGAGGACGGCGATGATGAAGATGACTATGACATCGGCGACGAAGAGGACAGCGACCCCAAACCAGACAATGACGATGAGGCCGAGTTTAAAATCCAGATTGTTCCCCGACAGCGCAAACAAAGAAAGATAGCTGTAAGCGCCATCCAGAGGGAATACCTGGACATCTCTTTCAACACCCTGGACAAGTTGTGCGAGCAGCCCACAGAAAGTGGTAAGAAGGATGACAGACAAGCTAAACGTTGACCCGAGGTCAGATGATCAGACCATGCTGCCTCCTGCTGCTCAGGATTGTAGAGTTTTTCTGATCTTACCTTCCTATCGCCATAGTGTCTATATTGTATCATCCATATTCTGCCTTAAATATATTTGTTTCCCATGGACGTGTAACATTTGAGTGGGCTCAAGCTGCACTCTAAAATTGAAGTATAGTATCATACTCATACTATCATAACATAATACTGATAGGACTTCAAGCACATGGTGGATCGATCCATAACCTAAAATAATATATACTAATAATATTTACCCTTCAAATAATGCAGTAGATTTAATGTTGAAATACTTTGTGAAAAAAAGAAAAATAAATAAACATATTGTTGAAAAAAAAAAGAATGCAGTAGATAATATACAAGCTAACTCACATCCTTACCAAACTCCCCACCTTAACGGTAACTGTGTCCTGTGGCGTGCTTTCTCTGACAGATTTAATTTCACCTAATATCCAAACAATTGAATAGGAAGTCACAGATGAATTTTACAATAGATGTTAATTGCTGTGTGGATAATAATTAGAGCTATACTAAAGAAGGTAAGGGGGTAAAGGGATTTATGTGATGAGATCACGATAAACAATGAGGTCTGATTTGAGATAACTTTTAGATAATAAAACACAAAATAATAACTAAACAGGTTATAACTATTCCATCTGTTGCTACTTACAGTATATACTATAGTTTATCACTGGCATAAGATGGCATATAGTATGCTGATGCCAATTCCTCTGCCTATCAACCACCCATATTTTGCCTCCAGATCATATGGTTCTGTCGACTTTGGAAAAGCCAAGAGAATCTGCCTCAGCCCCCACGCTTGAAGCTGCTATACCAGAGACAAGCCACCGTTCTTCATTATCAAGTAGGATCCAAATTCTTCACTGTGCTGTGATTATACTCCAACATCGTTAGAGCACATCTACCTTTCATCAAAGGCATTTGTTCAGCAGTTTTCAAGTTAATGTCCCGCGCAATCATCAAAACATCCATCAGTAATGGATTTTTTGGGGGTAAAATGTATTTTAGTACCCCCATTAAGTAGCGAGTTATGGAGTGGGTACCATAAAACTGCATTAATTAATTTTATTGGACATAAATATAAGAGATAAAGTTACTAGGAACTGGAATTACATGTATCAATAAATGTTTTAATACATTTAAACCTACATTATTATACATTAAAAAAAAAGAAGAAAAAAACATACTTTGTTTTGAGTTGAATACTCAAGATTCTCTTTATGATGTAGTCATCTTTGGTGTTTTTTTCTCTACCTAAGCCACAGGCTCTTAAAGACAGGGCAACAGATCATTTTGAATGCTGGAAATTCAAATAACAACAAAAA
Source organism: Gymnoscopelus microlampas (assembly GCF_963454915.1). Lineage (NCBI taxonomy): Eukaryota > Metazoa > Chordata > Actinopteri > Myctophiformes > Myctophidae > Gymnoscopelus > Gymnoscopelus microlampas. The sequence goes on from NC_139957.1 coordinate 30,667,781, forward strand.
CAATACATATGTTATAATCTTTCATTCTAATTAGCAATAAATATGATATACATTTTGGAAATATGTGTTTAAATAGCTATATCTGCCCCTCCCCCAAAATGTAATAACCCTACAGTTGAACAGTTTTGTGATGTAAGGAGTGGAAGAAGTCCACCCTGGTAAACTCACCCAAGCTCTGTATATACGAAATGTATATACATTTACATTTAATTTCACAGTTTCACAGCCGGCTTGCAGGGCATTGCGAGTATAGATGGCTTTGATTACTAGACATTCATATTGTACATTTATAGGCCAATATTACACCAAGTACAGTCAATAGCCTACAGTAAATACAACTAGCAACATCCTCCGCTTGTGATGTCATGATTGTGCAATTCCATTCTGCTAACTGTACAGTCACCTTTTAAGAACATCTCTTTTAAGTCATTTCCATATAATACTTTTTAGATAACAGCTGAGATTAACTACTATGTAAATATCAGAAGCTGTCCCTTATCTGTTGCCCTACGTTTGAGGTTTGCTGCACTGTTGACAAAATGTATTTGGACGTCAGGTCTGATGGGCTTTCTCTTTGTTTGACCTTTAGCTCAGTACCGTCAGGCGAAGCGAGGCTCTCTGGGAGCTCTGACCATGAGCCAGCTAATGAAGAGACAACTGGAGCACCAATCCAGTGCCCCACATAACATCAATACTTGGGACACAGGTCAGTCACTTACGGTACTGCAGCAGCTGTCCCCCAAAAAATCTAATTTAGACACTCAGACGTCTCAACATCATTACCTACCATCTCTCTCCCTCCACAGGCCCAACCAAGACCAGTCTCCTGTCTGCCCCGAGCACAGTCAGCATGTTCGTGCCTGCCCCGGAGGAGTTCATCGATGAACAGCCTACCACCATGAGTGACAAGTAAACTGCTTGATCAGCCTCAATCTCAGTTTGAGTCTGTGTTATGCTGACAGACGCCACTCAAATGGCCTGATGTGATTCTTTGCATCTGGCGTTCTAGGTGTCGTGACTGCGGAGCCGTGCTGGAGGAGTATGATGAAGATACCCTGGGTCTGGCGGTGGTGGTTCTCTCCATGTTCATCCATCTCAGTCCTGAACTGGCCGCTCCGCTTCTCCTTGACATCATACAGTCTGTGGGCAGGTACCACTACAGCAACTCCACAGCACAACCACACACCAGTACTCAGTGGTGAAATGAAGTTTCATAACCCGCTGTTGTACCTCATATATAATTCAACCCTCGAGCTGGCTAATCCAGGGCTTTAATTCTTTTTAGGTTGGCGTCTAGTGCCAATTTCTCCGGACAAGCTGAGAGGTATGAGTCATTAAAACCCTTAGAGAGCAGTACGCCCATGTTAAAAAAACGCATTAGCATGAGTTGGATGTTTAATGTGACTCCCAGGGTAACTTAGCCATTTGTTCGATTTTCAGCATGTTGATCCCTGGGAACGCTGCAGGCGTGGCTAAGCAGTTCCTCCGCTGCGTGTTCCACCAGCTGGCTCCCAATGGCATCCTGCCCCAGCTCTTCCAGAGTAACATCAAAGGTCTGCTCCTTCCATCCACAGAGGGCTATTAATTATGGCAGAAGCCCACCCATATGCTGTGACCTTAAATCTCTCCCTTTCTCTCTCTCCCTCTCTCTCTTCCAGATGGAAGTTTTCTAAGAACGCTTGCATCTTCCCTAATAGACTTCAATGAATTAAGTTCTGTTGCTGCCCTCAACATGCTGCTTGAGGTGAAATGTTATGTTTCTTTTTTTCCAAGACAGTATGTGGCATGGTGTAGCCAGCAGGGGGAGCTCGTGTCAAAATATAAGCTTTCATAGCTCAGCTGCATGGACCTCATGATAAATGTGTTCAAAATAAAATAAATTTGTCAGATAATTGCAAGACATTTTGCCTCCATCTTGGTTTGCTGACCGTAAAACCCTGACCTGATAGTGTAGATGAAACACCACTGGAGCATGCATCTATCAGATCAGTCGTTGCTGCCTTTCAGTGTGCTAAACCGGGGCCATCAGCGAAACGGGCACTCTGATTGATTAGCAGTGCATTATCAATCAGATCAGATCAATCAGTGCATGAATTGTAAATCTCTATGGACGTACAGGAGTTCATTATATAACCCTGTTATCGTTTATCCCTCTGTGCCCTCCAGGGTCTGAACAACAAGAAGAGTCTGCCAGCAGGGGGCACTATACTGCACTGCCTTGATAACATAGCCACCTTCATGGAGGCTCTCCCCATGGACTCTCCCAGCAACCTGTGGACCACCATTTGTAACCAGTTCCAGACCTTTCTCACCAAGTTGCCCTCTGTGCTCCCTCTGAAGGTAGTCATTTACAGCAGTTGTCTGCGGACCCCCAAGGTGTCCTTGAGGGGGTTCCAGCGGGTCCACCAGCAAAATTAGGAACAGTTTAAATACTTTAACCCTATTTTATACAACCCTGCGTTATGAGCTTGTAGGCTATTTCCGTAACATTAAGAAAAATTGTGAAAAATGTGGAATACAGTTTTTTTTACATTTGATTTGAACAACACAAATCTTCTGTTATGGGGTTCCCCTGGCATAAACCTTTTTCAATATCAATTCCACTGCGCAGTGGTAAAGTCCCTGCTCACCACCACGGAGGTTGTGGGTTCAAATCCACCGTGGTGCATCCGGCTTTGTCGGGCGTCTATGCGAACAACACAATTGGCCTGTGTTGGGGGGAGGGTGATATTTGACACTGCATGTATTCCTACGGGCTGGGGCGGCACCTGGCAGCAGGGAGTGTTGGGCGGGAGGAGTAGGATGAAGGCCCTTCGTCCTCCCGGTGGGGGCTCCTCACTGGCAGGAGAGTCAGTAGGATACAACTGCAGTGACAACACAGAAATGTGTGTGAGGAGGAATTAATTGTCATAATTACTATGTAAATTGGGGAGAGGGGGTAAAACAAATGATTGGCTACTCTAAAAAAGTAATAATTAAAATATAAATTTTGAGGTCCTTGACATGAAGATGTTTGTGAACCACTGATTTACAGGAAACTCTAGACAGACAGAGTTTGATACGATCAGGACGTTTCACTCAAAAAGCTTCCATAGCTGTTTCCTTGTTGTCTGCAGATGTCAAGGGCAGATGTCCACAGTTTTTGACCTTGGAGGTCAGATAAGTGGACTCTAATCAATGACTGACTGTAAACCACTTATAGAAAAAAAAATCATAGAAAACCAAGAACAGTGCTTTAGTTTTGTAGTCCCCTGCATTGAACTAGGCATTATGCTAACAGGAGTGCAGGTATCTAAACTACAGTATTCCTTTTTTCTGTGTATTAGTGTCCCATGGATTCCAGTTTGAGAATCATCATTTGTCTTCTGAAGATCCCAACCACAAATGCAACTCGGGTAGGTTGGCCCATGGTAGAAATGTATTCACACCAGATATCGGTTTTGCCATGCCTTGTCCCATGACAATGCATGATTGATTGATTGATTGATGTACTTTATTTAGTAAGACATGAGAACAACAGTACATGGAAGTACAAATTCACAATACAAGGTCTACTAAACTGGAAGACTCATAAAAGCACTGAGCTTGTTTCAAATGAGTTCCCCATGCACACAAATCATGATGACATATAAGAGACAGACAGATATACACAAATACTATAGAATGTCATACAATCAGTTTACAGGTTACTGGTATCCACCGGAGTAATGAAAACAGAGAAAGACAACCATGGAAATCCAAAATGTTTGATATGATTCACGTAGACACCAGATGGTTCCAGTTACATGTTAAATTGATTCAGATGTGATGATACACGTACAATCTGATTCTTTAAACGTCAGACCTTTTAAAAGCGCATCACAAACAGTCTACCCTGCTGCAACAGTACTGTGCTGCACATGTTAAATTGATTCAGATGTGATGATAATAAATAATCTGATTCTTTCAATGTCATACTGTAGCTTTTAAAAGTGCATTACAAACTGTCTATTCTGCTGCAACTGCAACTCTACTGTTCTGCTTGCTGCTATTGCCTCAAAAGAAATTGACTAGCACACCTTTCAAAGTAATTAGGGCAACAGAAAAGAACATGGCGGCCGTGTCCATTGAAGTTCAAAGGAGAAGTGGCGCCATGTTATATTTGGTTCCTCAAGCTCAATTGGAGTAAATGGAGTTGTCACCACCAGTATTGGCGTTACTTAGTAATATATTACTGTAATAGTATTACTTTAGTAATGAGTAGTGCTAACTACAGCTGCCAAACATACTTACTTATCCAAGTTTTGCTGCGTTACTCGTTACAATGAACAGGATTTGTTTTTGTTTCTGACCGAGATAAAAGCACTCTCTCTTCGCTGTATCATTGTCTATGAGCCGGTGCCGTGATGTGTCTGTCTGTGTCCTGCAGTCACAGACAGACAGAGCAGTGCAGATCCATGGAGCAGCGCATGTAAACGGCAGAGTAGAAGGTTGTCAAATGCGCAAAAAGAAAACAAGCTATCAATACTGTGAAATGGTACAGTATAAGATGTTAGTTTGTAGATCTGTTCTTTTTAAGCATGCATCATCGCACAAAGTTATGATGTACTTGCAGGTCTGGGGTCTGCGCAGATCCGTGTTCCTCCGCGCATGGCTCAAAAACAAAGCCATGTACACATGCATACTTTCAACACTTGAAAGTAATGTAAATATTTTAACTTTGTGTCAGTCAAAGAGCCATTGTAAACTTTGTGCGGGCAGCATAGGCTAATCGCTTTCAACCTGTCTTGTGAAGTATTCAACTGACGTCCAAAGACAAATTTCTACTTCTTCGTATGACGGGGCCGTGCACCTAAAATAGCCGATCTACAAGCTTACAACACGTCGCGGACACGACGGGTTTGAGCTTATAGATCGGCTATCTTTAATGTGTTTAGTTCTGCTATTTGGTGATATTTATTGTTCCAATATGGAACAATAAAAAGAAAAGTTATATAGTATATAATATGTAATATAATATATTACTCTTGATACAAAGTTATACATAATATAATGATATTACTTTTAAAGGAGTTATAAGTAATAAGTAACATATTACTTTCCTAAGGAATATTGCCCAACACTGGTCACCACTATCTCTTCCCATCACTTTGGTATCCACTAACCTCCTCTCTCCTTGCACCCTGTGCTTCAGAGCCTATTGGAGCCCTTCTCGAAACTGCTCAGCTTCATCATCCAGTATGGTGTGTTCAGCCTGTCCTACCTGGTAGAGCTATGTGGCCTGTGCTACAAAACTTTCAACAAGGTATAGTTGACTATGTCCACATTACACTCCTCTTTGGTTGAGCTGCAGAGCGATGCAAAACTATTATAAGTTTGTAATGTATGTATACGGTACATGCATACATTACCACCAGAGGGTGATGAAAGCGATGATGAGCCGCAAAGCAAAACTTTTTTAGATGTGTGTATGTTCATTTGTATGCCATTAAAAAAGGCATGTCTGTATATATCGCTAAATCTCTCTTGAGTCCTGTGGTGCTAAGTAAAGGTTCAAATCAAATTCACAGGTCTAATGTGTACCGTGAGGACACCTCTACTTCCCCCGGTTAAACAGCCAGACAGAAATGTGGCCGCGTGTCACAGATGATTAAGTAGGCAATCAGCCAGTATTGATTAACATGATTAGTTGTGGTGCTGGGACCGACGATGTATGGTGTATTTCTGAAAGGCTGTCTCAGGCGAAGATGGAGCAAGGACTGTCTGTGTCCTATCAGGCCAGATGGATCCTCAGCCCTCCACCACTGTCAAGTCTGCATGCTTTATGTCTCCTGCAATATTGATTTTCTACACCCTGTTTAATCCCTCACAGTATAATATCCGCTTTTCGGAACCTGTGGTTGGTATGAGCAATTGCTTTTTTGGCGTGATTTTCCTGTGCAGTTGTTTTCCAGAAAGCTGAGCTATATAGGCATGGAAAAAGGCTTATTGTTTTGTTATGTGTGTGTGTGCCCATATGGCTGTGCTTTTGTGGGTGAGGTTTTCAGAGAGGCAAAGTAAGGCTTTTTAGACCGACCAAAGTTTGTCAAGTCATGCTCTGTTTGTCACGACTGCATTGCACTGCGCTGAGTGGATTGGTTCCCTTGGCTACAGAACAGTCCATGATTTGCTAGGCCATGCTCCATTAACTTTTAATTACGAGAGTGCTGCGTACAGGTATGCGTGCATTAACGAGCGACACAATGAGAAATGTCAGCAGCGACTCTGCATTCTGTAGAGGCAGAGATGTGCCTAAGCTTAACATGAGTAAACATGACTGCATAGAGAAAGAGGCCTGGGTTGACAGTGTGGTTTGTAAACAGGCAGCTGGGCTTTGTGTGGAAGGGACGAACAGAGAGAGCAGTCTGTCCTCGGGGAGGAAGGCAGGCAGCCTGACAGCCTCATCTGAGCTGCCTGGGACTCTGGGAGGAGAGATCTGGACTGGCCTAAATCTACTTCTCAGCTCCACTACTCTCTGTCTATTCTGTATATATTCTCTCTCTGTCTCTCTGCCTGTCCTCCCTCTTTATTCAGGGTAGGGAGTTTATGCTCTACTCACAGCATGAGTAAGGGAGAGGGATAATAGATGAAAGGGGGGGTCTTGATGCATCAGTAAATTTACTCCTTTCTCTATCTATCCTCATGCCCAGGAGAGAGATAAGTTCTACATGTCTCGTATTGTGGTGCTGGAGCTTCTGCAGGCTCTCAAGTTCAAGTCTCCCCTACCTGACACAAACCTGCTACTGCTGGTTCAGGTAAAAAAAATAAAACCATACTACACCCAACTACATGATCGTGAGAAGTATGTGTGCATTGAAATCGATTTCAATGCTACAAAAACAATTTGTGTTTTGGTTGTCAGTTTGTCTGTGCAGATATCGGTACACGGCTGGCAGAATCAACCATCATCCACAAGCACATGATTTCAACCCTGCCGGGGGTAAGACTTGAGTGCTTTCTGTGATTGGAGCGTTTTAAAATCTGTCTCATAAAACAGCAGGAAATAAAGATGTGTCCTGCTGTGAATCCTTATAAAACCTTAACTCTAAAAAAATTTTTTCCCCACAGTGCACAACAGCAGCAATGGAATGCATGCGACAATACATAAGTGAGCTATTGGACTTCATTGCAGATATGCACACACTAACCAAGCTGAAAGTAAGTCCTGATATTTCATGCGAGTGCTGCAACATGTCATCAATTATCTATCTATGTTCATCATTCAAATTTAGAATTTGTCTTAAAAGGAAAATGGTCCGCGGGTTTGAATTTATCCATGGTGGGGCAATCCCAGATGTTTCAGCAAGGCCTTCTTCAGTGTGTTAGCTTACTTCCCCAAGGAGAAATAAAAATGTGAATATGCACAATTTGTGGGTGCAGACCATTTTCTTTGCCAAGATGCAGTGGATAATATACCGTAGGTCTTTGCACCCATAGTGAAAGGGCTGCATAAGTCATTAAGATGGGTAATCGCAGTGCTACAGTATAATTTCTAATAATTTATGAGATCTCTTAGTCCCTTCACTCCTCTCAATTATAGCTGTCCTTTTCATTCTTTCAATTCCGACACTAACACCTTTCTCAGAGCCACATGAAGGCTTGCTGTCAGCCACTGCATGAGGACACCTTTGGGGGAAATCTAAAAGTTGGTCTGGCACAAGTAGCCGCCATGGAGATCAGCAAAGGCAACCACCGTGACAACAAAGCTGTGGTCCGGTATCTTCCCTGGCTCTACCATCCTCCTTCTGCCATGCAACAGGGGTGAGAAACACCTCGCCCTCAAGACATTATTGATAGCCTAAAGCAGTGTTAGGCAACTGGTGGCCCGTGGGCCAAAATGTGTCCGCCAGTGGTGACATCTGGCCCGGCAAATGATTTTGTAAATAATTTCCAATATCTGACAGTCCCACATATAGGTGATTCTCAAAGTGGGGTCCAGGGACCCCCAAGGGTCCTTGAGGGGCTTCCAGGGGGTCCCCAGCTAAATAGTATTTTGTAACAAAATAGAGCTTTAAGAGGTCAGTAACTCTGAGAGTGTACAAATGGCATTTGTACACTTTAGGGGTTATGGGGGTCCGTGACCAAAATGTTTCCAAAGCAAACTGGAGATCCTTTTAATTAAAAAGTTTGAGAAGCACTTTTATCACGCACTTTTATGTTTGGAGTCAATCACAGGCATGTGTTTCATAAAGTTTCTCTCCATGTCTAAGAAGAAAGAGCTTGTTTATCTCTGTTCTACTCAAAAGGGAGTATGTCTGTCTATCTGCAGGTGTTTTTCAACTAAACGTCCTCATTCAAGAATGTATCAGTATGCAGTTAAAACACTCATGTAGCCTGACAGCGTGTCGCGGGTTCAAATCCTGATCCCGACGGCCTTTGCTGCGTGTCACTCCCCATCTCTCTCCCCCCGTTTCCTGTCAACCTACTGTCCCACCAATAAAGGAAGAAAAAGCCCCCAAAAATATTAAAAAAATACTAAAAATTAAACACAAATCTTTCTTTAGTAACTTCTATAGCAATTAGAATTAATATATTCGATATTGTATAAGACGGTCTGTCAAAGTTCCAGATGGTAAATAAACCTTTGATTGTGTTCTGGCCCATCATCTAATGACTTTGGCCCGAGGCCAAACTTACTTGCTGACCCCTGGCCTAAAGGTCCTTATAAACCTGGGGTGTTTTATTTTTCATGCGATTAAATCGCCCACAAATACAGTATATATATATATATGTATATATATATATATATATATATATATATATATATATATATATATATATATATATATATATATATATATATATATATACTTTTTCTGCCTTTTTATTTATAGATATAGTGGAGATGGACAGGAAATTCAAAATATGTTGTGTTTCTCCATAAATGCTTGTAAATAAAGGTGTGTAAATACTTCCTATATCCGGTGAAGTTGTTAAGTCAATATTTACATTGAAAAATGGGGGATACTGCTGTCTTAAACAGACCTAACATTCATTTAGGAAAACATTTTTACATGACCATTTCAATAACCGGAGTACTGGTTTAATAGTTTTTTTTGTCCGTAGCTTAATAAATCATGGAGATAATATCATAGTTCCAGTGAGGTAATATGTTGCACACTCATTAATAAAACTGAGCTCCCAACTGTGTCCTTTCCACAGGCCGAAAGAGTTTATTGAGTGTGTGTCTCACATCCGCCAGCTGTCATGGTTACTGTTGGGGTCTCTGACCCACTGTGCCCTGCACCAGGGCTCCACCTCCTGCATGCCCATCCCTCTGGACGCTGGCTCCCACATTGCAGACCACCTCATTGTCATCCTCATTGGCTTTCCAGAGCAGTCCAAGGTCTGGTAGAATCTATGAATTCAAATAAACCATATTCTCGTTGTTGCAGGTACAACCTGTAACCACCATCATCTGACTTTTCCCATTCTTTTCTTGTATCTCTGTACGCAGACCTCCGTGCTGCACATGTGCTCCTTGTTCCATGCCTTTATGTTTGCCCAGCTTTGGACCATTTATTGTGAGCAGGCAGCGGCCACCCCGGCCTTGCAGAACCAGAACCAGACAGAGTTCTCATCCAGTGCCATTCTCACGGGCCTGGAATTCTGGAGCCGTGTTACTCCCAGCATTCTGCAGCTGATGGCCCATAACAAAGTGGTGAGAGTCCAATTTGTCTTTAACTTCAACTTTGGCTTTATTGTTATTTTATTCACTCCACAAGAGTCAAATAGTGGGTGAAATCTTGTTTGTACAAGTAAGAACCAAGGAACAAAGTCGGATAACAAGAAGACACAATGTCAGATACAATGTCAATTACATAAGGTGCATGGTCAAAATAGAAATAAAATGAGGCAGCTTAGCTCCTCCAGGGAGTTAAGCTGGGTTAGCTAAGGGAGAATAGCAGACTGGAAATCTGGTGGCCTCTTTCAAGTATTAAATATGAATTGAGGACATTGTTTTGTACATCATTAAACAACGGGTAGTTCTGGCCAAGCACTTTGATTGGTCGAAATTGTCTGTCCAGCTGTGCTCCAATCACAATAAGGCACACCTCAGCTGTGTTTGAATTAAATATGCCACGAAAGGGCCTTTCTGTGTGGAGTTTGCATGTTCTCCCCATGTCCCCTAGGGTAGGTACCCTCACAAAAAACATGCAGTAATCCTGGTGTCTATACTGCCTCCCCCTGGTCAGCCGGGGCGCCTGATGGAGGGGAAAGGAACTGGTTGGAATCATAGATATAGAAACCTAGATACCTCATTGGCATTGCAGTTCATTGGAGTGACCTGTATCGAATACAAGGCTCTTCCGCAGGGGAAGCTGCAAAAAGTGACTGCTGGCCAATCACAGTGCGTTGACTACTGGCCAATCACAGCGCGTCTTTTCCAGGACTTGTAAGAATCTAGTTGTCCCGCCCCCACCTGCCTCTGATTGGCCTACCGAACGCCCCCTTCTGTGACGCACACGGAAGTTTCTCGCTAGCCGTGCGGAAGCGGAAGCGCGCCCGAGATTCAGACGCTTCAGAGCCGGAGGAGGCGTCTACCTTTATATGTCTATGGTTGGAATAACGCGTTCCTTCCATGCGCTACGTCCAACTGGGGAAACTCCCCCCTGTCAGGTGATAAGAAGCGGCTTGCTAGCTCCTCATGCATTGAAGGAGGCATGAGCTCAGTTCTGGGCTCTCCCTAAGCTGGCAGAGGGAGAGTAGCGCCCGGGATTACATAGGCAATTGGCTCTGGGTGGAAAAATGGGTTCCAAAATCGTGGGATAAACATTTTAAAGAGAAGACAAGAAAAAAATATGCCACTTAATTATCACTCTTCCATTGATACAAACAGAAATATCAACACATTTCCTTGGTAATGGTGGCGCTAATCTGACTAATACTTTACAATGTCGCTAGTAAAAAAGATTATGGTAAGTTCCAGGTCAGTATCGTGGTCAGTTTCATGGTCAGTATCATGGTCAGTATCATGTCAGTATCATATCAGTTTCATGGTCAGTATCATGTCAGTATCATGGTCAGTATGACGTCAGTATCATGGTTAGGGTAGTGCTCTTGCCCCGCCCCTCCATCCCCCAAGAGCACCTCAGCGCCCCCCTTTAAAAAACATTACTTCCAGCGCCCCCAAACTTCTCTGTACGCCCCCCCCCCCCCCCCCCCCCCTGTGGGGCTGTACCGCCCCCTTTGAGAAACACTGCTCTACCAGCTCAGTGGTAAAAACTTCAGCTCTTGCACAGCAGGAGTCAAATCTGGGGAAGACTAGGAAAGTTACAAAGTTAATCAATTCCCTGGTTTTTGCTATTCATGTTTGTAGAGGTGGAATTTGGCTGGTACAACTAATGAATTCCTTTTTTCCCTAGATGGTAGAGATGGTGTGTCTTCATGTCATCAGTCTGATGGAGGCTCTGCAGGAGTGCAACTCAACCATATTTGTTAAGGTTAGCCGCATCCCCAGACATATCATACATCATCATATACAGTACGTACAGTATTTCTACACAGAATATCTCACAACATTGTTGCTCACCCATACTTCCTCTTCCCATTAGCTCATCCCCATGTGGCTGCCCATGATTCAGTCTAACCTAAAGGTAAGTTGAATACCTGATTCACAGTATTCTTGGTTGAGCACCATGTCATGCACCGAAAAGATCTGATCTACAAGCTCACAACGTATTTGCGATATGACGCTGTTTGGAGCTTGTAGATCGTCTATTTTTGGGACGTGACACCCACGTGCAATTAAGGATAAATCAGGCTTAACCCATTCAATCCGGGAACGCATCTGTGTCATTTTAGATTTTAGCTATAACCATTATTTCATACTTTGGCTATTCAAACATAGCAGACCATACTGTAGCGCGGCAACGAGTCTTAAAGGGTTAAGAATACCATTACACATATATAAAATATTTCATGGGTCGACCTACACAGTATATCCATGTTCTTAAATGGATATGTTTCAGCATCTGTCTGCAGGGCTGCAGCTGCGTCTCCAGGCCATCCAGAACAGGGTGAACCACCAGTGGCTGCAGGGTCAGGCTCCAGGGGCTGCACCGTTCGCCCTGCGCAAATGGCTGCAGTGCACCCAGTTTAAGATGGCTCAGGTGGAGATCCAGTCGTCCGAGGCCGCCTCGCAGTTCTACCCAATGTGACCTGTGTACTCTGGACGATCGGTCACCTCGGGGGAGTTTCTCCAGAGTGGAGTGTGGAGTGGAGTGGGAGTGGAGTGGTCCTCAGGACCAGCATCCGTCTGGTCTGGCTGACCCATTCAACGTAAAGGACTGCAGTATTATACTCTTTATAAATGAACACTTGCTGTCTTGCGAGGCACTGGACTGAATAATCTCCAGCCTTTAGGATGAAAAGTAGTATACTGTATGTATGTACTGTACAGGGCATAATAGTAATAAAAAAAGAGTGCTACTATTTGAACTGTCTATAAAACACTTTGGTAAGCTTTTGGGGAGACGGTCATATCATGTGCCTAACTGTTGTATTCAACGGATATGAGAATTTAGTAGATGATTGTGAGAATACCTTTATACAATACTGTACCTGTGTTAGTAATAGCAAGAGTCTTTAAGCAGATGTTAAAAACCTAAACATGCTCACAGTGTTTAGGTTTTTAACATCTATTCTTTTTCAGTTGCTTGGTTGCAAACTGCATAGTAAAAGTGAAATTCTTTCAACATGTTTGCTTTGGACACATTTTATTTGTGACTCAAACTCCCAAAAGTACATAACACTAACTTTACATTTGATATTGGCTACACAGATGCCAAACTGATGTGAAAAAGAGCCCTGTGTGCAATCCTGCAGACGACAGCAGGCCAATGAGTCTAAAGCCACAGTTTGATTTTTTCCTGGAGTAGAAACAGAACCTCAGGCGTTTCCTGACAAATGACTCGGCAGGTATTATGGAGCTGCTGTCTGAGATCCCTGTCAGGTTCTGTCAGTCAGATTGCCTCTCGCCATCAGGGCTCAGATCGATCAGGGGCCCAATCGGAGTTGCAGTGGCAGCATTGTAACTCGATAAGGCGGAGCCAGACAAAGGAGGTAAACAAGACCATCTCGGCTGCACCCAGGCAGCACCCCTCTCTCCACCCCCCCCCCCACCCCCCTCTGCACAAGTAGAGAGCCTATCCTCTTTGTTGGCAGCCCTGAAACAGATCGGCCCGTGTATATACAGAGGCAAACACAATTACCTTTTGGACCTAATGTGGTTTGTTGTGATTAAGCATTGTTGTAAGATCTAAATGCATTACAACGGGGCCCTTGTCTGGGAATAACAGATGACATGACAGTAGGGCTACAAAAGCTGAATAGCACTTTAATCTTAGTTTTTCCACCTTTAACTCTGTGAGCATTTCATTATCTGGCTTCATGATTCATCATTGATCAGACAGTTTGAATATATTTCGTGTGAGGACATTACTTTTGTGAAAAGAAAATAAGGGGGATTTGATTTTGCCTTATTTCAAAATGTCATGTCATGTCACGCATTTTCATCCATTGGACATTCTGGATATGAAACCTGTATTGTGCAGCATATGTGTCAAATGAGTCACCGGCATAAGGTGATGTCTAATTATATCACACAATGTCATGTTCTAACACACACACACACACACACACACACACACACACACACACACACGCTAACCCCTAGTTTGCTGAATCAGGCTGCAGAGCCCCTTTGCAACAACAACCTCTCGTCTTGTTTCATCAAAGAATGCCTCTCCTGTTATGCACCTGTGTTTTTGCGTGTACTATATCGAGTGTATGTGTGCGCGTGCACTTCCGCACATGTACTTATGTACCTGTGTGTGTGTGTGTGTGTAATCAAGTCCCCTAGTGCCAGGGCTGCATCTGTCAGCCACCGCCACCGTTGTGGTCGTTTGAACTCGCAGGCCTTTTCTAAAGAACCTCTCTCATTAGCAGCAGCTTATGTAATCAGTGTCCCACAGGTATACAGCACTTTCCCCGCCCCGGCCTGCCTGCTTGCTTGCCTCTTGGAGGACCATATGGGAGCACTGACCTGATGAGCAGGCAGCTGGAGATACTGAGGGTAATTAACGCTGACCAAAGGCCTCTCAGGCAGAGAGGGTGTGAGTGGGTCCTCAAAGATTGTGAAGGTCAGCTTTAAAAGGAGCGAGTGTGCGATCGCACACACAAAGACACACACTACAGTAGCACAACTTATCACCCAGTATATGGACAGGTGACATTAGCTGATTAAAGAGCGAGGTTGAAAGCAGTAGTCTCACACAGATCAGCAGTTCAGCCTGGGGAGGAAACAGTGCCATTGCCTGCATTTTCAAAGATTAAAACTGTATGTAAAACTGAAATGTATTGAGCGTTACAATACATGGATTTGGAGAATTATTTTCTATTTTGCTCGACAGAAAAACCCTCTGAGAGAACCCTCATACAGTAAAACTGGCGGAGACAGTGAAGATCCCTGGCCGTCCCACTCAGCGCTGTCACATTGGTTTATTACAGTCAAATCCACAGCGCCATGGCTGGACAATGCATGAATGTTTAAATTGCTCAGAATGTCCATTGGCATTACCATCAAGTGGCACATCTAAAGCAGGGAAGGCACAGCACTGTATAGTCTCTCATTCACATTATAATTCATTCACATTCCTCTCTGGTGCTTCTCTACTCTCTCTACATGACTTAGCTTGTACAATATCTCTCCACCTCCCTGGTTTCACGTTGTTAACTAAATGTGTGATGCACAAACTGATGGAGAAATGAGTAGCTTTATGTCAAATATGAAAATCTGAGGATAGAAATTATTCCTTTGAAACACAATAGCTGCATATAATTCACTTTAAGATACAGATTTTGCCATGGGAGTTGATAATTAATGTTATACTAATCTGAGTTTTAGCATGCTGAATATGATCACTCACACACCAGTCGTGATGTTTGTGACATTGTAAATTGATTGAGCCCAGAGCTAGCGCAATATGTGACCCATAAGTTGTATTGTTTGCATCATTAAGCCCCATAGAGTGGAGTGTGTTTGATAATTGCACTTCATTAAAGATGCACTGTGTGAGACAGACTGGGAGCATGTTTTCTGTTATGAGGGCCCAGGAGACATGGCCAGCACAGCTCTGCCCGAGACACGCACACAATAACAACACAACACAGAACGGTGAAGACTGGATGGTTACAGGCTAAATATAACATCACTTTCATCACCCTCAGCACATATGCACAGGTTTGTCTGGCATCAAACAACAAAAGCATGTATTTTTATCTGCATTGCCTTTCAACACAATAAACTGTAGGCCTGTCACTCTGTACACGTTTATTTACAACTGAAAAAGTCAGCAACTTATGCACATTTACCTATCTGTTTGGTATAATGCATAAATTGTGCATTGACTATTGATTGCCATATATACATTAATGGCTTGCTCCATCAACATGACAACATTGATATAATTCTAACATGTAGCACATTGTTTATTTTCTACTATGTATAAACTGATCGTTCTGTTATGCTGTACATGTAATTAACAGTCCAGAAGGCAGATATTTAAATATCAATATTTACATTCATGCATCCATCTTTTATCTCATATGGGTACATAGTAGGGTATACTGTTTGCTAATACCTGTGCATGTTTCAATGCAACTGTGTGTTTCCAAAATGTAACAGTTTAGCCTATGTCTATATACTATACAGACAGCCATAGAGTACAGCCCATTCTCACACATAACAGTCATCTGATTCTGCACGCATGCACAAACACAGACAGACAGGCAGACAGAAAAATACACACATGCACGCGTGCGCACGCACACACACACACACACACACACACACACGCACACACACGTGCACACACACACACACACACACACACACACACAAACACGTACAGCTGATACACAGATTCGATGTCAAAAAAGCAGCGTAGCATTGAGTGATGCTCCAATTCAGCTCAGATTCAATTAGAGGGGTGTGGAGGATCTCTGTGACAGCACTAAGTCACACGCATCCCCACTGAGGCCATCCTCTGTGCAACCTGATCTCTGGCTATTGGCTAAGCCTCCTGTCTCTCACCAGTCACAAGGTCAGCGGTCAGCCCTGGGCTCAATGTCCCTCTATAGTGATGGGCTAAGAACTTGTAGACAGATAGGAAAATGAAGATTGTCAAATCCAGACAAGAACATGGTTGAAGGCATCGAGATGAACCCTAGAACCCAGGCCTCTGAAATGACGAGATATAAGGGCTAATTCAAACGTCTCGAATTTTTCTCCGCAACGTTTTAACCCATTTAGACCTGAGGCCATTTCTAAAAACGCCTTCTAAATCCTGACCTTTTTTTTTATGTTGCTATATATGTACTGTACATAGCAACAACTACCCCAAAAGGGGTTCCCGTATTGAAAGGTATACAGTAGTTACGCATAGGGGTTCCTGGTCTAAATGGGTTAATGCTTAATCTATGCTTTGGCGTAGTGCGGTGTTGTGACGTGTCGCACGTAAATAGCAGATCTACAAGCAGATCTACAGCAGATCTACAAGCCGACAAAGGCAAATCTAAAAGCTCACAACACATCGCATCCGTGATGCGTTGTGAACTTGTAAATCGGCTGTTTTCGGCACATAAAGCATAAATCAAGCTTAAAATGGTTTTGTCTCGTCGCAAATCTTTGGTCTGAACTAGGCGTAACAAAAGAAACCGCACAAGCACATCTAGTGTTTTTGGGAGCTTGTGCTTAAATTAAATAAGGAAAAAAACGAATGGGGGAGTTCTGCTGCAGACTGCAGTATGGAAATAATGTTTGGAAAACACACATTCACATAGCACATCAGAGGTTCCCTGACTTGTTTTAGTGAAGTCTCAGGGAAGCAGAGAAAGGCATATCAAACAGCCAGAGACAAAACAAGTGACACCAAAACTCTTTGCAGAGCAAGCGCGTTTTCTGCACCAGTGTCTCAAACTGACAGCGGGCTTAAAGCATTGGAGCATCACAAATGAATTATATGGTTTATGAATAATTCACTTAAAAAACGAGCTATCAAGAAATAAAATGAATTCATCAGTCAAGATATGAATAACTAAAGGGACAGCATTTGTTTTTTTTGTTGTTTTTTTTGTAAGTAAAAAAATAAAATTCATAGTTAAGTAAATAAATAGATGGATGGATGAATATATATTACATTGAGCCTAAGTCCTCAATTTCAGTGCTGGGATGTAAAATAAACTTGACATCATTATACTGATGTTCATCCTGTTATTTATGTTTTTGTAAATTGCATAGTCAGATGAAAAACTTCCACATCCCAAACCCAGGACCAGCAGTATAACTGTGCCCCTTTCCGAACCTCCACAAATGTAAAACAAAACAGTGTGAGGAATATAAAAAAAAAGACAAAAAAAAGAAGAAAACAAATGTTGCATTCTCCATAAAAACTGCATGCACGTTATTTATTGTGTGGTGGTCTGTCTAGCTAGCACACCAACGGGACTGCTGTATTGTCTGTTGTTCCATTGCAGTGTGCGAGGTCTGGGTCTGCAGTAAACTGGCAAACAGTCCCACTCCAGCAAGCAGCCAACCAGCCTGTCAGCAACACTTGCTGTTACAGAAAGCATAATGTTCAGCCTGCTGTGCCACTTCTGACACCACAGGGGGGTTTGTTGCTCTTTCTCTCCATCCGTTCACACAGATTTCTCTTTCTCTCTCTCTCTGACTTCAGCTTCTTTTTTTTTCTCTCTCTCTTTTTCTCAAGCTGGATGAGCGTCTTCAAGTCCAGGCAATGCACAAAGAGACGAGGGAACGAACGGTGTATGCGTTTAGGAAACCTCCGGTAAACCCCCATTTGCATTCTGGATGAGAGGGAATTGTTTCTATTAGGGGTAAGGTGACAGATGGTAGTAGTGATGTCACTTCCAGCGTCTGTCAGCTGACAGTCTATACCACAGTGTTGTTGGTGCCTATGGTCTTCTTGTTGCGGATGCTCATGGCGTACTCCCCGCGACTGGTTCCGTTCTCTTCTTTCCGTAGTGGTTTCCTGTGGACAAACATTTTTCACATAAGTGAGAGGAAGAAATTCCTGACAAGAGATTGTGCGTTGTATTCTTCCCCAGTAAAAGGCTGTGTCATTAAACAGAGTTTCTAGCCTGTTAACCTTTAGGCTGATTTGATTCCCCTGGCTGCTCTGTGTGGATGCGCTGGTCTCAGCCATCCCGTCTAATAAGCTCAACGTTAAAAGGTCACTTTGCTCTTAGATCCATGAAGGGAGACGGGAGGGATGGATACATTGCAACACGGGGGACATGGCAATTAAATGGACAGTCGCTAGATACAATTTTCCCCCCACTAAGTGATGTGTGTATCTGTGCGCAAGTCCAAATTGGCTTGTAAATTACGTCAATACATAACCTCATGTGAAATTCCCTGTAATACTTTCCTACTTTCCTTTCTGAGAGTTCTTTCTAATGAAAAAAAGTCACAACACATGATCCTCTTGCCTGTCATTGGTCTGTGAAGAGCAGCATCATTCAATGCTACCCTTTTTATGCACCCCTCAGTGCTTTTGCGGTTATTATATTTGTCCAGTGTACTGTGGCTTCTGCGCCGACCCCCTCAGCTGCTCTCCCCTGCTCGGGCTTATGTAACTCAGAGACAGATCTGAATACAGTTAGTACAGTTATTGTCCCACTCAACACTGTACAGTGCCCTCGCTGGTACAGAGGACCCTTAAGCTACATCTTAGCTCAGTGTCTCCTGCCCTCTACTCTGAAAGCTACGGCTGGCGAGTCTGACTTGACGGACAGTCATTCTCAGTCTAGTTGGACACAAGCCTCTTCCCCTCATAGCATAGGGGAGCTAACATCCCTACTGTAAGTATTTACACATTTAACTACAGCAGTAGTTCCCAACCTTTAATCGTTTAGAGCACCCCTTTTTATATCAGACAAAAGCTGAGAAAGCCCCCCCCCCCCCTACACACACACACACACACACACACACACACACACACACGCGCACACAAACACACGATTCCCTTCATTGTACATCAAATAGCGAGTAGGTACTTTGATTAGATCTGCTATTTTCTCATAGATGTGCTCATTTTTGGCAAATGCTCGCCTATTGTCACCGAATGTTCACATATTATGACATGCCCAGAATAGGGATGCTATTTTTCATAAAAATATAATTGTGTTGCGTTAAATTGCGTTATTACAGTTTAAAATGTTTGGCTACCTCAAGCCCCCCCCCCCAGGTTTTGAAGCACTGAAATCAGTACCATAATCAGTTTGGTACAACATAAATGTGCTAAAAGCTTTATGAACAATTTCAGTTTTCAGTATATAGTTATGAGCCACATAGTATAAAAACATACATCTTTGTAACTTTTCACAGTAATACCGAAGACTAGAGTAATTCATGCATTCTCTCTCCCCTCTCTGTCTGTCTGTCTGTCTGTCCGTCTGCGTCTTTGGCCTGAGTCTGTTCCTATTGAAGATGATGGATGACAAGTAACGCCCTGCATGATGCATATGAATAACTGTGCTCCAGAATAACTGACAGGTATCACAGCTTAGTCATAGCCATCGCTCACACAAAAGTCACGGCGCTGCCTCTTCTGCAGGGATAAGAGTTTGACTTATTAGCGCCATAGTAAGGCTGTAAACAAAATGTGAGGCTGTAAGTAAGTCCTATGGGAGTCCTTCATCTGGCGAGATTTGACGACGAAGGCCACCCAGGACATGCATTTGCTCTGTCCCCGTGGGACCAGGGGAAGCCTGGGAAAGGAAACTGCCCAGCCCTGGGGTGGAAACACATCCTCCTGCTGCAGGGAAGATGATTGGTTGATATGAGCTGCAGCAGGGGGAGTTGGGATATACCAGGGTTTTCTCTAAGGGACAGCGCTGTCTTGTTTACAGCAAGGCTGGGAATTCTCCTCCTCTGAGAAAAGAAGTGGTACGTGCTAATAAGATAGATATTCATTCAACGCGGTATAGCAGCTCCCCCTCAATAAGAGTAAAAAAAAAAAGGAAATCTGATAGAAGCACTGTCATTTTTCTGTCGTTTTAAGTAGAGGCTGTGCTTCTCCAGTGTCCTCAGTATCACAGATAAACACTGTGTTTTCCCATGGATTTATTTGTAGAAGGGATACCAGGGACCCGTGGTCAGATGAGTGCCTGTGTAAAAGGTTATGCAACCTAATACACAGGTCAGATAATATTGTATTTTATATGTTGCTGTATACAGTATAATCTTTCCACTCTGAGATAGACTGCGTATTTTAACCTGCAGTTAGAAAAGGCCTGGGTAGAATTTAATTAACATTTTCTACATTAAGCACAAACAAGCCTGGGGAGTGAACAAAGTACAGAGAGTGTGAAAAACATGTGCTGATACAGCAGCTAACAAATCAGCAAAGCTAAAGTTCCACTACATGCTGAACTAGCGCCACGACCGTCTTCATTACTTAACCAGTTAAAACCTATACATAGTTGACTGGAGTGCGCCTGGGGTCTATACTGGGCCCCACCTTTTCCCCCTCTACACTAAATATATCTTCACCTATAGGCGATCTATAATTTCACATGTTGCAATGTATTTCCACAAATGTTCACCCAGAATAGGGACCTGATTAGTTTTTGGTTTCAATCTTGACTGATGTACTTGATAACAGACCACACCCTTAACGCACCTGCCTGTACTCGAGTGATTATGATGTGACCCCTTCCCTATGTATTTGACATGATTTCACACGCTTACCATTACTGCCTGACTTGAAACGCGTTGCTGAGTAGTCTGTAAGATTAGATTAGATTGTTTGTTTGTTTGCCTAAACAAAAATGTGTAGAAAAGAATAGCTATTTTACAGTATTAAATCTATTCTTTTGCATTGTACAGCGGCCTCCCTCCTCAATTGTGTTTGCATTGGATTTTTGCCTCCTTGGGAACCCTAGGACTCTCCACTTTTTGGGGTGGCAACTTAACATGTCAAACAGGATAAAACTTGGCCACCAAACACAATTGTTGTGGATGATTTGGCAGAATGTATTTCTGAGGAGACACTGCAGTTTAACTGGGTGCAAAAGAACCAAAACAGAGTGGAAAACATTGACCTTTTCATCGAATGGCTGCATAGCAACAAAGAAGAGTTATGCCAGTGACACACCTTCCATGTTCTGAGTCAACTGTCCCCATACGGGGAATCCCTGTAAGTGCTTTTTTATTTTTTTGTGTGTGAATAGATAATATTATGGGTAATAAACAAATTACCATCCAGCTCATATTATCCAATCTAATCGCAGGAGCATCACCCGTCGGTTCGCTAAACTCGTATTTCAGTGCCTGGAAAACTATGACCACCCATCTTTCACTCTTTTAACAAAACGATTTAGTTAAATTGTTACAAAGGTCATATGCACTATTCACTACACTTTCATTTTGATTGGCAATTTAATAGCATAACACAGGATACCACAGATTCGAGTCCCT
This sequence comes from Gymnoscopelus microlampas, assembly GCF_963454915.1. Taxonomy (NCBI): domain Eukaryota; kingdom Metazoa; phylum Chordata; class Actinopteri; order Myctophiformes; family Myctophidae; genus Gymnoscopelus; species Gymnoscopelus microlampas. Next base: position 30,689,304 of record NC_139957.1, read on the forward strand.
TGTTTTTTAAGCGTATCAGTTTAGTAGCCAAGCGGAATACCATTAATGTGTCAGGAAATAGGTGTAATTTTAAAACGGTATCAAAGGTGTGGTTTAATGACATTTTCTCTGTCCAGACTAAAACGCAATCCTAGAATTTAAAAACTTTTTGAGATTTAGGGGGACACTAGGTTAAAATGTAGCAAAGGTTATGCATTTTCAAACTAAAACGTATTTTGTGTGGATGTAGCCTTGATGTTTTGATAGCATGGCTGTAATTCCATACATGGTATTGACACGACTCCCACAGTCACCATTCTTACTAATCTTACCTGACCTTTTAACTGACGATTACTTAGCCTTTAGTGACACAGAGGATACCAGACACCTTGCTAATGTTTTGAATCCACTCTGAAGACTGGTCACAAAATGGAGCACTTACTCAAGTTACAGTAAATTAGTTTTAAAATAATGACACCGCAATATGTGGGCCGCCAACTCTGTGGGTAGGGCGTCCCACTCCACTTAATGTATTGAAGTGAAAACGGGCGTGGCATTCTGCTTAACAGATTCAATAATGTAGGTTGATTGCTGATGTTGCTTCGGGCCAACACACAGGGCAGACCATTTGGGCCTCACACCGACCTCTACCCAGGCTGTCAATAATAGATGCCATGCTGTTGACACACGGCAGGTGGCTACACAACACTTCACAGGTTAGATGAATATTTTATATCAAAGCTGTGCGATCACAGCACACATTCCCGTTTGAAGTTTTGGGAATGGATTGTGATGAAATTGGGACATGTGTTGAGCTGTTTACAATTACTCCAACCATCTGGATATTAGAGTAGGCCTAACATGCTTCGGGTTCAAAGAAAAGTATTCCCCACAACAACATACTGTGAAACACTGGTAAGCAGACACTGCTTTACCTGTTTTGAAAGTGCTGGCTTGGTAATTGATGGAGATAAGAATAGAGTAATTAATAATATATTGCCAAATATTGTAATATAAACCGCTTTGCTTCACAAAGACATTAAGATATCTTTTTGTGTTCCTGAACTGTCTTCATATATTGTAGGACAGGTCCAGTTGTGATATATCATCTCTCCTTGGACAGAAATCCCAGAGCATGATTGAGTAAAAGCACCTAGTTTCATTAATCAGTTGCACTTTGTTTGTTTAGGCTTCATGGATGGCCGGCATCCTGGGTATCATGTCTTTTGATGGGAGAGCAACCTTGAAACACAGTATGTGTCTGAATCCTCTTTACCGGCTTCCGTAGTCTCTGGATTCCACTCAATAGAATTGTATGGAATGTTTTTTGTTGTTTTTGTTTTGTTTTTCACAAACCCATTGCCTCTGACGGATGACTGGAAGACAAAGATTAGAAAATATAACAAAAGGCCTGCAGGACTGAGAGGCCTGCAGAGCAAGCTCTTATAGTGTCTCTGCTGCGCAGGGCTTGGCAATTGGCCAACTGATTTTCATTGGGAAAGCCCTGAGCAGTGAGGGTCTGGAAGAGCTATATATAACTGCCTCTGTTTTTCTAGCTGACAAACCCTCTCGTACATTGTTATTGACTAAGACACCCAATTACCGCCTTCCCCTGCTTTGGTAGACAACATTTTTATCTGTCTTATACCCTCTCTTCCGCTCAGGATGGATGGATGATTAGGGCATCCATGACACATTCCAATCAATTTTTATGCCCCACAGTATTTTTTTTTCTTGGGCTGGTTTCCTATTGGCTGCAGACTAATGAATGTCTAATGAGGCCAGTCTGACTGGACCTGTGCATTTTCCCCTACTCATTCTGAGGGGAAGGCAGTTTGGCGTGGCAGAGTCTGCAGTCACAGCGCTCACAGAGCTTCAGGACACGACCCGCTTGCATGTATAAAAGATGTGGCCTGCGACTGAATGACTGCGCAAATTAATTCATAAATAATGACTTGGGTTTGGGGCTACAGCAGCCCGTATTGCAACAACACTTCCCTAACGCTGCTGCATTAAAAAAGGTGCCCCTTGGCTACGGAGGGGGCTGGAGAATTGCCATAATGAATTCCTGAGCCAACCACCCATTACTTCCGCTGCCTGACTTTGCCTATTTGTTGTTTAAGGAAAGGAGAAAAAATAATTGTACCGAGGCTAGCCACATCTAGCATGCTCTCTTCACACACAATTTCATAAATAACATTATTTCCCAAATTGCGAATGCACATCTATGGTTATTCTCATATGGGCTTGAGACACTTGTTTATTCTGTCTTATACAGTGTGTAAATATGCCAAGATGATGAATATGTGTATGTGTAAGTGCGTATGCATCTGTGTGTTGGTGGTTGTGGGGTGGGGGGTGGGGTGCATAAAAGTGTGCTCATATTTTCTCCATGCCAGTCTGTACATTGCTTTTAAACAGATGTGTGTATGTGCTAAATGTCTGTGAACAGCTACGTGTGTGTTGGAATTTATGTGTGATACAGTGCTGGCTGAATGTCAGATAGGGAATTGGGTCTTGGTTCGGCTGCAGGCTAAAACCTCACGCAGCTTTTTCTCTAATAAGCCAAACCAAATAGGGGCAAATAGCTAGCGTTGCATTGACAGGGCCATGGGATTCCTTTGGTAGTAGATCTTTCCCTCACTTTCACATCATCCTGTTGCCATTCAAAAAAATATTAGGACAATTAAGCAATTTAAAATCGTCAATGCTGAGGAATTGTATTTTGGCATCTTGGAAGCTAACATTTTTACACTCCTATTTATTTGTTTTTACAAAGTTGAATGAACATTCATTGCCATCATGTATTAGTTGATGTCATCAACTAATACATTACACAACTCAGTGCCCCATCCTCACTTACCACTGAAACCCATTTCCATTATCTAACCTTTGACCTTAGTGTGACCCAGCAGGGTTATGACAGGGTCACCGTATCCTTATGTGACATTCTCAGGTAAAGCGTTATGCAAGAGACATACTGTAGCACAGTCACACATGGGTTCGGTCTCAAATGAGGAAACTTGAGTAAGATGGCAAGGACAGCATTCCATGCATAATTACTTTAAAAATGTATATGCTTTTATCACATATTAGAACGGGAAAACAAGACACATTCAGTCTGGCATCCCTATTTTGGGCATGCCATTACAGGCAAAATAAATCTTTCACAATACAAAACAGGGCTTAAGTGGTTACACTGCATCAATAGATTAGAGGGAATCAGAGAAACGGAAACAGAATGGTCATCGAACCTCTTGATGGCCTTGTAGCAGATGATGATGGCTGACAGGAGGAAGACAGCTGAAGCACAGCCCACCGTTCCAAGCACTATTATCTCCATCCCCATCCACCAGGGCCTCAACAAGGGCACAGTGGGATCTACCACTGAGAGAGAGAGCGAGAGAGCGAGAGCGAGAGCGAGAGCGAGAGAGAGAGAGAGAGAGAGAGAGACATGGGTGTAGAGTAGAGAAAGAGGATCGAAGAGAAAACGGTTAATGGACAAAGACACCACATTGCTAGACACCGATATTACCGTGTCCATTGCTTTTGAGTCTACATGTAAAATGTATATTATAGCCGTCATACTTCTTAACCACTTAAACGCTATATACTAGCCCCCCTAATTCTTTCCCTCTACACCAAATCTCTTAACTGAAAATAGCCACGCTACAAACTGACAACGCTTCACTGCAGCACATTGTGAGCTTGTAGATCACCTATTTTCGCATAAAGTTTACCCCAGAATAGGGATGCTAGGGTTCAAGTGGTTAAGACAATTCAGTCACAGCGTGATGAAGATCCCCCCCCCAACCTGTGTTTAATAGCTCAAAGGCGCCATGCATTGATTCATTGTACTGTAACTGTCCATAATAGAGCACAAGTGATTTTTCCACGCCTGCTCTCACAAAAGTATAGGGAACAGGGAAGCATCAATGTCTCCTCGCCTGTTGTGTAGAACTTAGGCTCAATGTTCAGAGATATCTAAGCCGACACTATGAATCATTTAAGGTCCTGTCAGCCTTTCTTACACCAGCACTCCTGGTCCATGCCACACCTCCTGCGCTTTCACACTTTACACTGTCAAATCCTCAGTATTCATTTCATGCCAAAAGTGTGCAAATGGAACCAAACGGGTCCGTTTGCTTCCATTTGCTCACTCTCAGGGTGAAATTAACACTGAGGATTTTACTGTGTAGATGTGTGGTACAGGACCACTCACTGTGAACCCTGTACATCTTCACGTGCACCCGCATCTACTGTGCCTGCAATGGAGTTGCAGAACTTTCATGTCCATTCGTTGCTCTTCTGTTTATCTCGAGTTATCTCTTTAATATTGTGTGTACAATCTGTCTGTCTTTCTGTATAACCTATTTATCTATCCATCTGATCTGTCTGTCTGTGGCTCTCTGCTCCCTCCTTCTCTATCACACTGTGAGAGTACCCAGTAAAATGTTCTAGTTTTTCCTTAAAACATAAACACGCTGCGTTCGCAGTGCTGCTGTGTTATGAATGGGATATGTTTTACACCATGGCAACAAATCACCCTTTAGTAATGCCGTAAAAAATAGCTTCCAGCACAGCAGATTTCTACCGAGAAAATGACAAGGCATGGCTCCCTCCAGCACAGCACAGCACAGTACAGTACAGCACGTCATAAGTCACTATGAATCTAAAAGCTCCTCTCAGGCAAACTTCCGTTTAATCCTGCGTTTTGTCAACGGCTGTAGGATTTAATTCAGTCAGTGGTAAGGATCTACTTCATTGTGATAAAGCTCACTCCTTTGAAGGGACACAGTAAAATCCAGAGTGTTAATTTAACTCTGGATGTGTAATAATGGACCTGTGTGGGTTGATTTTTCCACTGTCACTGTTTAATTAACACTGCAGATTTTACTGTGGACTTGTGAACCATTTTAGCACATACAGTAGACTCTTACTTAACGGTGCCAGTTCCTCTCTTTTTCTTTTTCAAACTTTTTGCGGATAGATATGGTCTCAGTCATTGTCCCAGTTTTTATGCCTGTTATGCATATTTATTGCCTACTTATAGTTTAAAGCGAAATGTAACCATTGTGCAGAATGGAATGGTGCTAATAAAAGAAAACAGACTTTACAGTGGACAGAAATTGCAACATTTACGCAGCTCTACAGTTTACACTGGGAAACTCCGTAAATCTCACTAAGTGCAGATTATTCATGTTTGCCTCTGCTGCTCTTTGCAAACACTTCCTTCACTGCCTTTAAAACAGCCAACTACTGAGTCTTAACCATAATTGGACATTCAAACGCCCACCTTAGATAGAGGACAGTCAGGTGGTCCTGGCAGTATTTATGCAGTGACCTTGACAACAATCACAAAGAGGTCCGTAACTGTCCATTCATAGGTGGATCACATGGTGAGTCATGCTTAACCCATTAAGGCCCGAGGCCGATTCTACAAATGCCGTCTAAATCAGTAGTTCTCAAACTGTTCCATGCCAAGGACCCCCAAAAATGATATGTATTTGGCCGCGGACCCCCCACCTGAACATGTTTTGTGCCAGGGACCCCCAGAAGAGAAGATTTGTGTTAAAACATTTAAGATTATTAAAAATTGTCAAGATCCATTCTCTATACCAAATTTGAAATCATGTTTGCGTGTTTGTTTGTCTGGTCCGTTTCTTTGTATTTTTACAGACTTTTTATATTTATCCTTGGAAAAAGGAAAATATGACAGCAATAACAACATGGGGGGAGGGTTGGGGAAAGGGAGAAAATTAAAAACAATTCTGACTGCCAACATGTCTATTCTATGTGACTCTAATAAAGATATTTATAAAAAAAGTCAAGATTTTTCTAAAATGTTAAAAAATAGCAGATCTACAACCTTGCAGCGTGTCACAAAGTGACGCGCTGTGAGCTTGTATATCTGCTATTTTTGAGAACTACTGTTCTAAACCACTGTTCTAAATCCTAAAAGTTTTCTGAAAAACTTACGGTATGATGTTATATATATAGCTAAAATATAAAATGACACAGATGCTTTCCCGGTTTTCATGGGTCTATACTCTGTCGTACAAAGGGGTCGTGCACCAAAAATAGCCGATTTACAAGCTCACCACGCAGTGCATTGTGAGCTTATATATGGCTATTTCCAACGTGCGACACCGTCCTACGACTAAGTATAAATCAGGCTTCAAGAGGAAGAGGAGGCCAATCTACACTGACCAGACAGGGGGGAGAAAAACCAAGTGACTGAAACCTTTCCCTCTGCCATCTGTTGAGACTTTGATGATGAAGTACCCCCCTCCTGTGTGAGTGAAGCTGAAAGAGTCAAAGTAATAACTTGCCGTGGCTGCATCATCAGCAATGCCTGTCCAATATATCAGAGCAATGCTCATTAAGGTGCTCATGGGTATATACAAATCATATCAGCTTTCAGAGGAATTAAATATATTAGACAAACTGTCAATGGATAGACCATCTATTGAGTGGGTTGAGGAAAAGAGTGTAGAGGGGAAAATGTGCCGCAACAGACACCCTTCACATACACACGCACACACACACACACGCATGCACACACACACACACACACACGCGCGCGTACGCACACGCCACGTGTACACACACACACACACACACACACACACACACACAATCATTACCCCCCCCCCCCCGGCTCAACTTCAAAACAGAACTTGCACTACTTGGCTGGTTCATTAGCCCCTTATCTGTATCACACTAAAGATAATTTAATTAAGTCATCTGTGTTTTAATCAGGGGTCCTCCGGGGGAAACCCTCTCCACTGAACCACTGAGCCTGGCAGCCCAGCAGACATGGATTTCACAGGCAGCTGGGTACTCCCCAAGGTCAGGTCCGGCATAAATTAGTCCCGTGTTCAGCTGTCAACATCCTCTATCTAACACACAGATGCCACTGAGCATACACATAACCACACACACACACGCACACAAGCACACAAAAACACGCGCGAGCACACACACACACACACACACACACACACACACTATAGATCGTATAGATCTTGATGTTAAATTCTGCTGTAGATTAGGACAGAAACATGGAACTGTCTAATTGCTACTGTATGCACCTGCGTTTGGCTGGAAACCACTCGCAGGTGAGAGTGAGACGGACCGCTGTGAGTGAGAAAGGTACTGGGAGCAGAGATCTTACCTGTGGTCCCCAGTAGCCGTGGTGGAGGAGGGGGGGGAGGCGGGGGAGGAAGGGGAGGGTAGCTTCTACAGTGGCATGCCAGCTGGCACTGTTCACTAACTTTCTCCGCCACAGTCTGTGAGCATGACCTCTGGAGTTCACCCTTTACGTGGAGTGAGAGAGAGAGTGAGAGTGAGAGAGAGAGAGAAAGAGAGAGAGAAAAAAAAGAGGAGAGGGTGGAAAAAAGAGATCTTCAATGCACACTGAGAAATAACATCGGTGCAATAGCCCACACCATAAATGCAGGTGGGTGCTTCAGTCAAAAACAGCCTAGTTAGTGGCATGTGGAGGCTAGTGGATATCCCTTCACTATCTTTTCCCTGCATTGTTGCTGCCACAGCAGCTTCAGTGTTTAGACATGCAGAATGGTATCATCATCATGTCTATGGCTGCAACCCTGTTCCTGTGAGAAACCACCCACCAACAGAGTGGGCAGCAGGCTGCCCTGAGGAGTGTGCGTGGGTGGACTTGGAAACTCAAGCAGATCACATTACACATGAACCCTGGCAGCACTGCGTGTGTGTGAACAACGGCTCACCACTATTTGTAGGCAGCAGCGTGGGGCAGAGGTTAGACTACTCATCCCTAACATATGCAGGGGTGCAGAGGCCTGGATCATGGTGGGATAACAGGATAGTGTTATCATGGAAACGAAAACAGCTACTCCATGTTCTCACAGCAAACTGAATATGCTGTGTTTATGTGGTGTGTGTGCGTGTGCGTGTGTGAGAGAGAGCTATTACACATGAGTGTGCATGGCTATTATTCTCATGGTGTGTTGTCATTGTCAACTTGCTTCACAGGCATATCCATCATTATAAATTTTAGGCAGGTGTGCCCTACATTATTGACGCCATACACTGGTGCACACAGATTATGAAGCAACAAGACATTGCATGTAATACGTACACAAAAACATAAAATAAAGTCTAGTTGGCATCGTTCACCTGCTTATCTAATTAGTCCAACAACTCCAGATACACTTGTGTAACATCTTCTCATGCGTAAAATGACAAGTGGCGCGCCTAGACGTGCTCCTTACCTGGCATGAGAGTAAAAACAGTGATAGAAGGCTATGACCGAAGAAAAAAGGCCAAAAACTTAAAGTAAATGGCATGAGGTCTTGGACCAGCATTCCTCTTGCGCTGTTCTCGAGGACACTAGGCAGCGTTTCGAACAAATGAATGCAGTACACATAGGATTGGACTGTTTTGGAAATAACCATCCACCCTATCCAATTCAGCGGCGATGTGATCTGTGACAGGCGTCTCCACAAATAGTTTATGCCACAGTCATTTTGCTCTTGAAATCCCGTTGTCGGTAGCATAGGACAAGCAACACATTAAAATAACCCGCAGATCTCGATCATTCATATCTCTAAAAGTAGTTTTGTTTTTTTATTGGCACTCAAATAGCGACCAGATTCACGCCTCTTGGTTCAGCCGCTACTCCGTGCGATGATGTGAGGGCGATAGATGGCCCAGACCCGACATCCCTCCTTGGCAGCATACATGGGCGCAAAACCAATGGGCTGCTACTCAAGCCATCGAAGTTGAAGAAGAAAACGAAGAAAAAAAGGTCCTCATGAATACCGTGCGATACGATTCCTTACAGCGGCCGTGGACTCATCACACATCTCCCCAACTTATCTAGGCTAAACGTACGAGCGATCAGATCAGTCCCGCGGGCAGAACCAGAACCGAGGGTTAAACTGATGCATCCCCCTCCCTGGCTGCCAAAATACAGCGGGCTGTTTTATAGAGGAGCATCACCGTACCGCCGAGTGGAAGTAGTGCACCTCTCGCACACCATGCAGATCAGCTCATCCTGTTCAATGGGCTTTTCCAACCAGTCGCGAATTCTTTCAAAACAAAGTCCCGAAAGACAGGGATGGATTAAACGAGACACGTTTTAAGTGCTGAACCGACGCACACCCTGCTATTTCGAATGCGTCGACAGTGTCAATTGTGCTTTTAGTGGTTTGAGCTGAAAGTATAGCCTACAGTGCATGAGGCGAGTCTGTGAGGATGACGCTTGATAGACCGAATTAAAGTCAAGTACGCTAGTGAGAGAGGGAGAGAGAGAGAGAGAGAGAGAGAGGGGGGGGGGGGGGGAGATGGGTGGGAGAGAGAGACTTAAGAGGGGCTGGGGCACCACGTTATAGGAAGGACTTACTTAACTGTAGGGCCTATGGAAGATACAGGCCGAACAAATACCAGTGCATTTGTGATACAGGCTAGTCTACTGTCAGTACCTCAACTGTCTGTGCTCCAATGACCCTATTATATAGGAATGTTGAAATAAAGCCTAAACTTTAAGCATCCGTTGATAATGCTAAATGCACTCTATGTTTCTTGATCAAAAAGTGACCAACATTTGATCCATTTATTTTCACTGTTTGTTGTGACAAACAGGTTTGCAGTAAGTGACAGGTAGCTAAGCACATGCATTGTAATTCAGAGGGTCAGGCTCTGAAGGGCAGTTCCTAACACAGGAGTTGCATATTGGTTTATGAAAGTAGACAGGGCACAGCTAGCCTATAATACCGCAGTGCCAATGTGACAGGCCAGACACTCATTCATTTTCTTGCTCTGTGTTCCATACCTCCGTGCCATTTGGGTTGGACTTGGACAATATAGTGTTCAAAGATTAGTCAACCACATTCTTTGCAACTTCTTTGGGTGTTTTTCACTTAGAATTGCCTAAAGAACTATAGTATAGCAGACTATAAATAAATAGCATACATGCAGAAACATTTTTTGTTCTATATATTACCCTTAAAAGACACTGAAAACGCATTTTTTTCATTATAAACTCACTATAATATGGTGATGACACGTGGATAGCAATATATTAGTGCAGAACCATTTTAATCTTCAAGTTGTTTTCAAATTTTAATATTTCTATACAACACAATTAGATCTCAAATATCTCCTGAATATGTCTAACAATAATATTGTATTATAGTATATTGGCAGACAGACAGACAGACCAAAGTCCTGATGGAGCATTGTTGTGAATTCAAGAAATTCACACAAATAGGCCTAAAGTGGTAGTCTGAAGGATTAGTTGCGATTTTATAGATCTACATACAGTTTAAACAGAACTGGCTCCCAATTGTGTCATACGAGATATGACTTAATATTTGAAAAATAGAAAAATGGCATTTGTTTAAAAAGGAAAGGAAAAAAACACAATATGAGACAAGTGAAATATGTTTTAAAATATTCAACCAATAGCATGTAAATCTAAATCTTGCTTTCTTATGCTTTCTTGCTTATCAAAATTCAAACTTCTAAAAGCCAATGGTCCTGCTGCAGTGTGAATGACTCAACTGTTTGTTCGGAAATGCCATCTTTTGTTGTTTACTTGCTAATTATTGGCATACACAGCTTTTTGTAATCCGAGAAGTAGGCCTACATGGTTCAAGCCTGATTTATTGTATAGACCTACTCAGTCGTATGGTTCCCCCCCGCTGAAAATAACTGATCTTCGCATCACAATACATTGTGAGCTTGTAGATCTGCTATTTTCGGCACAGGACACAGTCCTACGACGAGTATAGGCATCAAGTTGACATATAGGCTACCCAGAGGGGACTGTTTAGTAGCTCAGCTACTTCAGTCTACTCAGTATTGATTATCTGACAAGAGAAAAGCACTACATCCCCTGGTTGCTTCCTGCTGGCTCACCTCATTCCACCAACACAAAATCTGCCATAACATAAATCACTGCCTTTTCGAGCTCAAATAGGAGACTGCTTGGCTCAAAGCAGTGGTTCTGAACGTGGGGTCCTGGGACCCATAGGGGTCCTTGATGGGGTTCCAGGGGTCCCCATAAATATATATATATATACAGTATATCAATCTTAATCATCAGCATTGCTTCATACAAGATGTTTACACAATAATTGCCTTTTTGATCATTGTCCGTTATCTCTCTACTACATAAATACAGCATGGAATTCTGTACAAAATCATATCCAATCTAACAATAAAAAATATTCTAAGATTTGTTTCTGTAGGACTAAATTTCATCAAATGGGGGTCCGTGGCTGAAATGTAAACTAAATTAGGGTCCTTAATATGTAAACGGTTGAGAACCTCTGGCTTAAAGGTAGGGCAACAGATAAGGGACAACTTCAGTAGTACTGTAGCTACTGTACCATATAGCCTACAAGCTTTTTTATATCATTATCTAGAAATGTCTTAAAATGCTCATTTCTGAAAAAGTGACTATAAAGATTGCAGGTTGGAATTGCACATGACATCACTAGTGGAGGAAATACTAGTGTATTTTGACTAGTAGGCTACTTATAATATTGGACTATAAATGTACATAATGTGTCTAGCATTCAAAAGTAAAACCAGCTATATTTGCAATGCTCTCCAAGACTGTCTACCGTTTGTGAAATTAAATGTATATTGATGATACACTTAAAGTGTCCCTGTATTTGTTTATAAAGAGCCTGGGTGACTTTGCCAGGTTGGACTTCTTCCACTCCTGACATCACAACCTTGATAGGAATTGTGCACTGATTTACAAAATGTATATATTTAGTGTTTGAGAATGCCAAATTATAACATAGGTTTTTTCACTTTATTTGAATTTACAACATTTAAAATGATCTGTTCTGGCAGGCAGGCTATGTTTACAAACTCAACCGTAAATCATATTGTGTGTATCCCAAAATTATATTAAGGCCCCAGTCAAACATGGAATATACATTTTCAGTGAAAACTGATGTACAATTTAGCCAAACTGTATCTCTTATTCACCTAAAGCTGCACAATGTAACTTTCCTCTTCTACCGCAGATTTGAACCCGGTTTCCTGTGCAAGTGCTGTCATTTTTACCATCGAGCTAATAGAGCCTGCTGCTTGCTCAGCGGATACATTTAATCTTGACCATCAGGTCACAATTCGTGTCAGATCCTGTGTCTGGTGACACATGACCTTTGACACAATCTAAACGTCTCAGAAGAGCAGGGAGACATAATACAACCACCCCAATTGTATAAGTTATATGCATTAACATACTGTAGTCTAGCATACAGATTTGACAAAATTAAATTGTATTCATAAAAGAAAAGTTACATAGTTCTGCTTTAATTCTGTGCTGTTTTATAGTGGATACAGATTGCCATCTAGTGGCTGACAATGTGATGATGTTTTCCAGCTGGTTAATAACTTTAAAGTTATTAGTAGATCAGCAACTTCCCTTGGCTCCTGATATCCAAATAATACCCCATAAACCAATTATGTATATTAAAGCTGCACTATGCAACTTTCCTATTCTACCCCGGATTTGAACCCCGTTCCCTGCAATAAGTTCTGACATTTTTACCATTGAGGTAATAGAACCTGCATGCCTGCTTGCTTAGGGGATAAATTGGGGATAAATTAAACACTGCATTGTAATTTACTGCACTAGTAAATTATATTTAAAGAAAATGTATAAAGCAAAGACTATTAATCCTATAAAATTAATTAAAGGGAAAAAGTACAGAATTGTATGTAGTTTAATATAATAGGAGCGGGTTACATAGTTGCATATGTAACACCCGGGCCGAAATAGGGGTTACTAACCTACATGAATTTAACACTACTCGACTACGCCAGTTGGAATTGCACCAACAACCAATTAAGGCTTTAATTTTTAGCAATACAGGTTCGTTTAGCAGAGCTTTAAAACTGGGTATGAGGCTCAGTGAAGACACCAGAAGATACAAAATGGACATTTTATTTTCATTTAAATTACACTTTAGGCCACATAAGAGATTAGTTCCAATCATCCTAAAGATACCATATATAAAATATAATGCAGCAGTAAAGAAAAATAAAGTTAATACACAGCACACATAGGGCTTTTCACATTAGTAATTAGTTTCACTGCACTGCAAATAGCACCACACAACTGAGAGGTTACTGCAATATAACTTTCACATGGCAAACATGGAACAATCTTCATTCAGTGGGTTAAACAATACACAATACAATAATTCAATACTTATAAGAACACATCATCATTACGTGCACATCATAAACTCACCACAGGACAAGCAGAGTGAGCGGACCATTGCAGAAAGATGCAAAATTACTGAGTCCCAACCCACAATATACATAGTCACATTATTGACCCCCATTCATGTACTTTCAGCATGTTACCAGTAATTAAAATCATTATTAAAACATACCATGGTCATGCTGGACCACCCTGCTTGCCTGTACAAAACAAATCTGATTTTGAACTCCAACTTCCTGCTTTTAAAAGCACTCCCAGACCATGATTGGACTGCATCAGATTGGCTCACCAATCCTGATGCACCAAGTCTTACATACACACCTGCACAGAACACAATAAATCACATCATTAGTATCAGTGACACAAACACATCCACACATTACTGGAGGTATAAGTCATTACATACACTAGAAACTCCACCCGGTTACACATAGTAGCCTATCTATGTATAGTATGGGAAATATACAGTATGATTTCTATCACATTTATTTATCACATGTATTTGGGGTCTGGCTGAGAGGAGCTTGTGCTGATTGCATGGTCAGCTGTAGGCTACTTGCTACTTAGAAAGTTACACTGTAAAATGCTCTCAAAGTTAGGCCGACCTGGTAGTCAAGTACTGTGTTTGCGTGCACACCTGACTCTGACTGCCTATTCTGGGTAGTGCTTGGGGGACCCAAAAGGTAGTTGGCCCAGGGGCCTCCATGAGTCTTAATCCCTCCCTGGTTGAGTGCCTTGTAGGTGGTGAGTGTATTCTGTGTTTGAGTGTGAGCCAGTGAAGATCTTGGAGGTGGTCTCTGGAGCGCTTACTGATGAGGACTTTGGTGGCGGTGCCATATAGGAGGCTGTTGCAGTAATGACGTCTGGATGTAACAAAGGCAGGGATGAGTGTTTCTGCAGGAGTGTGTGATAAAATAAATATCGAATAAAGAATAAAAGCAATAAGAAGATGACATCACATAAAAGCAAGTCTATAAAAATGGGTTTTAAAAAGTGATTTAAACTCATACTGTGTTACATTAATTTTAGTAGTCTGTTTTAGTAATAAATGACATTTCCGGTAATTTCTGGTACAGTACCTACACCATTTTGGCGTGAAAAAACATATTGTTTCATAGTGATAAGCAAAGTTGTCAAAAACACATTCATGCGGAATGGTTGTTAACTTACACATTTTGACTTTAAAAGGAGTCACTGATTCTGAAAGTCTTCTCTTCAGGCAGGTCATTCAAAAGCTGAGTGGCCCTGATGGCAAAAGCATAGTCCCCTTTAGATTTAAGGCTCGACTTCGGAACGGCCAGATGTGCCCCACTTGAAGATCTAATGGCTACAACAGTTTTACCGTAGGGCCAGGCCCAGAGGTGCTTTAAAAGTGATCCATAAAATCTATTCTTAATGGAGACAGGATTGGGGTGGTGTGATGTAATCACTTAGTGGTTTGTCTCATTCCTTATAAGTATTCCTTTTAATTGCATTATATTATTATATTTTTAATTTAAAAAATCTGATACTATTTGTTCTTGTTGCTTTTAGCAGTCTTCACTATCATTTTGTTGTTCCTGTATAAGTAGTGACAAATAAACCCTCTTGATTCTTGGAGGAAAGGCCAGACTGGGTTGCAGTAGTCCATGCAGATTTGAGAAAATACAAGTGGGACTTTGGTGATGGTTCGGAAGCTGGACTGGACAACTTTTCTTTAATGCTAACCCAGGTTTTAAGACATTCAATTAAAATGGTATGATTTAATGTGTCAAACGATCTAATGTGCTCACAACGTGTCACGGCACGTTGTGAGCTTGTATATCAGCTATTTTCTTCTCAAAGACGTTATTACATAAAAGCTAAAAGTTGGGTTGAAATAACTAATCTCTAAAATCTTTCAGAAAAATGGAAGATTGGCCTAAAATTGCTGATAATCAAGGTTAGCTTATTTGAAAAGAGGTTGGATCACATCATGTTTTGTTTAATAGATGGAGAAATGCCTGTTGCTAAGGAGCTATTTAAGAATCAAGAAAATACTGGGCCCAACTGTGTCAACAATCTCTTTAAGAAATGTAGTCGTAACAACATCACATGGTTGATTTCATATGGGATATGATTCAAATGGTGGATTCAAATTACCTTGAATAAAATTCAGTGGTGGGAAAGATTCGCTCAAATTAAATTAGAGAAGGATTTTAACTTTAACTGCCTTTTAAAATATTGTCCCCTTTAGTAGTTATTGTGGTATTTGTGAAGTACATTTGCACATACCTGAAATCTGCATTTACCCATCCTAACTATTTGGAGTAGCAGTGGTGTCCTCTAGATACTATGTACTCATGGGTGCTACTGTACACTATAGAAGGATGTGACTGATTGCATTTGGAAGCTTGGTCAGGTGATGAGCCCCATGGCTCAACAATGCACCCATTATATGCTGCCCTTGTAAGTTATGGTATCTATCAAACATTAGCAACATAGTCGTATATTTTTCTAGATGTTGGCTATGGATCAGTTGCTGTCTTACTGTTTAAATAACTTGTTTGTTACAGCTATCTGCCCGTATAGCTGCTGATATTAGTTTGCAGAGCTAGTAAAACTTAGACTGAAATGGCCTGCAAACCTCTCATCCATCTGTCTTCCAAACTGGCACACAGACAGGGGACACAGTGGGTTTTATTGGTGCCACTGTGCTTCCTCCCTCTTTCTCATTCTCTGTCACTTCAAAAGCACGGGAGTGGCGTGACAGGCCAGGGGAGGGGTGCACCATTGTTAATTGGCCTTTTGAGCAGAACAGAGAGGTGAAGGGGAGAAGAAGAGAGGAGGACAATAGGGTCTCATTGCCTCTTCAGAGCAAGAGGGATGCATCCCTCTAAAGAGATGGTTTGATCAGAGCACATAGACCTGCATGGATCTCACACTCTGAATTAGGGAATGGGACAATAATCAACCATTCAGGCTACAATTACATGTTGGGCCTGCACCCCAAACTAAATTAAAAGGCAAACCGCATGTTGTTTGATACACTGACCCATTAACATGTTATTCCACCTAGGGAGAGAGAGCACTGTTGAATAGCTCCTGCATGCGTGTGGCTCGAACAACATTCTCTGGTCATGGTGCACAACAGGGTGGTAGAGCACATGCTTGCAGTGTAGGTTACTTTACTAGACAAACGGCCTCCTCACATCTCACGCCACGCTGCAGCTAAGAGTACGTGGTTCAATGGAACGATAGGTACTTTTTTTTAAACTTTCAATAAGGGGATGGAGCTCAATTAGCATTTCACAAGTCCCTTTCCTCTTCTATTGCAACCTTCCCTGCCGAGCCATGCTTTCTCTAGGGATTGTCCTGTTTTGGGCTCTTTTTGCCGTTGGCAGGGTGACAGTATTCGAGTGTGCAAACTTGTGCTATTGTCCGCGGGCCAGAGGGAACCATGAGACCCCATAATATGACACAGGAAAATGTTTGCTGATGGCAATTCTATGGGCTTTGTCTAACTCTTTCTCCTTCATGACGACTCGATTTAAGTCTCTAAATGTTTGACTACAAATGCAGGAGTGCTATCCAGCTCCTTTCCCTTTGTCCCGCGAGGTTTGAATGAGTAATTCAGCCTTTGTGTCGCTCGATTGAGGGGGCAAACAGAAAGACAAGATTCTTGAGCGTTCAAGCCCCTTTCCATGGTTATGCACTCTTTAGATCCCCCTCCTCACCAAATCCTACATCTGACATCACTCATGGGGAGGGTGAAGGGATATCCAAAACAGTTAAGAAACTCAAGTTTAATAGTTTTTGTAATAGGCTAATGATGCATGTGTATTTCATCAAGATGTTCACTTACATTTGCACTGTAAAAATGGAAGTGTTGTTTAACGAGCACCCAGAATTACAGAAATACGCTTGTACAAGAAATATTGCATCCCCTAAGCTTTCCAAGGCGGATCTCCATGACAACAATTTGCAATGGTGAAGAATTCGATACCGGGGCACTCTGAGGCTGATTGGGGTGCATTGTGAGGGGCCTGGGGTCGCTGATTGGTTCAAGGAAAGCACCATAACTACAAGGAGTTTATATTCATTCAACTTGTTGAAGTGCTCAAACTGCAGCCTGGAGAGAATCTGTGCTCATACTGTGGCTTGGACAGCGTCTGATTTTGTTCAACCTCTCCGCAGTGAGTATTCTTGTAAAGCCATGTGGAATGAGTTACATCATGCCAGACTTAAGCATAGGCTAATTCAAATGCTTAAATTGTGTGATTTGCTGTGGTGTTAATGCAATAATGTACTCATTCTAAGCACAGCTTGTTAAATGTTTTTTTTCTTCCCCCCTTAAGATCTTCACAATGGACAATATCTTCTAGGATGGATTAACCGATTCAATTCATGGACAAAATGGCAAATCCAGACAGTGAGGTGAAAACATTGCTCAATTTTGTAAATCTGGCATCCAGTGACATCAAGGCTGCTTTGGACAAGTCAGCACCATGCAGACGTTCTGTGGATCATAGAAAATACCTGCAGAAACAACTAAAGCGATTTTCTCAGAAATATTCTAGAGTTCCAAGATGGCACACGCACAGGTCCTCCGAGTTTGGATGCTCCAAACCAGTGGGGACTATTCACCATTCTATGAAGACAAGCGAAAGAGTACATCAAGATATGCAAAATGTAGAGAATGTTAGGAACCCCACAGAAAATGCTAACGATGGCCAGGAGCAGGTGCCCATGAGGAAACGACAACTGCCTGCATCGTTTTGGGAGGAACCTAAGATAACCCAAAATAGAAGAGAGCATCTAGGACTGAAAAGGAGACACGGTGCAACCGAGTTCAGTGACACCGAAAAGAGGAAAAGAGGTTATGATGATGCAAAAGCAGCCTTATCTTCCTCCAGTCGCTCTATCGACAAAGAGACACTGAAACTGGACATGAGCTCTCACAATGTAAGTCTGTGCGGTTGTTGTCCCTTCCAGTACCATGGACACCAGGTGTTCCAGAGTCATATTGTTGTCCCTAATTCACCCGTGGGGCTGTGGGGCAAAGCAATAGGGGCTGAAACAGAGATATCTCAGCATCCATATGGACAGAAAATTCACACACACGTCGTGGTCAAGCCCATACCAACCAAACCCACTGTTGCATCATCAATTTTCAGTGTGTTTGGCTTCATTTAGTCGTGTTTATACACATGCAAAATAATGTAATTGTTAGGCTAATGATTTTAATGTTTCTGTTCCAGAGCCAGGCCTCTCTGTTTCAAACTTTTTTTTCTTACGCACTTATTGCTTGAGGCCACGCTATTGTTTAGTGACGAGGTTGCACTTGAAGGTTGAACGATTTTATTACTTTAATAAAATAGAATGTCTGATGACATTCTATTTCTGAGAATGTTATAGAGACATTGTTGAAAGAATGCCTTTTCTGACCAAGGTCCCAGATCACTGGTCATATATACAAAAATAAACTAAATGAATAGAAATGTAAATATTCTGATTTAGTTCTTTCAATCATGATTGACAGGTTGATTCACGTTGCACATACTGTAATGATTCATAGGTATAACTGAAACAAGTACATTTATTTTAAATAAAATCTTTCTATTCTTTTTGGCAATTTGACTTGCTTTAGTTTAGAAGTTTCTCTTTCTCTCTTGCACCCGCACTCTCACACACAGTGTTAAACATAGTAAATGGCACATTTAACTCGTAATTGTTACAGCTCACATAAATAGACACGAAAAAAAACATTTCCTATTTTAAGAGTGTAAACTTGACTTACAATTGAGGATTAACCCCCCCCCCCCCCCCCACCCCCCCTCAAACCAGCAGATTCATTATTGTCTGATTATCCATCATTATTTATCCTGAGCGTTAATTTAATATTGTACACTCTACACACTGACAATTTCACTTTGAATCAAGTATCAGGTTAGGCTAAAGATATTTGATGAGTCTGTCTGGCAGAGGGAGGCTGTTGACAGACAACAGCCTGTGTCTTCCCAGCTGGGCATTGATCCTTAGCCTGCACAGGTGCATCAGTGGACGAGGTGACACTATAGAGACAAGAAAGGAAGTAAGTCATGATTGATGCAGTCCTATACACAGTAAAATCCTTAGTGTGCATTTATCCATTTGTAACTCAGAGAGTGTACAAATATAACTACATGGACCCCTAAGGATTTTACTGTGTAGAATTATTAATACATCATTTAAAGATAAAGGTTAATAAATGGTAAAATATGCATATGTTGTATATAGCGCCTTTATCCAAAGCTCTCTCTGTGTGTGTGTGTGTGTGTGTGTGTGTGTGTGTGTGTGTGTGTGTGTGTGTGTGTGTGTGTGTGTGTGTGTGTGTGTGTGTGTGTGTGTGTGTGTGTGTGTGTGTGTGTGTGTGTGTGTGTGTGTGTGTGTGTGTGTGTGTGTGTGTGTGTGTGTGTGTGTGTGTGGTGAGAGCAGACGAGAAATTTCAAAGAGTGGGATTTGGTAAAATAGATCTGCAAAGATCTACAACAATATAGAGTGGTACTTTGTCTTATGATGAAATAAAAAAACTAAACAATTGGTCTTGGTTGAAAGGATTAAAGTTAAAGGAAAATTGCATTATATTTCACTTACATAGTTTGGTCTTTATGTCCATCCATTCCTCTTGGGTGTCCAGGAGTTCAGTGAGCCTGGAACACAGCTGAACTTGACCCACATAGTCCAGCAGCAGGTCTACAATTGGACCCGCCCCATTACGCCCAGCCATGGTTGAAAGCCATTCACAGAACTGGGGGTAAAAGAGATGCACCATGTTTCAGTAATTGTCTTAAAGTGTGTCTATACTGTGCATAATTGGTTATTATATACGGTATATGTGTATCTATATATGTAGATATTTGTAAATCTATGAAGTAGACAATTATCTCATTGTTCTTGCAAATGTAAAGCACCTGTATTGCCCCTTCTGGTGGTTTTGTGCAGGTTAAAGGAGGTACTCCATCATTATGCAGAACAGTCTGTCCATTTCCAGCACCAGTACTCATGTAAGATCTCCTGGAGGGTGGGTGAGGTGCATTGCCATATGTACAGGTAAAGCAGCTGAGGGCATTGCACCCGTTGTCCAAAAGGCACTTGAGCAGAGTGAGATTATTCATACACAGTGCAACAGCACCAGGGAAAGTGGTAGGATAAGCTGGGATGCTGGTGTTGACATCAGCTCCTTTTTCCAGGAGTAGGGACATGGTTCTGACACAGCCCTGCCTTATAGCCATTAGTAAAGGGCTTACTGGGTCCAGACTCAGACTAGCCCCAGCGTTCAGCAACAGTTCTGCTGTCTCTGTGCTGCTATTGGCTATAGCAAAGTAAAGGGCCGTGGTACGTTGATCAGCATACTGGATGGAGTGGCTGGGGGACAGTGTGGCGTTGACATCGGCACCTGTTTTGAGCAGCACAGCTGCCACCATGTGTCGGTTGTGCTCTGCTGCCAGGTGGAGGGGGGTAATCCAACTGTGACGAAGCCTGGCTCGACTCGTCACAGGGACAAGGAGGGACACAATCCTGTAGACATGACATGAAGATGTTTTTAAAACCACTTTAAACCTGGTGTCCCTATTTTGGGCATGTCATTACAGGCCAACATAAAAAAAGCAGATCTACATATCTAAAGTATAAAATAGGGTTTAAAGATGCAATCCATAAAGTTTTTTAGTGAATCATTTTGACCAATCTGATTGGTAAAATATGTTAATACTATATAACTAACACCGCTGTGGGGGTTGTAGATGGTCTAACTGCTTTTAGGTATTGCATGAAGGTACCCAGGTTCAAGGACATGAAAGTAACAGGTCAGAAATGCAAGGTACTTTTTTTGACAGACTGAGCAGTTTCTATGGTCATTGGTACAGCTCCAGTTTCAAGCATTGAACTATACTATATTATTGAACTATATTATTACATCTAACAATTAAAGAAATGACCAAAATCTAAGTGTAAATGCTGCAGCTGTATTCAAAACTTAGTATAATAAACAAGCTGTGGTTTCTTAACTCACTCATGGTGTCCATACTGAGCAGACATATGCAGAGGTAGCAGTCCTGAGTTTGTGGGCTTGTTGGCATCTGCGTTGTTAATGAGCAACATGGCAGTTATCTCCTTGTGTCCATTTTTACTTGCCTCGTACAGTGCTGTTACCCCATCACATGTCTGCATGTTCACATCAGCACCTAAACAAAAGCATTCCACCTTTACATCTTGAGGATTACCATGATAATAATAATAATAATAATAATAATAATAATAATAATAATAATAATATTTGTATACCACGTATTAAACAGAGTTATAAAGTGTTTCACACAGTATCAAATATAAAAAACATCAACACGTTGTGTGCAAGAAAAAGAGCATAAAACATAAGAACACAAAAACAAACTGTAATCAGGTAGTAAAAGTAAGTCTATAAAAGTGTGTTTTAAGAAGTGATTTGAAAGTGAACACTGAATTTGCTTGCATGATCTCCTCAGGCAGGTCATTCCAAAGTACTAACTGGGGCCTTGGTGGCAAAGGCCTGATCGCCTTTTGTCTTCAGTCAAGACTTTGTAATGACCAGAAGGGCCCTGCCCGAGGATCTCAGGCTGTGCCTCCTGCTCATACGGGGTTAAAAGTCCATGCAGGAGGGGGCTAGATTGCGCAGTGTCTTAAAAGTAATCAATAAAATCTTTAAATCAATACTAACCAATGAAGGGAGGCTACAATTAATGGTGATTGATTGCATACTTTAGTAGTCAGAAATGTAAGCAGCACTTGGTACAGTCAATCAATAAGGCTAAAAATCTGCTGTATTAATCTAACTTAAGAGTGTACAAATTGTGTACACATTTACCGTGTTATGCAATATCAAAGCGGATATGTTGTACGTAGAAAAAGCAATAGAACACAATCAAACAGTGAATGCCTACCTTTCCCAATAAGGTAACACAACACCTGGAGGTGTCCCTGCTGAGCTGCTATGATGAGCGGCGAGATGCTGTAGGTGTGTGGTGGGTTGAGTGTGGCTCCATCTCTCAGAAGCATCTCACAGATGACTGTATTGTTCCTGGACACTGCCTCGTGGAGCGCTGTCCAGCCTTGACCACAGCGCTGGTTGACAGAGGCACCAAAGGACAGAAAGAGGCTCACCATGTCTTCATTATCCCGTTCACAGGCTGTGGGACCAGAAATAATACAGTAACACAACACTTATTTTATAGGGATGTACTGTACAGTATGGGCAGAAGTAAAGGCGCTGGTTCCTTTTGTATTTTGCATACATTCAAATTGATTCTATGGGCGTACCTTTGTACAATGGGGTTTCTTTGTTCTTGTTGCTGATATCGGGGTCTGCACCTGCCTCCAGAAGGCACCGCACACAGGACAGGTGTCGGCCGGACACAGCCAGAAGCAAGGCTGTCTGCTCCTGCAGGGTGCGCTTATCTACTGAGACTGGATGGGCTAGAGTAGAAAAGATTCCACGAAATGACTTGTTTACATACAGTATTTGTTTATTAACAGTACAACCATTACCTGATTGAAAAGAATAAACCGTATGTTTTTTCATTGTTACATGCACTGAAAGTCCATCGGTTTGAAAGGAATTGCTTTCCAACTGACAGACTTTCAATGATGCTTTCAGTATTTACCCTGCAGTAGTGTCTTCATGCACTCTGTCTCTCCACAATAGGCTGCCTCGTGCAGAGGTATCCACCCATCACTGTTCTCCTTCATCAGGTCTTGTGGACTAGAGACTGCAAGATCATTCACAGCCTTTTCATCTCCTCTCCTGATAGCCAAGATGACTGGATCAGCAGCATCCCTTTCAAAACAGAACATTCCAATCAATTTATTTTGATTCAATTTTAATGTTTTGTCAGTGATTGTCAATAGTGGATATTATGCACTTGGCTATTTATAAACTATTATTATCTACAGAGTATGTTATGCTTGGTTGCCAATGCTTCTCAGCACAGGCTAGCCACATCTGCACTTTCAACCTATCTATACATTGGCTATTTGAAATTAGCCGATCTACAAGCTCACAATGGAACACATTGTGAGCTTGTAGATCTGCTATTTGTCTGCTATAAGTCTCGAAAGAACAACACAAATCTGGTATCTTAGCTGTGTCAAGCTATAAGATCCCATAAAAGACTATCGACCTTAAATTGCCTTTTCTGCCTACATAGTTTGTATTACTGTGGAAAACAAGGACATCCAAGACCCTCTGTCTGAACATTGTAAATTGCCACATTACCGCCGTGTCTGTCAAATGCAACAAAAGACTCACTCGCACTCTGACGTGCCGTCGCTCAGCCGTCGCCTGTCAGTGCATCTCGTCCTATCGCCGGGCCGTTTCGCCGACGCGGATTTGCTCTTATTCCCGACATTACGAAATTGTGACAAGTACTCTGAATACCTGAATTTCGTCATTGTGGCTCCAGTGTTCGCTACAATGTGACGGTGAAGCAATGACGATCATCTGTGGAGGGGACACATTCACAGCAGCGGGGGGGCTCAGCTGTGCTCTTGGATTATTTTAGGACCGTATTGTCACGCGGGAGGTGACGGCATATCCATATATGTCAAGACACTCCAACATTGAGAGATAAGGGAGACAGATGGGAGATAACGTGTAGGCCAATTCCCTGACACTCTTAAAAAAAAGAAAGTAGGCCTAGATGACATGAAATGCAGAAAACACTAGTGCAGACAGACCACATCAACGTTTGATCTTTAGCAATACATTTAGCATGTATGCAAGATTTATCAACATCCTACTGCATATAACTATGGAAATTACTTTGAAACAGCCGATAAGCATTATGAGATGGAAGTAAAGATATGAAGTATAATGACAATTATAGGCTATGGGTTGAAAAGATCTGACAATATTTTCTCACTGTGCTATAATTTTATGATGTCCGGCGGGATTTTTAAAACGTGCGTGTTAATTATGTCAAATGCTGTATTACCATTTGGCTATGTTTCTGCATGACTACGCCACCAAATTAACCATAACCAACCAAGTGCATTATAACAGTCAGTCAAATACCTTCACTGCTGATATAGACAGCGATGTGTAATGCTTTTTATACATTAAGTATAAAAAGCATTACAAGCTATCAAACTCTGTCATTAAGCATGGCAATTCAGGACTTAAGTTTGATCATCTGCAACAACAAAAAGCTGTTAACTCATGCAGTAGGCCTACAGCAGTCTGCAAAACTTTTAGTTTAAACTGATTAAGTTTAACCTAAATGTTATTCATTAGATAAATACACCACTTCAATAGTTTATGCACAAATGGCTTGAACTTATGCATTAGCCTACGTATGTGACCTCTGCTCACCTTAAAGGGTTTATTGTTGAAGTGAGGAAATCATGAGAATAGGTGGTAAACCTGGCTCTTTTGCCAATGTTCATTCTCTGGTATATCATCCTGGATTGTGGAACTGAGATCATCACAGAAGTAGTTACTGTGTGGTATCCAAGGACTGAGCCTGCTGTCCTCATAGCCCAGTTATGATGTTAGATGATACTGCAGGAAAAACATGGACCAGAACACAAAGATATTACAATCATAGTCTTAATAATTAACACAAAAATGTAGTAGTATAGCCCATCAAATGTCCCTGGGGTAAAACTCAAAAAAATAGGAATAAGTGCACATACAGTCATGTAATTTCCACATGTGTAGTAAGGTACAGTAGGGGCTGCTGAGCTACACTCCCAGAGAGAGAGCACCAGCTCCAGCCATGCATGGCTGCCTTTTAAGGGAATGTTCTACTTTGTTTAGTTCCACTTGATTCTGCTGCTCCAAAGGCTACACACACACACACACACACACACACACACACACACACACACACACACACACACACACACACACACACACACACACACACACACACACACACACACACACACACACACACACACACACACACACACACACACACACACACACACACACACACACACACACACAGACGTGAGGCACTGAGGCTGTAAAGTGTTTTGAGAGTTATGGATATATCCATAACTCTCAAAACACTACGATGACACAGAGCTTAGATAAGTGTCTTAGGGGCATTTATTGACCCATGACTCATTCGGTGAAATTACCACATTGTAAAATCCTTTGTGTATTCCATTTTGGTTCCATTTGTACAGTGTACACTCTCAGGGTTCAATTAAAACTCAGGATTTTACTGTGCAGAGAATTAAGGGAAAACATTCTTTCTCCAGATGATAAAACACATAACCCATAATACATTTGAATACATTGACCAAGAGAGAGAGAGAGAGAGAGATAAAACCATATATTCAGTTTTTTTTTTTTTTTTTTAAACAATTCTTCATAAAGAAGACTCAGACTTGCTTGATTAATTGGCACATTTTATTCAACACACAAAAAAGTAAACAGAGGAAAGTAGAAGAAAATAGTTAAATGAAATGCTTTGAAACAATAAACACAAATTAAATGGTGCATGTTCAAAAAGGAGTAGGAAGAAGCTTACACACTCTGTACCACTTCATATCATATGTATACCCCATACTATATATTACATGTATACTCATAAGCTATATATAATACACATATGTACTTATACTTACTATATATTACATATCTATAAATGTACATCATGCACTCATATATGCGTATTTATAATTACTATATTCCATACATAAATGCATCATGCATTCACTTGTATTTTACTTATACTGTACATACTTACATAGTCATCTCACACCATATTGTACATAGTAGGCTACCATACTCACTTATAAACTTATCTTTGACTTTGTTTCTGATCCAGTGCATGCATGCCGCAGTCTGTATCTCATCTTCATGTGTTTGACAAATGGAGGCTATTGTCCTGCCCTGTGTGAATTATGTGTCTATAATTAGGCTATCTCAGTTATAGGCAACACAATATCATTAACATCAGCACCAGGCATGTAGGTCACCTTACCAATTACAGATGCTAGTTCCACTATGCTTCTTTGGAAGTGTTCCCGGACTTGGATCCTGCTGTTTGTGTGACAAGAACAAGTCTCTCAGCATATCTGTACAACTGGATGGACAAGCCCATCATACTGCAAATTTCAGAGCTTCACTGCATAATGGTAGGCAATTAGGTAGTCAGACACAACTTTGGTTATTGACAAAGCATATTGCACCACACCAGTGGTGCAAAGTAACTAAGTACATTTACTCAAGTACTGTACTTAATTACTTTTGAGGTATTTTTACTTTACCAGAGTATTTCCAATTTTCAGTACTTTTACTCTTACTCCTACATCTCTGAGGCAAATATTGTACTTTTACTCCTCTACAATTATTTGACAACATTAGTTACTTATTACTTTGTAGATTTTTATTATTATTACAAAACATACATTAACCACCCCTCCCTCTCTCTCTCTCTCTCTCTCTCTCTCTCTCTCTCTCTCTCTCTCTCTCTCTCTCTCTGAAATGGAACGCCCCCTGGCAGTTGCTATGGTAACGGAGAAACGATCCCGGTGCATTCCCTAAAGTCTTGCCGTTGGTTCCTCGGAAACCGAACACAATCTAGGAAAAACAGCCCGGAAAAGACACGCTTACGATTTGTATAAACAAACCACAAAGTTACAAAGAATTGCCACTTTTCAGGAATTTTGCTCAACTGTTTACGCCACAGGAAACTTGGAAAATAAAAAGTTGAAAAGCTGAAAAAAGAGAAACATGGCGAATTCCTCTCTTCATTTCTTAGATAAAAATGACCCTCGTCTAAAGCTGATAGTGGAAAATAGAATGAGAAACATTTTTGTAACGCAGTTGGAAGAGACCAGGTAGGCCTTTGCTTTTATTATCCGCAGCCTATTCAATTTGAACACATTGCTTCTAGGATGGCTGTAGCAAATTCATAGTTATGTTTCTGATAATAAATGTTTCCAACAATGAATTGTTTTAATCCATTTAAAATGATAGCCTATAAATAATTTGATAATACATAATTTTCTACCATATACAGACAAGAAGAAAATGTCAACCACATACCTGTTATAACAGAGGTAAGAAATTAATTAGAACAAGCAAATGAAAAGTCCAGATGTCTTTTAACAGATATTTTGTTGCTTGTGATGATGCACCAGAGCCCTTGGCACTAGATGTAAAATTAAGCAAAACACAAAATCTGTGTTGTTAAAATGATTCAAAAAGGGTTAAAGTAGCTAAACTGATTTTGATGCTATATTTTGCCGGGGACCCCCTGGAACCTCATCAAGGACCCCTGGGGGTTCCCCTGACTCCACATTGAGAACCACTGTTTTACACTGATGAAAATTAAGTCATTTTATCCATAGACTGCCAGTCAAATCTTGGAGACGGGTGTAAACACCTTGCAAAAGACTCTGGTGGTGAAGAAGCAGAGTGAGTTGGATGAGGTGGATGGGCAACTAGCACATAAACGGCAAGAGTTTAAAGATCACATGCAGGCCCTGGCTCGGAGGAGAGCTGAAATGGAACAACAACATCAGGAGGTCAGTCTGCTAGCCTTCTGCAGAACCACAGTGTTAACATGTTGTGTTAAATGTTGTCTGGTATGGGAACTGTACAGAGGATAGTGAGAGCAGCAGAGAAGATCACAGGTGTCTCTCTCCCCCCCATATATCTGACATATACACAGACCGATGTGTCAGAGAGGCCATAAACATAATGACTGACTCCTCCCAGTCTCCCACCCTTCCCACCATCTCTTTAAACTATAGCATCAGGGCAAGCACCAGTAGGCTGTCCAACAGTTTCTACCGCCAAACCATCAGAACCCTGAACGCTCGCCATACAACTGCCCCCAAAACCAACATATTGAGATGAATAGCACTTTTAAATAGTGCTGTATCTATATTGCACTTTGAATGCATCAGCACTTTTTTAGTTTTGACCATGTTGTCTGCTCTCTCTCTACTTTGCCTCTTTTTAATGTGTTGTTGTTTTTAAACGTGACCAGCACCATGAGTAGCGGAGAACAGTATTTTGCTCCCTTGCATGCCTAGTGTGTATTATGGAAGTATAACAATAAAACTGTACTGTATATTTCAGTTAGTGATGGAAGTTGAGTTGACATTGACAAAGTTGACAAAGTGAAGTAAATAAACTAGACACCCTCTGGGTTTGTGTCTTCATTCTAGACCAAGGATAAAGCTAAGAAATTTGAGAGGTTTGTGGAAGATAATGAAGTGAAGCGCCATCGAGCTGTGAAGAAGTATCAGGTTGCCAAGAAGCAGAACATTCAGAAGCAAAGAGAAATAGAACACTTGACAGAACAGCTGGAGAAACTTCAGGTCAGGTAAGAGATTTGATCATTGCCTTCCTAATATGACGATAAAAACAAATATTACATTAATGTGTTACTAACAATTCTTGTCTGATGCTCTGACAATGACATTTTATTCAGTGGGATCTTCATCACCTGTCTAAGATTCCATTGGCTTTCAAAACACTGTCACTGTCATTGACTAAATGTTGGAACATCAGAGAAGAGCTGCAAGCCATCTTTATTATTTGGATATTACTCATTTGTTAATTTTTCACCTCAGCTTACCCCCATCTTACCCTACAGAAAACACGATTTGAAAGAGAAAGTGGCGAAATACAAAATCTATGAGGACTATCTGATGAAAATACTACATTTTCTCCCTGAGAGTAAGTTCACTGTCAAGTTCGTGTTTACTCCATGAGTGGAATTCAGTGTCAGCCTGCCCAGCTTGTTTGGCTAGCTTGACGTAATCACTTAATTATACTCTGGCAGTAAGACGTGCTGTGTTGTATGATGTCATTCAGAATACCTTGAGTATGGGTCTGATTCTTTGGTTATGCCAATCATTCGGCGCCACGACACTCTGTCCATCACCCACCAGGACCTGGTGCAGCGTGTGGGGCGGCTGGTAGAGGAGTTGGAACAGGGTCAGCGTCAAATGGAGATCCTGAAGCAGGAACACAACACCAACAAGCTGGTGGGGCATAGAATTCATATACAAACATGCTTACATACCACTGGCATATGCAACATTTCTACCATGGACAGTGTGAATGTCTTTTGGTGTTCACTACATTTTTCTAGCAGATGACCAACAAGGAACTGTCTGAGCTCCAGATTCAGTGGGACATCCTCAGGGAGAAGAACAAACAGAGAGAAATGAATGTGCTGATGGATGAAGGTCAATCCAGAGACCAGGTGTGTATTAAAATGTAACTTGATTAATGTGTAGATGTGACCTTTGCATGGACGTGCTCTCACAAATACTGTTATGCTGTTTCAGGTTGAAGAATTTGCAAGGTTGCTTATTGCTATGAAGAACCTTGGAGAGCAGTGCTACTTAGAAACCTATGATCCTCTTGAAGACATGGACCTGTTGACAATGTTGGACATGATAAAGGTACTGTAGTGTCTCTTGGTATTAGTTGGACATTTACAAAACTCAAACTGCCATTCTCAACTCTTGCCTATTCTCATCTGCAATTTCAGGAGTACATTCTGGAAATGGCAGACAGAGAGAAGAAAGCTGCAAGACTGATGGCGTCTGGGTCTGCAGTGACATTTGTCACTGATTTAGCAAACAAAAGAGAGTCGGCATCATTGAAGATCAGCAACAGTAGAACAGAACTTAAAAGTTCAAGTAAAGCCAGTGGGAAGAGTGGAATGTCAAGTTGACAAGAAAAAATAGAATAAAAATAAAATATTTGGTATGGAAAATGCAAATAAATGTACTTTGACTTGTATCATTATGAATACAAGGTTTTGTGTGCAGGTCAACTTCATTTCATTTGTAAATATACATTTATTTGCTACAAGTATATTCATTCTTGCTATTCAAGGCTTTTGTCTGGCGGAGTTAATTAAATAATTAGTGATTTGAAACGGGTAATTCCAAGTTCAACAGGTGATTGTTATAATGATTCAGTACAAAACAGATATGTAAATGTCTTGTTCTAAAGAGGAATTACAGCATTACAAAAATAATCAAAATTGAAGTGTTTATAAAAATCCTGACGTAAAACATCAAATAATGTGCTGCTGTATTGTTTTCACTTTAACATGGTTCACTTTTTTTTAACATAACCCTACTTTTTTGTAGGCATTAAAACAAGTTTTAAAATTTGTTCTGCAATATTTCACCCCTTGTTTGAAACAAGTAAACAAGTATCATGTCAAATGTGTAAACAAGAAATATGAACATTTGTGCAATATTTCACTATGTGTATTAGGCTATTTTTACATTTTCTACAGTCAAAATATGTTCAGATGTGATCAATGAAAGTGTGAATGTAAAACCGTAATTGACAGACTGGAAAGGAAAAACATTTGAAATAAAGCCATGATTCATATTAAAAGCATTAATTGTGACTACTCAATAAGACATTTATGAGCAAGAAAACGCATGACCAAGAACAGTCCACGTACCAATGCAACTAGTCGCAACTCCTTGCAACAAAACCGTTTTAAGGCCAGTCCACACCAATGCAACTCCTTGCAACTGTAATTTGGAATAATGGTTGCAAGTAGTTCTGTTGCAAGGAGTTGCATGTTGCAAGGAGTTGCGTCGCAAATCATTGGTGTCAATGTAACTCGTTGCAACAAGACCGTTTTAAGGCCAGTCCACACCAATCTAGCTCTGGTGCATAGCGTTAAGGCCAGACCGCACTAATGCAACTCCTTGCAACATGCAACTACTTGCAACCATTATCCCCAATGGCAGTCGCAAGGTTGCATTGAGGCGGTCTGGCCTTTAGAAGGAGTTATCCTTAACTCCTTCTCTAACGCTATGGACCAGAGGCAGCTGAGCTAACACCAATGCAACTCCTTGCAACAAAACCGTTTTAAGGCAAGTCCACACTAAATGCAACTCTGCAACTGCCATATATGTGATAATAGTTGCAAGAAGTTGCGTCGCGATTCACAATTGGTGTGGAGTCTGTGGACAGGCCTTTTAAAACTGTACTGTCCCTTTAACACAAGCACGTGGTAGAGTTAAATAACCGGATGTCCGAAAATGGAAAAACAAACAAAATGCCTCGACAAGAATCGACATGATGATCGACTACTCACTGCAACTCTGACATAAAGCAGCACGCCATAATAACCACACACTATCACCTATAGATCCGATTTCCCTGGTTATTTACCTAAACAATGCCCTCCTCCGCAACCCGGTACAGAACAATTCAACTAAACGACATTGCGACGCTCCTGTGGTATGTGGTGGGTTTGTTGATCGATAGTTACCACGGCGTCGCTCGCCGAAAATAGCCAATCTACAAGCTCACAATTAAGGCACAGTGGTTATTTTTCGGCGAGCGACACCGCCATACGACGAAGCATCTTAAGTGTCTTTGATGTGTGTGATGTAGTGAATACTGTCAAGTGTTTGTTTCCAGTGTTGCCATATATTGTGAGAGAAATAAGCAACCAGGTCTAGGAAAACAAACTCAAAAGAAGCAACAGGAGCACTTTAAAGTAAACCTATTTGAATTGGCTATTTGAAAATAGCCGACCTACAAGCTCACAACTGCCATTTTCAAAAACTCTTGCAATAAAATGTGGAATATTTGTGAATCATTCTAACAACACAAATGCTCCCTGGTTCCTGGCACTAAACGTTTTCATGAACATATTTGAGAACCACTGGTTTAAATATATATATATATATATATTGGGAAGCACGCCTAAATAAGCAAGTACACTTTAGCCACAAGCCCAATTTTTACAAGCAACTTTACAGGAAAAAAAACCCAAAGTCGC
The DNA here is from genome assembly GCF_963454915.1 of Gymnoscopelus microlampas. Taxonomy (NCBI): domain Eukaryota; kingdom Metazoa; phylum Chordata; class Actinopteri; order Myctophiformes; family Myctophidae; genus Gymnoscopelus; species Gymnoscopelus microlampas. The sequence goes on from NC_139957.1 coordinate 30,721,302, forward strand.
TTATAATAAGCCGACATGGCAACACTGTTTGTTTCTCTGCAGAGATGGAGCCACCTAGTCTTGTGTCATGCAGAGAGGACTTGTCGCTGTCCGTTGAGCAAACGACCGATGCCAAACACAATGTAGTGTATATGAGGGCAACAATACTGGTTGGCAATAATAATAATCTCTTTTTACATGAGCGGCTCGGATGTATTCATAATCTTTAAACCTGATGTCTTTGCAGGATTTACGCAGCCAGTTCTTATCCGTGAGAAAGATCCGTGGCGATGGGAATTGCTTCTACAGAGCTTTCTGCTTCGCTCACCTAGAATCAATTCTGCAAAATGTTAGAGCTTTGGACTGGTCAGTTATAAGATTATTATTACATTTCGCTGTACCAAACGATTTTCTTTAACATAATATGAGCCTTGACAGCCCATTAAACATGATCTCGCCTTGATGGATTCCATTTCAGGTTCAAGGAGAGACTAATAAAGAGTGGGATAGATGTCTCTTCTGCCGGATTCGAGGAGAGCTCCTTCAAAGATCATCTGACCACAGTGAATCACCTTTAACTTTTCAAATAACTAGTCTATACAATTGATTAAAACCCTGCTGCAGGTCAATGAGGACCACTTTCTTCGTCATGATGACTCAGAAACTTCTTATAGCAGAGATTTGTATCAGAAAAACAATGAACAAAGCCATAAGGCATGTCACACAGAGGACGTAATGGGCTGGGCTGTCATAAAGCAGTGAAGTGATTCATGAGGTTGAAAGGGGGCGCATAGTATTAATGTGATCAGTATGTTTTAGGCCGGGGCACAATAGCTTAATCCTTTCATTGGGCCCCAGACAGAAGACCCTTTTAGGAAGTAGCTATAACCACTAATCATACGTTTGCTACCATAATTCTGGGTTGGGCCTTCTACACATACCTTACATAAGGGAGAGAATAAAAATACCCAGTTAAAAGCAGTTAAAAAGGGGGATACATACTGCAGACGCACTATTAATGAGGTAATTACAGTATGGTGATTTAACAGGATTCAGGGGGCAGATTGAGTATCGTGACAGACTTAAGGCTAGTTAAACTAACACTGGTTTAGTAATTAAGCCAATGTATTGTTGGGTGGGTATGTAAGTTGTTCAAGGAATATAGATTAATGTTATGACTGACAAGGAAAACTGATAATAGTCACCCCAAAACACTATTCTGTTACATGACAATATTCTGGTGCCTTGAGAAAAGAATGCACAAATTACGTTTTATTTTGGATTAATATAATAAAATAACAGGAATGACAAATATGATTGGTACTGTGTTATCTGTTAAAGCTCATAGAGGTTGTGGAGCAATGCCAAGCTGATGAGCAAGAGGCCACCCTGCTCAAGCTCTTCAATGAACCGACAACCTCGGACAGTATGGTTCAGTACCTCCGACTGCTCACTTCTGCCCACCTGCAAAACCATGCAGACTTCTTCTCTAACTTTGTGGAGGCACCCAACCTGATGGACTACTGTAAACAAGTTAGTAAACTGTTGCTGCCCTCTAGAGACAGAATTGTGGGGCTCACTAGCATTACACTATCCAGATTAGTCAAAATATGTTTTGCTCTACATGATCTATGGGTCTTCTTTTAGGAAGTGGAGGCCATGGCAATGGAGTGTGACCACGTGGACATCCTGGCTCTGTCACAGGCCTTAGGTATTGGCATCCACATCATTTCAATGGAGGGTGACACACAGGAACTGGTCCACCACATAATCCCAGAGGGAGCTCAACCCTCTCTGCATCTCCTTTACCAAACTTCCCATTATGACATTCTTTACCCAAGAGCTGACCCATTCCATTATGTTAAGTAATGTATGTAACAAAAACATTTTTCAGCGATGCTTTTGATATTTTGAAATATCTTTTATGTGAAATTTTTTAAACAATTACATAAATTCAATCTGTATTTATTACACATTAACTCAACATGTCATTGCTGTGGCTGTTTTTTCTTATGTTTCTGTTTCTTTTTCTGGTTTGAGACACTGGTTATTGCAGTCTCCACACCTGCGATCGGCAGCTGGGGCAGGTTTAGCTTTCCCATCTGAGTTGGGTACTTGGTCCTTATCTCATGCTTGAACACAGGCTGGGCGAGCACATGCTTCAAGTGCTTCTTCATCCCCTTAACCAGTTTCTGCTGGTCTCGGTCATGCTCCTCTCCACCACCTGAAAACAGAGATCATATTCAAATTCAATTCACCCTTCGCTAAGCCCACTCAACTCTTGACCCAAACCCACTCAACTCTTGCCAGATCAAGGTCTGGCAAGCTGTAGCCAGAGTGCAATTTTTTTTTGCACTTGCAGATTCGTCTGGTCCCAGGCTAGGCAAGCTGTGCTTCACCAAATGACAAGGATTTCCCCATATAAATAATCAATAATTTTAGGAGCAAGAGCTTCAAAATCTCTTCCTAATATAGTCAACAAGGCCTGCAGTAGGCTATGCACTGGAAAAATGTGCATTTCTTCCAGTGCAACTAAAATACAGGAAAATGGAGAAAAGGAGAAACAGTATCCAACTCAATCAACTTTAACGTCACTATCACCGGACAGGAGTTTTCATGTACCGCACTGTAAGACTACAAATAGTTGCAGTTAATAAATAGACAAATTAATATACTTTAACGTGCGGAATCCGAAACAGGCAACAGCCAGGTGGTGTTGTATACAACACCTGTACAAGTTGTGCTGTGATTCTGAATTTCTGGTGTTGAAATCGGAACTCAGAGATTTAGAAGTTACTGAATGTCTCCATAACACATACATCTGCCATCAAAAATATTTTATTAAACTGTAAAGGGGGTGAAAAATGGGTGAAAAATGCCTCCAACCGCTTTCTGGGTACGTGGAATCTGTTGCTGGTTCATAGTCACCATTGCGTTATCGTGGTATTCCCATTCTTGCTATTAATGTTGCAAATGATTGTGTGTGCGGGCGATTTTTGACAACTATGACAGGTGACGGAAGAGTGCCAAACCATATGCCAGTTTAGCAACTAGCAGTTGGGGTGGGATTTATCGAAGGGTCAACTGTCTGCATATGAACAGATTTATATGATAATTTGCTGCTTCTCAACAGAGAAATATCCTGAGTATTGATATAACTGACTCTCCGAGTGGAAACATTTACTATTACGGGTCTATGTTTCCACTCATACAACCTTGCAACACATTAACTCTGGTGTCCCTGTTTTGAGTAAATCATGGCTATCAAGATAGCCTATAGTAGGCCTATATGCTTAATTTATACTCCCTCATCTGGTCGTGTGGCAAAAATTGCCGAAATACAAGCTCACAACGTGTTGTGATGCGACCCAATGTATTAAAGCTTGTAGATCAGCTATTTTTGCCATGCGACATCATCGTGCAATGAAGTCTAGATCAGGCTTAAGTGGTTAAATTAACAATCTGAATTTAATTGTACTGTATAGCTAGTTGGACTTGCCAAGCAAGACGTCATCATCCAGATCCACATCTAGGGCTTCCGCTGCTTTTTTGAACCAGGAATTGTGCTGCTTCTCTTTGCTGTTGTGGTACTCGATCTTCTCGATTTTCCTGGCCAGGTTTACACGTTCCTACGCATGAAAGTATACACATTACACACACACCAAAAAAATCTCACCGGAAAAGGACTGGATCGTTATAGGGTCACTATCAAGCTGTTCATGTGCAATTCAGTTAACAGTTATTAGTGTATAGAAATAACACTATAATAAAAAATATTTATACTGTTTCAGCCTTTGTCTACAGTTCCCATGATGCATTTCACAGGCAAGCACTAGCCTGGCACATCTATTCAGTCTATCAATGCTATAAATTACATCCGATTCATATTTTCTGAATACAATAATAGTGAGCAAGGACAATGTCATGCCCACTGAGTAGTGGTAGTTTTCACTTTCAGATTATATTTTACTAGGGTAAACTTTCAAAACAACTTATGTGGCGTTTCAAAGACACAGAAGACTTTATGGCACCTAATGGAACATTAACAGTACAAAAACAATTCCAATAGATGTGTGAAAATCGTGATAGTGTCCCTTTAATGTTGATTTCGACCTCACATCGTGATTGGCTGAGACATTCTATTCTACTCTTAGGTGCCAATATCTCAGATAACAGCACCTTAGCTTTCCTGTAGCCTAACCTCGTTCCCAGCTTTTCTCATCTCACAAGGAGGAAAGCCTGGTAAAAGAACTATGGCAGAAAGTGTCTATAGGTAGGGCTGTCATGATTACAAATTTAAGTTGACGATTAATTGTCACACAAATAATTGTGATTAACGATTTAATTGTGTTTTTGGCATTGAACATTAGAACATATGAATTGAATACAACTTAAAAATGTTGTTTGGTTTTTAGGCATAATCACAAATTGCAAAGGGCATTATGACAAATAAGTTACCTACAAAGACATTAACGACATATTTAATAATTGTTTACATGTGATGCGTTGTAAGCTTGTAGATCTGCTATTTCTGATTTTTTTTAATAGTATATGAAAATGTGTGAACATTTTTTAACAAGGAAACGATTATGACGATTATGCAAAAATAATTGCTATTATCTAAAATAATTGCTATTATCTCAAATAATTGCGATTATACGGTTATGTAATAATTGTGACAGGCCTATCTATAGGGGGGACTTCCATTGTAGGCACTTCTCCCAGTCTTTTTCGACAAATCATCATGTGACGTTTTCATGCCCAGGTTATGTAAACAGATCTGCACAGCATCAATGTAACTTACTTGGGCGGTACTTCCTGTACTTTCGCTTAAACACTTTCAGTAGCAGTTCTTGCTAAGCGTACCTGTAGCAAGCCAGCTTCAACCTTTTTACTTTGTTGCTGTCCACCGTTCAATCATAAATATTAACAATGAATCCAGGATATAATCACAGTAATACACTCAATGTTGTGGTATAATATATACTGTGAGATATTGGCATTCGTGTATTATTGGTTCATTAATCTCACCTTGATGGCTGTCATACATTTGGTCTCTATGGGGAACATAGGAAGATCCTCATCCTTCCCAAGAGTCCTGGAAATCTTCTTGAAGTTCATCATGTCATCTGGGCCTATTAGGAGTAAACTGAGACCCTCCTTGGCAGCTCTCGCTGTTCTTCCGCTGCGGTGCACATATGTCTCTGATGTCCTGGGAACCTAGAATTAAAAGAAAGAGGTTCTTAAAAACACAATACCTCTTTAATTGCACAATAGTTGCCACCTAATGCTAATGTGGCAATTAGAACACCCTTTATTCCAGTCTATGTATGTAACAACCAGAACTATGCAAAAATATGATTCAACTTACTAACTTACTTAATCAACATATGTTTGACTTCTGAGTATAGTGGTTTAGGTTTGACACATTGGATATATATATATATTTTTTTTTTTTTTTTTTTTTTTTTTTTAAAGATATGTTTTGTGGCTTTTTCTGCCTTTATTGATAGGATAGTAGGCTGACAGGAAATGGGGAGATAGATGGGGGGTTGACATACAGCAAAGGTCGTCGGGATCAGAGTCGAACCCGCGACACGCAGTCAAGCTGGACCAGCATTATGTGGTATGCGCCTGGACCGCTAGGCCAGCGGACACCCGACACATTGGATTATTGAAATCTAGGTCTTTAGAAGAACATTTTTTTAAATGAATCTCAAGCTGTGAGATACTGTTCATCTTTGTAACTAGAAGTGCGCCAATTTAAAGAATTAAAATACCTCCTGTTCTATGTTTTAGGCTTCCATATCTTTTGTATATAGATTTGGGCTTTGTAAAATGTATGCAACAGCGAACAATAAAATGTTAAAGCTTTATTATACAAATAACCTAATATAGATTACTTCAATATCTTTAAGTTAACTATAAATAAAAACTGCAAATACCAAGAATGTATAGTATAGCCTAAACTTCTTTCCACCCAAGGCCTACAGATGGAAATAAGCTTTTAGCTAAATGTGGTGCAATGCGTTTATTGTATGCTGTTCGTTTCAAATACATGACAGTGTGAAAAGATATACCTGATAGTGAATTACATGCTGAACATTGGGGATATCCAGTCCCCTGGCAGCAACATCGGTGGTTAGCAGGACACAACTGCAAAATGTTATAAAAATGGTCAATATGGTAATGAGGAGTTGGACAATGCTGAAAAATGTACAGTATTTCAGATGAAGGGATGGACAAAAGTGCTTTTCATGTCAGGAAAGTAAAACTATCAAAGATGTGAGCACCAGTAAAAAGGTGTTTATGTTTAACCACTTTAAACCTGGCATCCCTATTTTGGGTGAAACCCATCAAAAATAGCAAAAATAGCCAATGTACAAGCTCACAATGTTTTACGATTTGAGCTTGTAGATCATAATGGGTACATATTGAATAAATTAAACTGATCCCAAAAAAGGGCAAAACTATTTCTAACTATTAAAAAATCTGTGACTCACCTCTCCCTCTCAGCAAACCTCTCCAGGTTTTTGAGGCGCTGTTTCTGGTGCATATTGGCATGAAGCGGTAGTGGAGTACGGTCCAAGATAACCAGCAGAGAGTTAAGCCTTTTGATGCAGTCGATGCTGTTGGCGAACACCATGGTACGCCCTGGGTACTGGAGCAAGAAATAATACAGGACAAAATCTTTCTCGTCTTTATCGCAGTGGATCTTTGTCTCGATCAGAGTTTCCACTGTAGCCTCCTTCCTGGTAAGGTCAATGACTTTAGGCTTGGAGCTGATGCCCACTTTCTCCACGAGGATCTCCAGCTGGCTCCTCTTGTCTATTTCCCTCTTCTTCTGCAAGAGGCGAGTGGGAAGGCTGCGAGCCATGGTCAGGGTGGCAGAGAACACGAACGTCTGCCTCTTGGGATTGAAGTCAGTGGTGCTTAGCATCTCCAGCAGATTCTCCAGCTCTGCAAAGTGGCCTCTTTCTACCATGCGGTCGGCTTCGTCAATGACAAGGCATCTGCAGAACAAACATAATGAAATTCAAACCAATATTACCATGTTTTTATGGGCATTTATTTTTAAACGAAGGCAAAGTTTTCAAAAATAGATGATCTACAAGCTCACATGTTGCAATGAGTTTGTAGATGAGCTATTTTGGCAATTGGTCATACTTTCGTCCTTCGTCATAGTTCATAGAGTGTGGATCTAGAGATGTGTCAGAGGTTTGTGACCTACTGGAGCTGTCTGAGGTTCTGAAGATGTGGGTTCCTCTCCTTGATCAACTCCCATAGGCGTCCAGGAGTGGCGATAACGATCTCGGGCCGGTGCTTGAGCATCCTTGTCTGTTTCTGTGCTGCCATTCCGCCCACAATTAAAGCTGTTTTTATACCTGCAAACCGGTAAAAATAATTATAAGTGGTTTGAAGCATAAAATAGGGGAATCAAACGGAACCTATCATAAAGATCTGCTTGGTGACGTCAGACGTACCAGTAAATTTTGCCACAGCATCAATATGATGTTTGACCTGAACAGCCAGCTCCCTGGTTGGGGTGAGAACCAGTCCGAGAAGAGGTTGACCTTGACATCCACTTGTTTCTGTTATACCTTCGAAGTCTACATTCTCAATGACTTTAACACATCCAAATTTGTCATCATCTTCTTCCATCTGATCTTCATCATCATTATCTGTATCATCTTTGTCTTCAATGCCTTCATCCTCTTCCTCCTCAGCATCCACATTAGACCCCTCTTCCTGTTCTGTTGTAGACTCAGCATTTATTTCAACACTGGAAACACTTGCCTCATCATCGTCATCACCTGCCTTCGTGGCCTCATCCATATCTGGAATGTAGAGACTCTTCACCTTTGTGATCTCCTTATTTTGCTCATCATCCTTTTCTTCAGTGCCTTTCTTCCATTCTAGGATGGTGTGGATCATGGGAATACCAAAAGATAGTGTCTTTCCGCTTCCTGTTAATTACACATTTGCTTCATTAAATGGGAATACAGTAGGATGTGTTATGGAATGGATCAAAAACTAGACTAATAACTTAGACAATGCTGTAAGATCTTGATCTATTTATTCAATGTGATCTTACCCGTCTCTGCTGCTCCCACGATGTCCATGTGATCTCTGATGGCTGGAGGCAATGCCAGAGCTTGAATGGGGGTGGGGGATCCAAAACCAAGGCTGCTCAGTGCTCTAAGCACAGGGGCTGGAACGAACAGACCCTTCCATGCACTCACATCCGTTTTTTGGTCAGAGCCTGAGAGGGCAGCATTCGACCAGTTTCTTGCCTTCTTTTTGGGGATCATTGAAACTTGGTCCTGCGAGGGCTGTTCTGTTGCCTGAACATCAAGATCTGTTTGAGATTCCTGCTCTGTCTGTGCCTCAGGGGCTGTTGCCTTTTCTGCCTGCTTCTTTTTCTGCATTTTCTTCTTCTTTTCCATCTTTGATTGTGATTGGGCATCCATTTCAGAACTGTCAGGCTCTTCCAATTTCTTCTCTTCAGAAGCGCCATCCTCCACTGTGTCATTATCTGCATCTACCTTCTTCTTTTTCCTCCTTTTCTTCTTCTTTTCCGTTTTTGATTGAGATTGGGCATCCATTTCAGAACTGACAGGCTCTTCCAATTTCTTCTCTTCAGAAGCCACATCCTCCACTGTGTCATTATCTGCATCTGCCTGCCTCTTTTGCTGCCTTTTCTTCTTATTTTCTGTCTTTGATTGTGATTGGGCATCTATTTCAAAACTGATAGGCTCTTCCAATGTCTTCTCTTTAGAAGCCCCATCCTCCACTGTGTCATTATCTGCATCTGTCTTAGGACACAGAGGCTGTTCCTTCTTCTCCTCCTCACCACTCACTGAACTCTCTACAGGAATTTTATCTTGTTTGGTTGACTCCTCTCCAGACACTTTCTTTATTTTCTTCTTTTTCTTTACTTGTTTCTTGGTTTCAGTTGCGTCGTCTTCTCCTTCGCACTCCTCTGCAACTTTGCCTTCATCATCATCTATCTCACTAGATGTTCTTTTCTTGGCTTTCTTCTCCTTTTTGTTCTGTACTGATGCTTTAACGCCAACCTCGTCGCACTCCTCTGCGACTTCGCCTTCATCGTCATCTATCTCACTAGATGTTCTTTTCTTGGCTTTCTTGGCTTTCTTCTCCTTTTTGTTCAGTACTGATGCTTTAACGCCAACCTTAGTAGAGTCCATCAGACGGTAGTCGTGCAACTCCTCAAAACACACCAGTCCCCCCATGCCCTCCTCAGAGAAGAGACTGGGGTCGAGTTCGACTGCTTTCCAACTACCTTTCACATGGATCGCCCGTTTGTCTGACTTATTATGTGATCCAAAGAATGGCTTCTTTTTCATCTGAGACTTTTTCGTCTTCATTTTTCCTATGAAACAGCCAGGACAGATCAGGTTGGCATTGAGTTACTGAGTGCATATTACAGTTGATGCATGATTTATGTAGTTCTGACATGGGCAAGACCTACACGCACCACATTATTAACACACACACACACACACACACACACACACACACACACACACACACACACACACAAATGTTCATAGTGTTGACTATATTTAGAGGTATAACCCAATCCACACACACACACAACACCGAACAACGGCACCTCACAGTGTGCTATTATTACTACTGTACATTACATTAGTTATTTTTAGTATTACGATTGTTACTTTATTATTTATTTATAGCTCCGTTTGGAACCGGAGACTGAGATTCCAAACGGAGATGAAGATAATGTACTTATTAATATTCTGTCAAGAAGAAACACAAGCATTTTACTCTCTTATTCCTGTGTATGGGATGCAATGCAACAGTAAAAATAGAAGTGTCTTAGAAAGTCAGCGTGAAAATCATTAAGATTGAATATAACCCTTGGGCTGGCGGCTTGAATCCGAGCCCTGGGTTCCTTTTCAGACGCAACGTTAAATCAAATAGCAATTCTAAGAAAGACACACAAGAGGAACCAACTTTAGACCCACCTGGAACTGTTGTCAGTTGTTTTCTTCTAAATATCACCACGTTTGACTACACTCACGAGGGCGCAGCCATTAGTTATGGTGACGTGGTAAAACAGGGGGCGGAGACTACACGAAAGTTCCGCCGGAACTTTAGATTTCAAAATAAAGGTTTTGTTTTCTTTCTTTCTTTTATATAAAAAAAAAAGTATAACAAATATTGATTGAAGCATAGTCATAGATAAGATTGTGTAAGTAACGTTATACATAACTAATCTGCAGCTAAACAGGATAAGCTTTTGGGACCTTATTTAAAAATGAACTCTCTTCTACATTACATTACATTATACATACTACACTATTGTTATTATATTATTATCATTTGAACAGAATCTTTATTGAATCAAATCCCAGGCATAACATTAGAATTCTTTATTGTCCAAGAAATCCGACTAAGCAATTAGGGACAGACATCACATACACATTTTACTTTCACAATAGAAATGCAGCAAATGCAACAAATAACATGCAAGATCAAATGAATGTAGATATAACAGCTACATCTTAACATTCAAATTATGTGTTATTTGAAAAATAGACCAACCACGAGTATATTCTACAATTTCTACTATAAACAATATGCAGAATCTTGCTTTTTATAACAGGCTACTTTTTGGTCGGGTCTATCACTCTGCCCATGAACAGCAGACTGTTGGTCTCCTCGTGGTAGATGAAGAAGAAGAAGGGTCTGTTGATGGTGAAGGTCCGTGGTAAGGAATATGCCGTGATGCCTACTGATGTGGCAGCTGCTGCAGTCGTCCCAGCCTCATCCACTTCGATCACTGCCTTGTGCAGAATCTACATCCACAGATAGAAATGCATTATTTATTCATACAGATATAATCTATGTGTTATTTTATTGCTATTTTTTCTTCTTCTTGGGTTCCTTTTATACAGCTTGTATAAAATGTACAACAGGACTACAGTAAACTGACCAACGCACCTCTGACACTTTGAGGCCTTTGTCCTTACTCAACCCTGTGAGATTTGATGATTCACTGAAGATGCTGGAGACACCCAAATCTGGAAGGATCTGGTGCAGTGCATAGGATTCCTCCATACTGAATTTGGGCATGTTGACTTCCAGTTTTCTATAAATAAGAAAATAATTTAACAGCAAAGCCATAAATATTCAGTAGAGTAACGCACTGATCAGGCAGTGATTTTCAAACATTTTAATTTCAAGGTCCCGCAGCTTGATATGTATTAGGCCACGGACTCCTATTGTACTAACTAATGGAACCAAAATGGGTTACAGAGTTACAGACTCATAAGGGTCACAGGCATAAGGGTTACAGACTCATAAGGGTCCATTTGGTTCCCAACTATCAGCCATTTAGCTGGGGACCCACTGGAACCTTTGATTGATTGGTATACTTTATTAACAGTTTGCAAAATAGTACAGAGGCATAATTATACAATAATGCTAAAAGGATAACACAAAAAGTCCTAAGGGCTATAACACACAAGAAATCATCAACTCAACTAGTAGCAATAAAATTGATATACAGGGGGGGCGGGGTCATTTCTGGTGTCTTGTCTGGAAGACTTTGTTAGGACCAGTTGCAAATTGCAGACAGGTGCTTTCTTATGGCGGTTTTGAAGGAGGGTCCCTGGACCCCACGTTGGGAATCAGTGCATTACAGTGTGATCAACAATGTTGCAGCATAATGTCTCATTGAACAAGGGTTTTGTGAACTTACTCTTTTTGCAGCTTTGTGATCCAGGACATGAATCTCTTGGCAGTGATCCCATCATCGATTAGTGTGTAGTCCATTCCCTCGTTGGGCAGCAGGATCAGCATCGAAACACCTTCCTTGTATGGAAGCTTCAGCACTCTGGCACCAAGTGGAACATCTTCCATTGTGTAGACTTTATCTTCATAAAACATCATTGGCACCTGGACAATGTTGTAATTGTCAATGTAGAAGGGTCCATTTTGTGTCAGATTGGAGTTAAAGGGGTTTTCCCATGCTCCTGTGTAGGATAAATAAATGATATGTGCAATAAGTCATACACAAATATGGAAGTGTACCAGTTTTGTCATGGACAAAGTGGTAGCTTGGGAAAGCATGATAATCAGAAGTAACTTACCCTGGAAGAATATAGTGTTGAGAAGCATGAGCTGGGTCAGTGGCTCCAAGCTGGTTAACATATCCGTCACTTTGTTCCCAGTCCTCTGCAAGATATAGTCATTGATGGTGGCAATACTTGCTTTTGTGTCTGCAAAGTCCACATTGTTGATGTCAGCATTAAAAAACCTCTTGATCTGCTCACTGAAGGTCTTCTGTACCTCAAACTTTAGGTCAACAAAGAGGGCTGTGCCATGGTCCAGTTGCAGGGATTCACCAGTTGTGATGTTCCCATGAAGGTGTTGGAAAAGTTGCGGGATGAATTCTGGCAGACCAACCTGCTCCAACTGGGCCAGATTGAGGCCTTTCATTATTTCCTCACGTGTGACACCACCAGCGGCCATAGACAGAGTAGCAAAAGCTGATGAGATGCTCAAGGGCGAGAAAAAGATGTTCTCGTCATTGTAACTGGATATTTTTCTGTAGAGGTTCATGGCAAAATCCATATTGTTGAAAGCAAGATCTGTCATATTGGGACTTGGCATTTGTGTTTGGTGGACAGAGTCCATGGTGCACATATATGTTATGATGAAAAGGAGTCCCATCTTCATTTTTTGTACAACCATCATGTGTTCTGGAATGGTTTATCAGCTCAATCTGGAAAGCTGTGGTTTAGATGATAAATATTAAGAATAATTGAACAACTATATAATCATACACATTTAGATGAATAACACTAAGGTAAATTAATAACATTGCATAACTGATTCACATACACCATCAAATACCATCTATTTAAACAACGAAACCATTGTTAAAAAACACCCATCATTATGCAAAAGACAGCAGTAATTACTTACAAATTAAAAAAGACATGATAAATAGTGAGACCCCTAATTAACGTACCGTTCAGCTTCAGTAACATAGATGCAATGTCCAAAACTTCAATGCATTATTTGGGGAGACAAAGTGCAAGTGTGCTTTAAGGGTTACATATTAACTATGCAGCTTGCTTTGTTTATCTGAATAGATTTAGATCTGTTTTTCTACCATTCAGTCTTGCCTTCTGAACTTGAGTATCTAATATATGGTCAAGCATGAACCTCTTCCTGATTACACTGAAATAAAACAAATGACATTAGACATTTTAGTAGGTGTGAATTACACTTTAATGTGGGCAGAAAATCTAACTGTAAATTAAATGTACTGCAATAACATGGATGTGAAGAATATAAAAACATGAACACTACTTATTGCAAGAATGTAAGGAAGTGAGGAAAAATAATGCAATCATATAAAACCCACCTACCATTGCTCTTACTAATATATTCGTTCATAATTGCAGTTTGAATGAGAAATAAGGAAATTATGGAATCATTGTGGAGGTCAACTACGATACAATGACATTTCAAACATGGGTCCAGTATTGTATAATGATATTGTACTACAATACTGGACATGGGTCCAGTATTGTGAGGACAAGGGGTCCATACTGAACTTTGAATGGCACATACCAAAGACCCACCAGCAAATTCCAAGGACACAACTGTAAACAAACAAACGTATTGTTCTGCCACTGTACTGGTGTCCATTCGTGATCAGCTTGTTGGACCAAATTCACATTTGTAGCACAATTTAATGAGAGGGGGAAAAAAGGTAAACCAAAGTAATGTCCAGAATGTAACTGCAAAGAAAACACAATAAGCTCTTAAAGGTATTTGGACAGTGACACATTTTTTGTTTTGGTTCTATGCCCTTATCTTTGTGGGGGTTAATGATACAAACTGTGCAGTTGAAGTCCAAACAATCATATTTAATTTAAAATATATTTTCATTCATCCAACAGCTAAAGAGCTACAACACCTTTGGCACAAGGTGCTTCCCTCCCTCCCATTTGAAGGGGAGTATTTTGACAGGACATTATAGTACTGTATACTGCATAAGGTCATCCCAAAGTCATCAATAAACGAGTAATGACTTTTCAAAATATGCAACTCCTCTTCTACACCAACATAATCCTAGAGTATCTTATTCTCAGTTGCTCTTCTAGTTAGCAAATAGAACTTTACTACAACTGAATACACCCTCAGAAGTAGTAACATGTAAGGAAAAAAGCCTAAATCAGAGTCATAGTAGTAGTGGAACCAAACTCAAATTATCCAAGTGCCTGATAAGGAACTTTGAGATGTCACAAATCTCCTCTCCCCTTCACTTCTTATATGAATAATTTCCCCATAGAGGAATAGTAGAAAAAATAATATTTGAGGATAAAGTTTATAAAGTGATAAGAGCCAACTGTATGTATTCAATACTATGCCAAAATAACAATCTTTTTTTTCACATTGTGAGCTTGTAGATCTGCTATTTTCAGCATGCAACACTGGCACCCAACCAAGTATAAATCAGGCTCCATTTTTAGATGGTGCCTAAATGGATGATCAATTTAAGTGCAGAATATATGTATATACAGAGAAGTACATTCATTTGCTAGCTGGAAGAGCACCTGAAAATAACATAAAAAGGTATTCCTGACCTGCTGTTGTATGAAAAATCTCTACCTCATGCCATAGTCATGGTTCTTCATTTGCTGAAATGAATTAATAATACAAAACAACTTTGATTTAAGCTGTACTTTAAGCAGACCCGCAGTTAATGATATAGTATGGAGTGGACCCTTATCGAAAAAGTTTTTTTTTTTTCCTGTCAAAATACTTATAAAGCTCAGTGTGCCAGACACATAAGATTATCAGTGTCAGGGCAAAGTATACATAAAAGATGTTTCAGCTGTTCATTACCAACAATAGATATTTTCATGGGGTGTAGGTCAGGATCTCTTACAAACCAATTACAATAGAAGGCAGGAGGCTCCGCCCCGTCGGTATCAAACTTATATCTGTGATCTAACTACTGGTCCCCTATAACACCTATAAGTTGGCAAATGTTACACATGACCCAATGACAGAACTCCCATCATTGTATTCCACCCACCAACTACCAAACAGACCCTTGTATGCTGAAGACATCTTTCCCTCTCTTCCAGAGAAAAAACAAGGGTAAGAATACAAAACAAAAGCAAAATTAGAAATAGAAGGCGCTATGGTAAAAAGGCCATTACAGACTTGGACTAACTGCATCAGATTTCTGTATTAACCCTTTTCCTCGCCTCAGTGCTAGTTCAAAGTTAGATTAAACTAGCTACTGCCTTTTGTCATTTCTTCCCTATAGCCCATCAGCGAACTAACCAGGGGAGTTGTGAGCGCCTTCTAGCTGGTCATTATGTTCGCATGTGCAAAAGTTTAGAGGAAGGAGTAGGGCCACCCCTTTATGGGGTTGCCGGTCGAGGCAGCTGGTAATCAACGTAGGCCATTGGGGGAACCTTTCTCCACTTCATTGGCTAGGCTTGTTCTGTGGGCCATCCTCACAGCCACTTTTCTGTGATCCTAGAAATATTAAAATAAGATACGATTAGGGATTTACACACAGGTAGTTTAACAAGTGAAATGTATAGACATTAACAACTTAAACCCTATATTCTTTGTTGTATGTACGTAAAATTGCAGAAAATAGCCAATCTGCAAGCTCACTTGTGAGTCACTTGTCACTTGTGAGCTTGTAGATCAGAATGTTTGCCTATTATGACATGCCCAGAATAAGGACGCTAGCGTTCATGTGGTTAACTGCCAGAGGAGAATGTCAACCTTCTTACCTGAGCAGCTTGTCGATTCACTTTCTGCTTGCTGAGGAATGGTAGGCTGAACTGGTTGCTGCTGGGATTGCCTGAGTAGAGAATATTATTTAATTAAAGGGGAAATCCACCCATTTTCAATATTTAACTATGTCATTAATATAGCATAAAGGAGTTGTGTGGAAATAAGAAAAAAGTTCCCCCCTTTCTGTGTTGCCTTGAACTGGAGGATTGATTGTGGGTTTAACATTGCAAATTACAACATGATGACTCATCCCTAACCCTAACCCTAAGCCATCATCTTATTTCCACACAACTCCTTTATGCTATATTAATGACATAGTTAAATATTGAAAATGGGTGGATTTCCCCTTTAATGATTTATTTGCCTACATTCCATAAACCAGTATCCTGTGGCACTTCATGAGCAGGTAAACTCACCGATCAAAGTAGGCTTGTCTCCTTCTACGCAGTTCCTCTGCTGTGAGAGTCTCAGTCTGGGCGCCCTCTGATTTTCCACCACCAGCTGTTGCCTGGCTGGTAGTCTTAACATTTCCCATTTTGGACTCTAAAGACTTATTGCTCATCACTGCCCCTTTAGAAGTATAACATGGAAAAGCACCAATATTCATCAACACTGATCTGACATTTTTGTGTTATAAATGTTGTTGCTTATCACAAACTTGACAAGCTATAAGTACGGAAATAGAAATGCTTTTCTTTTTCTTTTTTTAAATACTAGTTAAATATTAGTTTGACCAAACTAACGTTAATACTTAATGCATGGTTCTGTGAACAAGAGCCTGTCCCTGCTCCTCTAACCATACACATACTAGGACTGGTAGATAAGATAATTCATTCCTTACCCTGCATGCTGAGTTGAATGGCCCGCCGAAGGTCAGCCTCTTCATCCTCCACCTCCAAGTCCTGTCTACTGAGTGCCAGGGCTTTCCTCAACTCCTCCTCATCTTCTTCCACAACCACATCCTCCGGTATGCCTGTCTCAGGAGGCGAACTCAGACCTGAAGGTCTGCTTCTCAGTGTAAACAAAAAGATGCCACCATTAAAAGCACTAATCAATGAATAGACTACAGAATGTAAAAGCAATTTTAAAGTATATTGTAAGGTGTAGTGGAGAAAACATGTCTTAGCGTGAATCATCAATTTCTGTGACTAGGCCAATCACAGCCTATCACTCAGAGACATATTTTCTCCACTACAAAGGATTTAGAGCTGGGGTCCCTCAGGTCAGTTAGAACACTCATACCCCTGACCGCTACTTGACTGGGCCTCGTCTTCTCCGATGAGCCTTGGGCGTTGCTGCTGCTGCACTCTCATTATCCCAAGAATCTGCTCTGCTTCACACTCTGGTAGATTTCCCCGGATAACAAATATAGAATAGCCTGCACAAAGATACAGTTCTGCAATTGGACATATTCTCACACAGCAGACCTTTTGCTCTTACTGTATGTCATATCACGGGGTTGCTCATCCCCAGAGTATAACAAAAGAACAAAATGGCCACTTTATTAATATGGTCAATAATCTCTGCATGCTAACATGAAAATATGGATGTGTTGATTCAACGTTACCTTCTTGTTGTAACTGTGCAAGGAAAAGGGCGAGATAGGTGTCTGAAATCAACTCTGGTCCAGTCAAAAGTGAGTTCAAATTGAACCACTACAATATAAGAAAATGATTAATTTGGTTAATTTAATAAAACTACATATTGGTCATTTAAATGGCCACAGAATTAAAGGTAGGGTAAGTGATATTTTTTGGTTAAAACAAAAAGTATTTTGTTAAAAGGTTAAAATACTACATTCTGATAGTAATCATTGCTATAGAGTGTTTTTTCAGTAACAGATGTCTCCCTGTCTCTGCAGCTCTTTAATAAACAGAAAATACATTTTTCGGTAGGTCAAAATCTCAGCCAATCAGGAGAAAGTACCCATTTTTAAGCTTAATTTGTATAGTGTTCCAGTTCCAATTTTGTCTGCTCATTTCTTAGTGTCATCACTTCCAATTTCACTTGTTTAATCTGTATCCTGATTGACTCTGTCCTGGTTGGATAAAATTAGAAATGAAACTGAAACTGAAACGAAAATGCATTTTCTGTTTAATAAAGAGGTGGAGAGACAAGGAGACTCCTAATACTGAACAAACACACTATAGCAATGAGTACTATTAGAATATAGAGCTATTTAACACTTATTTTAACCAAAGCAAATCACTTACCCTACCTTTAAGTCTTGCTGACTACATTAACTGGCATTTCCAAAAATTCATACCTGTTGTCCAAGTTTTCGTATTGTGAACCAGTGTTCCTTATAGTTGCAAATAAAGGCGTTCTCATTTCTGAAACACAGGAGCAAAATTTTAGGAGAAGGGCATGATATCTAACAAAATAATAATTGGTTTAGAAAACAGAAAACTTACATTGGATTTATCATTAGACTCTGATACTCCCGGCTGTTGAAGAGGATTAGCTCCAAACCCCACACTCCCAGAGCATTACTAATAACCTGACAATATTATAAGACAAAGGTCGTGACATGGCATACTGTACATTTCAAATACTAATAATTATGATGAATTACGATTATGGTGACACTGTGACAGCAAGGAAAATGATTTGTATAAAACTCACTTGTATTGAAAAGAAACCACTGTCATCCATGTTGCCAGATGGTTGCTGAAAAATCAATCAAACAGCATAGCTTTAGTAATAAACATAAAACAAAAAGTTCGGAAATTTGCGTTTAGTAATTATTTTTCTGTTTAATACAGTAATACTCTTGGAAAGCCTGTTTATTTCCCTTTTAAATGGTGGCCCATTTGAAAGGAACATGCATTTGTGGAATGAGCAGCGCAGCTGAGTACACCCCCCTAGGCCGTGGGCCGAGAGCCTCTATCTGCTTTAGTTTTTGAGTTGGTTGATCCCCATCAAGGAACTGACACATTTTTTAGTATTGTGTAGATTAATTGTTTATGAACACATTATCAAATGTTTCCAACCTGAAAGGTTGCGCCAGAATAATAAAAATTAGATATAATATCACTGACTAAACATTACTTATTTTCAAAAACCTGGCAACCCGATGCCAAGTATAAATCAATCAAAGCTCGCCTACTGTATTGTGCAATTCAGTTGGCCAATCACGTTCTTCGTACCACTTGCAAGAGCAGAACCCGGAAATACAGCTCAGACTGACGGAATATTGTAGACAAGAAATCAACAGAGGTAATATTTGTTTTGTGATGATCGTTGGTTGTCTTATTCTTATGAAAATGTATACAATGGATGCTTAAGTACACTTAAGCACATACAGTTGAGGTATTTTTACTTTACTGTAGTATTTCCAAGTTTTAGTTCTTTTACTTCTACTCCACTATATCTCAGAGAGAAATATTGTACTTTTACTCCACTGCAATTATATTCACTTGTAACAGTAGCCTATGGTATAGCTGTTGCAATTTTGGTAGGAAAATCTATATTTTACGCTCATTTTAGTCTTTTTTGGACCAGAAGTTTCGGAGCTGGAAACATTTGTTACAGTACATTTGTTACAATACTTATATATATATATATTATATATCTACCCTGAAAAAAAGAATGCAGTTTCTGAGTGGGGATCAATGAAAGTCAGAATTAGAGCACTCGGCGCAACGGCCTACCACCCCCCCCCCCCCCACACACACACACAAAACTGACTTGTAAACACAGTCCCCATATGCATCATCTTACCTGTAAGAAGGTCCTGTACTCCTCGCTGCCCATCCCTCCCTCTGCCATTCTCATCCGTTCCTCTTCATCTAGCTGATGAGCAATTGAGGACAGGTCCACGGGAGTAAAATACTCACCTTGCAAAAGGTTGTTGAGGCAATGCTGGGCACAAAGAGAGCCCTCTTGCTGCGAAAAAAAAGATCTCAAGTTACCACTAATATCAAGTGCCAGCCACCAACTATTGACCTACTGTACATAACAGCCATATTATTTAAGGGGGAAATTGAAATGTTATCTTAAAGTACACTATAGGCGCACGACCGGAAAACGTTTTTGTATTTCCAATTCTGGAGTCTATGGAATGATTTTACTGTGCAAACATGAAACAGTTTAAAAAGAAGCATAAAGAAATGATACTCATGAGGTACAGGGATGAAAACGGTTCTGGATATCACTAGGTGTAGGGGTACAGTTTTTTTTTTTTTTTTTTTTTAGGTTTCTTTTCTTTCTTTCTTTTATTGTAGAAATTGTATTGTATGTACTTGTATTGGTATAAATATATGTATGGTGTGCATATGCATGGATGTATGCATCTACATGTATGTATGTATGAATGTATATATATATATATATATAGTAAATGTATGTGTAGGTATATAATATATGTATAAATATCACAGATTGAGAAGTATTAATTATAGGTAGAAATGGACCAGCATGGAAACTTGTTGTGATATTTATTATTGATGGAGAAGGGGTGGGAGCAATAAGTTATGCTTCTTCTCACTGCTTTTCGGATATGCATTTTGTAAGTGTTACTGTTATTCTGAATGATTTTCTTTCATTTGTTATATTGTTTTAAAAATTGCCTTATTCGAAATAAACTTTTCAATTCAATTCAAATAGTGTACCTTGTACCTTATAAATTGCCTTGTAGGTACAAGGCAATTGTTACTTAAAGGAGTAATCCAGGATTGTTCTGATTATTGATGGACTTATATCAAGAACTGAGAAGAGAATTGTATCTGATTTTAATTTTATATATATACATATCCACACACACACACACACACACACACACACACACACACACACACACACACACACACACACACACACACACACACACCTGGAAAATGTAATTCCACTACGTGCCAACTGCCACATCTTGCAAGATGTTACTTTTTTTTCTCGTTACCTGTCATATTCCAGTACCATCACATTCCCTTATTATTATTATAATAACAACCTGCACAGCACCGTCTCTGGCATATTGTTACATCGTAAAATTACATCGTAGAGGCCTTTGTGCGGGACGTTTATATGATTAGTTTCCATATTTTACGGAATAACAGGTGCATTTAGCATTAGCCATGTGGCTAACAACAACATTAGCAGAATGCCACGGCCAGACTTCCCTCAACAGTGACTGGAAGAAAACCGACTGAAGTGCATCTAAACGCTCTGCCGGCACGATCGAGCCATAAAGCTGCCACGATACGCGATAAACCGTCTCGTAACGGTTAAAATCTGTCAAATAACCACATCAACTTACTTTCTCGTGAAATATGGACTCCATGTTTAATTTGTGTGTCAAGACGTTTCACCCCTGAACTTCAACCCCGCCGGGTTCATCTGCGAAAATAGCAGATCCACAAGCTCACAACACGTCGCGGAGCAACGCGTTGTGAGCTTGTAGAGCTGCTATTTTCGTGACGCGACGCCGTCGTACGGACGGAGTATAAAGCGAAGCCTATCAGCAGCGCGCAGATGTTTGTTGTTGTTTACAAAGTGTTTGGAGACACAGCGCCGTGGGAAGCAAAAACGGTTGACATTATTCCATTAATGTAAAATATTTCATAATTATAAAAAATAATAATAAAATAAATCAATGTTATTCCAATACAGGTATGAAAAAAAACTCTGATTTTAAACATTACTAACTCCAATCCATTGATCACCACCACGACAACACTCTCTTTTCCCCCTTTTTTATTGACAAAATATCAACATTACAAATAACAGGACAAAATGCAGTTACAATACTGGAAAAAAATAAAATTAAGAAATACAAAATAAAATAAATAAGCTCGAGGTTATAGACGTTAGTCAATATATCACTGTATATCACAACACATTCTTCTGGTTTTCATAGCTTTAGTGTACAATGTTTTAAGGTTTCTAAGTATGACGAAACCACGACAACACTCCTGGCGACAGTGCGACACTTCTTTACGGCAGATGGAATATGGCGGAAGGTGAAAAATCGTTTAACGGTCTGGAGCTCAGCAAGGTATGTTTTTTGTGCTATAATAAACGTGGCAGTGTGTTGTTATTTAATACGGACACATACGGATGAATATTATGCGTTTGTACAAGCGATACGACGTAGTTTGACGTTACGCAGGGAACACGACTGGTACTTGCTACTTGCTAAGCTAGCAACGGCAGCTAGTTTTGTATGCCCAGTGGTTTAGAATGTTCAGTGTACACAAGGCAGGCTACGGTTTTATCTAATGCGTGTGCCGTGCGACAACATAGTCATGGTCGTTGTGATAAAGGCCATGGAATCTGCAAGATGTTCTGCCAACAATGTTGCTGCAAGATTGTCAATCAAAAATCAATGTGCTTCGGTGTATTTTTATTTGTATTACATCACACGCGCTCGCATACACGTATACATCTTATTTTTTTTGGTGCCAAGGACCCTCATCTGTGAATATTTTGTGTCAGGGACCCCCTGAATAGAGGATTTGTGTTAAATGCAAAATCATTTAAAATTATTCCATACACTTAAAGGTAGGGTAAGTGATTTGCTTTGGTTAAAATAATTGTTATATAGCTCTATATTCTGATAGTACTCATTGCTATAGAGTGTTTGTTCAGTAAAAGGAGTCTCCTTGTCTCTCCAGCTCTTTATAAAACAGAAAATGCATTTTTGTTTCAGTTTCAGTTTCATTTCCAATTTTATCCAACCAGGACAGAGAACTCAAACAGGATACAGATTAAACAAGGGAAATTGGAAGTGATGACACTAAGAAATGAGCAGACAAAATTGGAACTGGAACACTTTACAAATTAAGCTTAAAAATGGGTACTTTCTCCTGATTGGCTGATATTTTGACACCTACCGAAACATTTATTTTCTGTTTATTAAAGAGCTGGAGAGACAGGGAGACTCCTGTTACTGAACAAACACTCTATAGCAATGATTACTATCACAATATAGTATTTTAACCTTTTAACAAAATACTTTTTGTTTTAACAAAAAATATCACTTACCCTACCTTTAAGATTTTTTGAAAATGTTCCAAAATGTCAGATGTTTCGTGCCGCGCTGCCTGCGAGCTTGTATATCTGCTATTTTTAAATATCCAACACATAAAATATGGATAAAGGGCTTAAAATGTATTAACTCATTTAGCTGGGGACTCCCTGGAACACCCTCAAGGGCCCCTTGGGATCCCCGGACCCCACTTTGAGAACCAATGCATTATATGACTCAATTATGCTGGGCTATTGGAGACAGACAATAGGACAGAAACAGTTTACCAGACCTTTAAAAACCCATTTTACCCGTGGATGGTATACTGTTATAAGATACTCTAGTTCAGTTTAACATGTGCCACCCCATCACCTCCTCCACATAAGGCAGGGGTGGGCAAGATTTCTTTCCAGGGGGCCATACTGACTTCCATAAAGTGAGTGAGGGGCCACACCTTGTACAATTTAATTGAAACTTGAAACACATAGTGCTGAATTACGTTAAAACTGCATGGATTTGGTAGACATGCCAGACTACTTCACAATAAGGTACTTGCTTTCACAACAATCATTTTCAGTTACAAAATGTTGTAACTGAAAATTGTTCTGTTAAAACATTTTTTATTTTTTTTCTTACAGCTATACTGTATCACTCTGTACTGTACTGGCCTTATATAAAAAGATGACTTGCATAAAACAAGCCACGTCAATGCCGTATCAACTTTTAAATGAGCCTATACATTTATACAGCATCTTATCTGATATGCACCACTCCATAGGTCACTGATCAAGCACATTGCATTATGTTATAAATATGGACTCAAGGTTGACTGTTACAGTATAAACATAAAACATTTGAGTACATACGGAAATGCAGGTAGGTAGCCTATAGTACTCAAATGGTAAATATGAATTACTATTAATTGGAGTCTAGTTAAATATTTTTTTCTAAAAAAACATGAACATACGGCAGCCTTTTAGAAAGTACATTCTTGGTGGGGGTCATTTTGTTTTTCTTTGAGGACTTGGCGGGCCGGATTAAGATGGTCAAAGGGCGGGGTCCAGCCTCCGGGCCGTAAGTTGCCCATGTGTGACCTAAGGGATGAGTTGACAACTGTGTCACACACATAAAAAAAGGTGCTAAACACACCTGACCATAATTGTTAGACACTTTGGTATATCCTTAAAGCGGATGGGTCTCAATTACACATGAGGCAAGTTTGATGGCCTAATCCTGGGTAAGGCTTAGGCCATATTCTGGAAGTCTACATTTTGGATGAATGAAGTCTGTGGAGCGCTTTAAATTGCAACAGTACATGTGTGATGCACATCAATGACATGTAATGTAATTAGTGCTGACTGGCAAGCTGTTTAATACATATTGAATCCGCATTCCACCACCTCTTTATGTGCTCATGAGAGGGGGAAGCTGGCTGCTCTTTGAACATTTCACATATATAATGGACTACTGGACTACTGATCCTGTGAGATCAAAACGTTGTCTAGCTACTCAATAAAGTGATCCTTGAAGATGGTGTGCGGGCTCTACCTCTCTTAACAGAGATAACCTACAAACAGACAACATATCTTGGAAAAATGGTCTATGTTAGCATTCACCAATCCAAATTAGACTATTCTGTGGAGGGTTCAAGGATGATGAGAACTGACCCTATAACCAACAGCTCACCCAACTTGTTTGGCTTTGTGCCAAGTCTGTGACTTCCACAACAGGAACAGTCAATGTAGCAAGGGTGGTGATATCTGATATGATTGATGGCAAAACGAAAATACATCCATTTGTAACTCTGAGAGTTAAATTAACACTGGTAAATTAACCCCGGGGGAGTTCCTGTCCACATTTTCTGCCTGTTTTATGTGCCTGCAAACAAAACAAACCCCTGAGTTGGTATTTAAGTCAACAAACTGCTTTCTGTTTACTCCTGATGCCACGTCTCACCTAGCCAGTAGCCGGAGCTCTACAATCAGTTGTCCGAGGCAGGAGAGCTGTCAGTGGGGGGAGAAAAACAAACATTCGGCAGGCGTCTTTGACAGCTTCACTGTAAGCGTTTTAATCAAGAAATGGCTGTGTTATTAGTATTCTGTACAGTGTCCATAATACTGGCGGACAAGCAAATGAACACATTTGTCCCAGTGGCCAAAATCATGCAAATGAAACAATGCGAAAAATATCCTTTGTGAAGGAAAAGGGCAAAATTGGGACTGTAGGAAGGGCTTGTTTGCCGTTGAAATGTATTGTGAGGCCATATCTTAAAATGAGACACTAATATCTGGGTTGTTTGTTGTCAAATAGCATTTACTCCTCATAGTCCGGTGGATTGAGACGAAAATCGTTCACTTTTTCATGAAAGCGTGAAACTTGGTAGACTTGTACAGTTTGGGCCCTGAACATTTTCAGATATGGAGCCATTGCACATTTCTGTGGAGGTACTGTATGGAGTTTAGTAAGGTACAGTAGAAGTCTAGAGGTTCCCCCTTTTGGAATGAATGGAGGGCAATTTCTGAGAATCTTTCTCTCCATTGATGTGGAATGTGGAGACATTGAGAAAAACCCTTTAACAAGTTACCACAATAGCCCATGTCATATGAGAGCTCGGTAACATATTTCTCATGTGCTACTGTATATAGAGCTGGGCATAGCAGCCAGGAAACATAGAACTTGGGAAACATAGGGAACAGATGGGACGTATCTTTGTCCCATCTTGGGCCCATCTGCCTTACCTCTTATCCCTAAACTTTTTTTTGCTTTTTTTTACTATTTTGAAAAACATTTTAAAATACCAGTAGTTCAAATAGCCGATCTACAAGCTCACAACGTGTCGATCGGCTAGTTGAACTATTTGAAAATGTTTTTCAAAATAGTAAAATATGGCTAATACGTTTAGGCATAATAAGGGGTAAGGCAAGATAGGGCCCAGAGCATGCATGACACAACTGGTCCCCTATGTTTTAAGGCAGCCATCATTGTCATCTCCAATTTGCTTACTGGCCCCAGGTTTAAGCTGTGTTTACAAAGTCCATGACAAATATCTCTAAAACACTAAATGTCCCGGTTTTCAACATTCACTACCAAATTATCCCATTAAAGTAATACTTGTTTTGTGTGCTTACATAGAAGTTTATCTTGTTCTAATCTATTCTGTTGAAAGGTGCTGTCACTAAGTGCTAAAATAATTGTCCCCCATCCTGATGAAACATCAGGTATAAAAAAAGTCAAATAAATTGTCATTCTAGTGAAAACAGCAGATCTGCAAGCTCACGGGTCACATCAAGATGCATTGTGAACTTATAGATCAGTGTAGAATTATCCAGGGCCTTCCAGCGCCTGAAGTTTGCGGTTATTATTACGGGGCCAGGCTTCCAGCATGGACCCGTTTTGTTATTGGCATTATTCCGTTTCTTCTTCTGCCGTTTTTGCCAGTTCTGGCTGAACCGTGCATACGCTTTTTATGAAACTCGGCCATATGATAGATGGTCATGAAAAACGATCAAAAAATAAATCTCACAATCTTTCGTCAAAAGGTGGCGCTATAGCACTCAATTGAAAAATGCCAACTTTGAACAGGTACAACTCATGCCCTGTTTGACCTACAGCCATGAAACTTCGATGCACACATGCGTCTCCTCATGCCTAACAACTTTCACTGTTTGACTTTTGACCTCTGACCTTTAGATCTCCCACCATTTCGAATTATATGAAAAGCAGTAAAAAGCAGTTAAACCTATCTCCTCCTGGGATTTTTGAGCAATCTGCACGAAACGTTTTACACATGAACTTTGGACCTATGCCGACAAACGTATGCAGCAGATTTTCCATAAGTGAAAAAATGAAGCTTTAATGAGCCAATGAATATTGCAGTTTTATGACAATTATTCATCTGCCCCTAACACATACATGCAGACTTACCATTCTTTGAAACTTTGCAGAAATGTAAAGGGCCATTCCAAATATCACTGAAACCAATCTTACTCCAATTGGTCAAACGGGGGCGCTATAGCAATTTTTTGAAAATGCTAACTTTAAACAGGCAAAAGTCATGCCTCGTTTGGCCGACAGCCATTAGACCTGCTTACACGTGTGCCTTGACTAATGAGGAACACATCTATCACGTTGACCAGTAAGCACCGCCCTTAGATTGTCCGCAATCTTGAGCAGTTTGAAAAACACTTAAACCCAGGATTTTTCAGCTATTTGCGTGAAACTGTATCATCAGTCTGATCTCTTTTTTCAGAGGATTGTCTGTTGGTCAGATAGCTTCCTGCTTAAGTGTATGTCTCACAACCTCAAGGTCACAGGTTCAAGCCTCACTTGGTGCAGACTTCATCTAAGTTGCATTTCACACAACATGACTATCAATGAATACATCTGCAATTGTTAAAGATAACTTCAAATACTTAATTGAGTGTTTTTTACATACTTCATTGTGAAAATAGCTGATCTACAATCTCACAACTTTTCAGATAGCAATGAGAGTATGTTTTTTCAATGTATAACATACTTCATTGTGAAAATAGCCGATGTACAATCTGACAACTTTTAATGGTTTGTGAGCTTGTAGATCGGCTACTTTCACTAGTTTTGGTTCTGAGGAGATGTACAATTTCTTCATTGGTAAATGGTTTGTGAACGAGTGATCTTAGTGTTAGTGAAACAGGGGCTTGGGTCATGACAGAAGGCAAGAGTTTGTGATCCTCAACAGACAATATCAGCCTGGACAAAGCTATAGCACTATAGGTAGTGTTGCAGCTACCTAAGAGTGCCTCATGACCGCAAGGTTGCCGGTTCAAGCCTCACTTGATGCAGACTCATTTAAGTTGAATTGCAAAAAACATGACTCAATCTATTCCGTTTCCATGTCTTTCTCTTCAATCTATTCCGTTTCCATGTCTCTCTCTCTGTCTCTTCAATCTATTCCGTTTCCATCTCTCTCTCTCTCTCTCTCTCTCTCTCTCTCTCTCTCTCTCTCTCTCTCTCTCTCTCTCTCTCTCTCTCTCTCTCTCTCTCTCTCTCTCTCTCTCTCTCTCTCTCGGGCGGCTATAGCTGAGTGGTTAGTTAGGGAGCCAGAAGCTCTGGTTGCCCCAGGTACGATTCCAGGCCAGCGGGTAGCAAATGTGTCGATGAAATTTGTCCCTGAGCAAGACTCTTAACTCCTAATTGCTCACAGGCCCTCACTGGAAACAAGACCGCAAGGACTTTCATGAACTGACCTGTTAAAGGAATTGTCATTTCTCTTTCTCTCTCCTGGCCCCGTATTATCGCTGCTTGCAGCTATATTTGTGATTATTATTATTATGTGTGTATTTCCTGCTTATTTAGGATCTTATACGAGTTATTATTCTAGGAGTTTATACATGCTTATTTGAAGGTTAATACTGCTTATTTGGAGTTATAAACTCAAGTTGTAATCTGAAGGTACAAATATATACAAATTCTAAAAGCCACAGCACAGCAGTGGACTTCACACATGTCACCTGAGCATCACATGAGAGCATGTTGATTGGTTAGGTCAGATGAGGAGCTGGGATACAGTGGCTACTGTTTAGAACAGTGCTAAAGCCCGTGTTTCCACATTTAAGTCAATACATAAGTCACATAAGGATAAGGATAATCAACATGATTAATCAACAGAAGGTTACACCCACATGGGTTGACCAAACCGATATAAATGGAGTGGATGCTCACTATCAGGACAAAGTGTTCTACACATGCACCAGTGTTACTAGTTACCAGGGTGTTATTGCTGCATTCGTCATTTTCCATGGCGAGCCTCGAGAGACTGATGGTAAGAATTGAGAGTGTGTTTACATGACAATACATATATATATTTCTGATATGGTTTATAGTTTTGTGTGTGACTCTACTGGCCTAAAAGTGTTAGTGTGTTTGTATTGTGTGTTAGTATAATAAAACCATCAAAGACACAGGTCTGAGTTGTGTCCGCTAACTCCGTTGCTCAAATACCCTTTACAAGGGGAGATCTAATTAGTGTGACTGGCTAGATAATTGTACAATCACAATGTATTCATTTTTGTGTTATTCCATTGTAATTTTGGTGTTGATAAATTATTTTATATACTGATTTTATGTTGTAGACATCACCTATTCTGTATTATCATGTTTGGTTCAGGAGTTATGAACCAAACATTACGCAAAATACATGATTTGGTAATGGCGGAAAGTAAAATGGCCGCCATGGCCACCAGGGGGTGTTTTTGCGATGGCGCCATATCTGAAAATCTGCAGGGCCCCAAACTGTACAAGTGTACCAAATTTCTTGCTTTTATGAAAAAGTGAACGATTGCGATTCACCTACAATTTCGTACCAATCCACAGGACTATCAGAGGTAGTGGAGCACATACTAGAGAGAGTGCAGTGAAACTAGATTACTACAGTGTTGCTCCATGATGGACGAAACTGGAGCATCTTCATCAGGCACATCCAAAATCCAGAATGTCAGTTTGTTTATATTGGCTGCCCAACAGTACTAGTATATAATCCTGCAGTTTGCAAAGCTAGCCCTCCCAGCTCTTTCTGGCTTTCCAAATATTCAATGTGAGTTGAATTGTGGTCTGTTTGTTGGAGAGCATGCCACTTTTCAATGTCAACATGACTATTGTGAAATGTTGAGCACTCTCTCAAACACACTTTACAACATACTCAAGCTAATTGTTAAGATTGTTTTCTAAAAGTCAGAATGCAGTAGCTAGAATATTATGTCTATGTTTTGGCTTGTTGTCCAGCCCTGTAGGTGTGCAGTGATTTCTTTGTTCTCTTTACTACATGTCTGTAAATCTATGCATGCATGTAACAATCAATGTCTATAAATCGTCTTCAAAAACTCAGTTATGAAAGAGCACATTTCAAATACTGCTTTAGTATTTTGTAACTAATATATCTATATCTATCTATCTATCTATCTATCTATCTATCTATCTATCTATCTATCTATCTATATATATAATCGACATAGTGTTGCCAATGCCATTGTCTCACTCTCCATTTCATACATTTACATGTTTAACAGAATTTCACCATTCACCGCTATTTGTCATACAATGGAAGTATAAAGCACTTAAGTGGTTAAATGCACATACTCACAGGCGTGCACCTGCGAAATTTATTACAGTTATATCCCTATGCTAAAATAAGAGATCAAGGGACTCATACATGCCAGTAAAGGAAGCAAAGCGATGTTTATTCACTTTCAATCTGCACTGTCATGTTGGACAGGGGTAGACAGGGGTGGACAGGCACATCAATCAGCGTATCAGTTAAGTCTCTCAAATAAATGCAAACTAACCAGCCCCAGCATTATAGTCCTACTCCTACAGTCTCATTTGCAAACCACAATAGTATTGGACTACACAAGCTTTAATCTCGTATTTTGAATACTTTCAGAATTTTGATTGGGTAAAAAAGTCTATTATCAACTGAAATGTCTGCAGTTCACATTGATAAATGAGTGGAAAAATAATCATCCAAAGTAATACCAAAAATTTAACTAGAGTGCATAATAATGTAAGGAACTAACTTAATCTGTGCAATAATTCAAGTGCTGCTTGTTATTGTAAATGGAAACCTTAAAAAGTCATTAGATTTATTAATAAGACAAAATAAGTCATGATTTAGAATGACTCATGTGAAAACAAACTCAAAAGTGTAATAATAACATATTTGAGCTTTTATTTGATTACTGTGATTGCTACTGTTACGCCAACATTAATTGGTGACCTAACCTTGACTCCAGCGGTTGCTGTTTTACGTTTCTATTTAATTTGATTATCCCAGACAGGAGGCAAGGAATTATGTTTTCGCTCCTGTGAGTCCGTTCGGCAGCTAATCTCTGGCACCGTTTGACCGATTGGCATGAAACTTTGCACACACACTTCCAGTAGGCCATGGAAGCCCCAACATTTTCAAATTGGCCTCATGGTTGGACTATAACATGCCAATTCAAGTTAACATTTTTATTAAAAAAACAAACGGTACTGGGTTTTGTGATGATCTATATGGTCTCAATCAACTTTGTTTGCTTTCGTTTACGTGCGAAAAGAGTGACTTTGAGAGCTGTTTCACCATATAATGTAAGTCAAGGCGGAGCATATCTTGAATCTTCGATTTCTAATCAATGGAGCAATTATTTTTGATTTCTTGTCCACCTTTGGAGTTACATAATGCCAAGGTAACTAGACAACCCAAACCTCTACCAAAGTGGTCTTGCCCTTTTAAGTAGGTCACCAATTTC
Organism: Gymnoscopelus microlampas; assembly: GCF_963454915.1. Lineage (NCBI taxonomy): Eukaryota > Metazoa > Chordata > Actinopteri > Myctophiformes > Myctophidae > Gymnoscopelus > Gymnoscopelus microlampas. The sequence continues at coordinate 30,752,340 of NC_139957.1, forward strand.
GGCTCAGCTACAAACCAATACAGCACTGGGAAATGGTAACTTTAGTTACATAGGTGTTACCTCACTATGCTAGGATAGTTCAGTTAGGGAGGGGGGGTCATGTCACATTGTGTGAGTCTCTGTGTGAGAGAGATGCACCATATATAATTCAATGTTGGCAGCAGAAAAACAAACAAACAAACAAAGGAGACAATCCGTCTTTTTTGTTTTTGTTTATTTGTTTTTGTGTCAGCCAGAATAATCCAGAACTTTCCGATGGCCAGTCCAGGCCTGAAGTTGGATATTTTAAAGCTCTTGACACTCTTGATGAACGTCCAGAGGGACCAAATCGTTAGTGTGTGAATAAAATTATTGCTGCTGTGCAATAGCAGTGTGCAAGATTTCTTCATGAATGGTCATTCCTTTGCAAAGCTGCAATCAAAACTATTCCAGGAGAGATATAAGCTTATAAGCTTAAAGGCGGTTACACACCGGCAAATATGCGAATATAGGCACAATTCGGACTCGTTCCGAATAATTAAAAGACGCTTTTTCGCTCCATGTAAGCTTGCATTGACTTTATAAGGTTTTAAAAAAAAAGGTATTATTCGCATGAAAAAAAAACGCCCCGGTGTGTAAGGACCTTTAGACAGGCAGTACTACTTGTTATAAGTCAGACAGTAGGTGTCTTTCAAGCTTTTCTTGTCTTTATTTATAGTCCACAGTGTAGAGAGACAGGAAACGGGTAGAGAGAGTTGGGGAGTGACATACGATTCAGATATACCGGCAAAGAAAGATCTACCGGGCCTGGGAATTTAACCCTGGACTCACTGTCCAGGCATTAGAGCCTATGGGCCCTATCTTGCGCGCCGCCTTACACCTTATGTCTAGACGTTTTCATACATTTTTTACTATTTGAAAAACATTTTAAAATAGTGAAAATAGCCAATCTACATCGAAACGTTGTGAGCTCGTAGATCGGCTATTTGAACTATTTTAAAATGTTCAAAATAATAAAAAATGCCAAAAGGTTTAGGCATATGGGGCCTAAATGTGGTACATGTACATATGGGCTTCTGCAGGTGTGATAGTTACATTGTATTAACACACTCTACCATACAGATTTTTTTTTTTTTTAAATTGTTATTATTAAAATAATTTCATAATTTGAAAAGTGAGGTTATTCTAAATTGAAGTAAGAGATGGCACATCTTCATATTACAGTACTTGCTTATTAGTTCTGCTTTGACTTTCCTTTTCTTGCCCATAGGGGTGGCAGGATGCTGCAGACAGTGGGGCAGAGCTGCTCCGCTACCTCAAGGAGCAGGTGCCACGTATCTACTGTCTGGATACAGAGCCCAACCCAGGAGATGAAGAAGCGATGGTACAGAGTCGTCTCCTCCACCCATTGGAGTGTTTCCTGTTTGGAGAGAATCCTCAGGACGGCCTAGAGAAGCTCAAGCAGGACAGCACCTCCTCCCAGCTCTGTGGTCGTGTCTTCAAGGAAGGGGAGACGGTCTACTCCTGCAGGTCAGAACAGGCTCTGTGCATAACTGTAGTCCTGGTTTGCCAGAGGTGCCATACTCGTTTCCGGTTCGGGGTTAGTTCCCCACAGCTTCGCGTCATTCGTGCAGAAGCAGATTTAAACCGGAAGCACATATGCTGCCGTGCCAATCAAGGAAAACCTGGGACTGGAAACGGGTATGCTACTTTCGGGAAACCAGGACTACAGTTTTGTACAGAGCCTAATAGACATATCTACTTTAATAGTTCTATCCTAATCTGAGTTCCCAGAAGTTCTCGCCAGCTCTCGCATACAAACGGGAGAGGCGAGGAACTTCTGGGCCAGAGCCCTGGTATTTGTGGGCGGGATGTAACTTACGCTCAGAATCTGAGCGGACACGCCTCTTACGGTCTGAGAGCTGTGCAACTCGTCTAAGGCAAACAGCAGTACACAACAATGGCGGCCGCAATTTCTCAAGGGGAAATTGCTTCCCGTCGCTCCTATTTACATGCAACACCCACTGCATGTGGATCCCGCCCCCTTTTCTTCATTGGCTGTTGATTTGAACCAGAACGCAGTGGCCGCGCCCCTGCTGTCCAAACTCCGAGGCGATGCCTCCCAGACTAGTTCTATCCAGCCTTTCGTTTGTTTTCTTCATCAGCATCACAACAGCTTCAGCAGTACTATGGTGGATCTGAAATGATGAATTCACAAAAAGAAAACATAGTTGTTGGTGACCGATGTGACCAAATACTCAAGGATTGAGTTCCTTAGCCTGCTGACAGCGTGCACAAGATACAGTATTTGATGCTAATCAGTAGTAGTTAAAGAGATTAGCTGCAGACAGATAGACAAGTGAGAACAATACCTCTGTCCTGCCTTAAGGCCTGGTGGAGATAAATATAATATTTAAGACAAGACGTCCCCAAAACTAATCCATTTATTATAACTTTTTACCCTTTTTAATTGCAATTCATTCATGGGTCATTACAACCACATTGTCCAATTGACAGTACATGTCTTAGTACATGTCTTTGCAGTTCTTTTTTTTTCTTTTTTAGCGGTGCCAACCGCTCTATATCTGACTTTGTCTGTGTGTCCGTGTGTCCGTGTGTCTGTCCGGGTGTGTGTCTGTCCAATAAACAAACATTGATGACAACATCAATACGGGGCTCATCAAAGGCACCGCTTCCTTCACACAGGGTGTGATTTTTGAGTGGTGCCAACCACTCCTACATTTGACTATGTCCGTCCGTCCGTATGTCCGTCCGTAGTTTGAGCACGGCTGATTGGTCAAGCTTCACGTGACATGTGACAATATGTTGTCACGTGTCACGTGACAACATATTGTTGCTGATTGTTGCGGATGCAACCAGTTACACTTTCAAAGGCACCACTCTCTTCACACTGGGTGTGATTTTTTTATATACACCCAGTCATACAAATACACAGAATTAAAATAAATTGGACCAAAATAGACAAACAAAGTGAATTACATTTTTATACATGGATTCAAAGAAGTTCACATATCTGTAATCATACCAATATATGAAGACCTACTAATAGCATTACTAGAATTGTCATTCACATCCCTTCTAGGTGATGACTTGAAGTACGGTCATAACCTTAGTCGTCATAATCCTCCTGCAAACCAAGATAACCAAGTAACCTTGGGTTACGGTAAGGAGGCACAGTACGTCAGCTTTTTGACATGTTGACCGTAAGTGGGAACAGTTTGGCCTCTGAAAGGTTTTCTTCTGACTATGACCTCACCTCATCACACTATAACAACAACACAGTATTCAGGCTAAGTGTTAAAAATGAATAGTTAATGAGTAGAATGTGTGAGGTTTCAGTGTGTGTACTAGGATGGAGGTTCACTGTGAGCAGGGCTGAGGGAAGTGAAACGTAGCTTTATCATCTACGAGGTTGGGTACATGCTCCTCTTTATCAGTTCTATCCTTCACCTTCATTCATGTGACAATTAATGCCCTGCCCTATTCTTTTTGCTCCAACGTGTGTTACTTTTTGTATTTGAGAAGATATTTGCTGCTTAGTGACTTTGATGTTATAACCACCATCTTATTTAGGCATAGAAAACACAATTAAAAACAATATTCTACATAATTAATAAAATTATGTGCACAACATTGTTAACTCAAAATGAATTTAAAAGCCTAATCATCATACTATGTTCAGCACAAAAGGATACGTGACTGCAAATGCATTCCTTGTCCAGTCATGTTTGCTTGCATAATCCACTTAACTTATGGGAAGTGGGCAGTTTTCACTTCAAGTTCAGGATTTAGGAGAGTATTGAGATCCATGCAAAATTCTGTCCAGCCACAGTAAAAATCTGATTAGCCTTTACAGATATCAGATCGTGCTCAGGAAGGGATGTGTATGTAAGCACAGTGACTTTGACAGTTTCTGTCAATTATTACCTAGCCAAATTATGTTATGCCCTAAATTTGTTTTCAGTGGTAGGGACTGGGACAGGGTGCATGAAGTGCTTGGGCCAGCTGATATACTGTATGTGTGATCAAATAACAAACCTTTTTTATGGATTGCAGGGACTGTGCAATAGATCCAACATGTGTGCTGTGCATGGACTGCTTCCAGGACAGTGTCCACAAAGGCCATCGTTACAAGGTAGCTTGAGTTAAAATTTGATTTGTGATTGATTTGAAATAATATTGACACATTAGGCTACATGATGTTGATTATGAATAAATATCAAATTTTCATATAGACTATTTGTGAGTTTGCTATCGCTTAACTAACTCTAATGCTATTATGTATCATTGCTATGTTTGTTTGATTCTTATCTTTAATGACATGTATGCCTTTTTCCCCAGATGCATGCATCATCAGGCGGGGGGTTCTGTGATTGTGGGGATGTTGAGGCCTGGAAGATTGGCCCCTGTTGCTCTAAACACGACCCAGGGTTAGCCACTGCCATGGTAACGGTGAGTTACATAATAGCCGGAAAGAAGGAGTTGGGAGGGGCATACTTTTTCCATTCTTGTGTCAATGAACCCCAGAATACTTATTTTCCTTTCTTAAGCTGTATGCTGCTCTGGTGGCCATTGCTTTGGCTCCGGAAACAAGAAAGTGTCTGGGAAAGTGACACTTAAATTTGACCTGGCTGCACCACTGAGACCATTCTAGAATTGGTTTTGAGAGACTGTTAGGCTGCTTGAGTGTGAAACACACAGCCTTTCTGTTGTGGCCTACAGTAAAATCTTAGCAAATTGTGCTCAAGCTGCAGATAGATTTTCTCTAATGTCTACAGTTTGCTGTAAATCTTGCTGATAATGTAACTGTTAGTCGTGCCATATTGGTGCTGTGACTAGGGTACAGTTTTGTAGGAGATCTCCTCTGATAACATCATACCCAGGGGCCCCAAACAAACACATGCAGCTTGATGGCTCTGCACCTGTTTCCATAAACAGCAGGTGCCTCTATTGAACACTGCTGGCCCCTGCCTGGTGGCCTGCTTTGTGTCATCTGATCTAGACATCAATGTGTCTTTAACAAGCAATTACGCACCAACAAACGCACACACACACACACACACACACACACACACACACACACACACACACACACACACACACACACACACACACACACACACACACACACACATGACAGCACCCTGTCAGGACTGAACGTCAAATCTGTTAGATCGGCCATAGTACAGACTTTGTTTTTACACTTGGTGATAGATTCCATCCCTTCCTCCCACATATGTGTGACATGGTGTCCGGTGTAATTACTCAGATTTACTCCATGTGTTGTTGGTTTGGCTCACGTGTTAAATGTCAGATGTTCGTATGAAATGCTTTGTTGCTGTGGTTGATGTGTTCTGCTCACAAGGGATTCAATATTAACTTAACCAGGGCAGCTGCTTGTTTTGGTCTTATAAGGTAAAGTATTTAGTCCGGTTCCCTTTTACAGTGAGGCTGTTAGTGAAAAATAGACTATACAGTCCACAGATGATCTTGTTTGGATAGATTAAACTTTCTGAGAATGGAGGAAATAGGGAATTTTGATAAGCTTATTGCAACAAATTTGTTTGTGTCGGATCATCTTGAGTGTATGCCAAATTAAGCATGTTGTATGTGGGGTGATGTTTCTTTTTCTCTGTGCTTCATTATTGTCAGGAAGTTAGATGTTAGAATAGTTTTGATTGATTGAAATGTTTTATTTCGAATAAAGCTATAATACAGCATAGCATAAAAGCTTAATAAACACAATCCATAAATCATTAAATGATACCAAGCTTCAGTGCTGGTCTATACCTATCTATTACACTAATATCAAATATCTTTTGTCAAACAATTTCATTACTGACATATAACAAACATAAATAAAATGTTTACACTGTACATGTATTATGTACATAGTATATACATAATATAGTAACATATGATCCGTATTGCTCTTTTTTGAAGGATAGTTAGTGGGCAAAATGAGGATTTGTTGTTGTTGCCCCAAACCTCAGCACAGTACTGCAAATAAGGTAAGACTAGGGAACAATATAGTGTGGAGTGATTTCATTTATTACTGCAATGTTTCATGTGATATACAATTCTGCCATCGACGTATGGTTACCCCCAGACATTTTATTTAATCTATTTTTATATTAGTAATGGTACAATGATTTGAATAAACTGGATTTACCAGAAAGAGGAGATCAATATTTTGATAAATTTTTATGTGTGTGCGTGTGTGAGAGAGAGAGAAAAAGGCACAGAGAGAGAGGGAGGAGGGGTGGTATAGTACAGTATATACAGCTATGATTCATGTGTGACTTCCACTTCCTTTGCAGGATGAGTGTGTTTTGGAGCCAGGCCTGAGTGAGCGTGCTGAGAAACTGTTCCGGGTGCTTCTGCGCTATGCAACCGATCTCTTAGTTTGGGAAGAGAACTTTGAACTATCAGCTGAACTCCAGCCAAGGTACCGCAAGTGGTCTACACACACTCATGCATGCGCACACACACACACACACACACACACACACACACACACACACACACACACACACACACACACACACACACACACACACACATTTTTAACCCGAAACATAACCCGTAAATGCCTAACCCTCATGGCGGCCTCAGAAAATGTCCCCAAAAAGTCAGGTTTGTCTGGTTTTACTATCCTTGTGGAAATGTTTGGTCCCCATGCCATGGATAGTTAAGGCCCATTTATCTTCTTGTTCAGAACAGATGCGTATGTGCCCATATGTTCCGAGCGCAAGTTTTCAATTTCTATCTGTGGAAACTGCACCTGAGAAAAAGATGGTGGTGACTGCTTTGCATTTCATCCACCAGAGGGCAGGGTGGGCTAAATATGATTGAGTGATTTCTCACAACAATATACCACACAAAAAACTTCACTGTTATCTCAGACTTGTTATAACTATTAAGATATATGCAGGGGAAAAAATGTACAGATTTAGCTACTATGTCAGCGGATTTTACATGCAAAGCTGCTGCGCTAGCCTAGCCACTAGCGCAGAGCCATCAAGAGATCATGATTTCCCAAAAGTGAATAAATGCCACACATAGAAAAACAAATCTTTACTGTTCACTCATTCTTGTGATAACTAAGATATCTGCTGAAAGTTTTTTGTCAGATTTGGACAGATTTATCTAATACGTCTACAAACGTCACATGCATTTTTATACTGGTAGTGCCGAGTGCTGTTGTCTCCCTTCTATCTTCTTTATTCTACGGTGTGTACTGTTCAAAGTGTCCGTTTTACAGAGGAACACAACTGTCACGTACAGTTTCCTCCTGTATTGCTCTGCGTACATTTTGATCTGTTGGCCGATCAGTCTGGAAGCTTACGTACAAAGCTTCCAGACGTTGTGCGGCCGACAGATCAAAATGTACGCAGAGTACACACGGAGAGGCCCCATCCGTATCTGTACTTAACATTGAGTATACATGGGCCTTTAACAAACAAACAAAGAAGCTAACACACACACACACAGCATATCAAAATCAGATAGACCAGGCTGGCGATGTGTTTAAAAATATACTTTATCCCACTATCAAGGGTGAAAGACAACACATACTACTGTGTGCTCTACAATGATGAGCACCACTCGTATGAGCATGTGATCTACACCCTGCAGCGCGCCGTCCACTGTGACCCTGCCGAGGCACAGACACACACTGCACTCATTGACAAAGAGGTATTGTTCAGCTCATTCACTGATGTCTCTTAAGATACTAAATGATTTTAACAATCCCCACAATAACAGCTCTTCATATGTGACATTGAAACAGGGTCGGCGGGCAGTAAAGAGAGGAACTCTTCGTTCCTGCCAACAAGCGAAAGATCTCATCCGGGTAAATTCTATTCTCTATTTATGTACTGTATACAGACAAGTATGTTGTTAAATACAGTATACAATATAATGTACAAAAAACAACAACATTATAAATATTAGAGAGAGGCCAAAATGTATATTGAACAGTGCTGTCTTATTGAGCTCTAACTAAACCTGAGTCCATGATTCAGTGCTCTGTCTTTTTGAGCTTTAAATAATCCTTAGAACATCATGATTGTATCTTATTGAGATCTTAACCACTTAAATCCTTTAGACTTAGTTAACTGGACCTGAGTTGTCTGTGTACTTTTTTCCATTGACACAAACCTCTTTGCCAAAAATAACTGAGCTTGAAGATCTGCTATTTTTGGCCAATGTTCCCCCCAGAATATGGATGCTGGGGTTCAAGTGGTTAACTAAACCGGGGACAATCATGATCTAGTGTTCTGCTCTAACTAAACCTTTGCCATGTGTTGCAGTCCAACTCGGAGCACATTTCCTTGCAGCCACTGCGTGTGGAGATCCTCCACTCTGCAGTAATGGCTCATCAGAGCTTTGCCATGCGTCTAGGCTCCTGGTTCCAGCAGATCATCGGCTACTCAGGTACTGTACAGCAACCACCGCCACCCGATGCTGGCAGCAATATGCTAGATATTCAATTCAATCAATGAACTTGGACATTAGATTAATTAGAAGTGCTTTAGAACGCTATACCATTTGTTTTGTCACCAATCCACAATTTACACCAGGAAATCTTTGGAGACAAAGTGTTACATAGCATTCCTAGTTTTGAAAAAGGCAGCTGTACGAATTTGATGCATGTCGTCTGATGTGGGTGGTGATGTGTGTTTGTTTAGTGGGGTTCAGGCAGATCTTCTGCCAGGTGGCTCTGGAGACGGTCACAGAGATTGAACAGCCCTGCCTCATCAGCAAACTGATGCTTCATGACGCCAGGATGTACAAAGGCAAGTACATCTGGGATTTGTCAAGACAGACTATTGGCTTGATCTTGCCAACTCTGTCACGTGGACTGACACCAGACTGTTTTTATTTTTTCTGAACTTGCTATAGGTGCTCGCAAGATAGTGCATGAATTAATTTTCTGTAGCTTGCTGATGGAGACGGAGTACAAGAGGCTGTTTGCAATTGAGTTCACTAAGGTAAAAAATGACAAAAGGAAAAGTGATTCTAATTTATTAATATGATATTATTTATAATATTTTCATTTCTTATCAAACTATCTGTGCTTTGGTTTACATTCATGAGTATGACATGCTTCTCATCTAACAGCACTATAAGCAGCTGCAGAAGGATTTCATCAGTGACGATCATGAGAGGAGTATATCCATCACTGCTCTGTCTGTTCAGATCTTCACTGTACCCACATTGGTGAGCACCACTCATTATAGTACAATTTACATATCACCTCTGTCAGGCAGAAACCTATCTCTATAGGGCATAGCAGTGGAGGCCATTTTGTGGTGCCACAGATCGAAAGCCCATTAACCTTTCTCATAGAGATTTCCGAAAATATTTATATAAATGATTTTAAGCCTGGAACCAAGCTGGAATCCAGGCTCCTGGTGAATCACCATAAAACATTTGATTCTGTGTCCAAAAATATTTGAAAAACGCAAACAAGGGTATTTATTAATTATAGTATATAATGTAATTAAATATCAAATATCTTTTTGCCAGAGTTGCATCTGTCCATCCAGATAGATTCAGTGTTATTTGCAGAGGTTTGCAATGAAATTCATTGGCATCATTGGCTCAACAGCAATGTATTTTTCTAGAAATCATGACATGGTTACTCAGTGTAATGGATCCTCTATGGAGATATACCGTATGTGCAGTTGGTGGGCGTTCTTGGGTAGAAAATAGTTCTCCATTAAACTGTTCACAACATGGTCTGTGGATTTTAACTGTGTCCTAATTTCAAGAGACGTTGCTTTTGAGGGGCGTTCTTTTCTCTTTGTTTTGAGCACCATAAACCAAATGCCTGCACATCACATCGGCACTATCTGAATGTATATAGCACTCCGTTTAAGTGGAAAATGTTTTTTGAGCACATTTCTGAGGCTATATGTAAATCCTGTACATGGTCATATTGTGCCTCAGTGTGAAGACAACATGTGGTCATGGTTTCACTCATCAGCTGTGATCATTCTCATGTCCTTCTCCCGCCGCCAGGCCAGGCAGTTAATCGAGGAGGGCAATGTGATTAAAGTGATAGTTGACACCGTCATGGAGTTGCTGCGTGAACATCTGGACAACAATAATCGCTTCCACTTCCAGGGCTACAACTCGGACAAGTTCTTCCGCATCCAGGTCATCTTCCATGACCTCAGGTGATTTGGACGGGCTCCTGCTTTTTTCTTATACTACGAAGGTTTCATTCCATGAATGAACCCTCACGGTACTCATGCAAGATGTAATGTTTTCTCTTGTTCAGGTACATTCTGATCAGTAAGCCCTCTGTGTGGACTGACAAGCTGAGGAGACAGTTCCTGCAAGGTGTCATAGTGTTTCTAGGGCTCCTGAACTGCATGCAGGTACAGTACATGTCATAAAACGTCTCATCTGTTTTGTAATTGCTTGTGATAGCAGAACAATTACACTAATTGGCCTGTCACAGTTATTACATAATCGTCTAATCGCAATTATTTGAGATAATCGCAATTATTTCGTAATAATAACAATTATGATCGTTTCCATGTTCAAGAAATTTTCATACATAAAATAGCAGAAATAGCAGATCTACAAGCTTACAAGGCGTCACTTTGTGACGCGTTGTAAGCTTGTAAAAAATCGCTCTCCATGTTGTGTATTAAAAAGCATGTTCTAGCACATTTCTGAGGCTATATGTAAATCCTGTACATGGTGACAGCCCTACACACTATGGTCTTTGGTAACTTGCTACATACGTGACGACGAGTCTTGAATTGCCCGTATTATTATATATTATTCTATGCTCTGTTGATGAATTGAATACATAGGACCACCATGGAAACACATCCCCATGCAGGACTTTTTAGTGTTATCCCTTTTAGCTTAAATATTTTCCTGTACCTCCGTGCCGTTTGGATTTTGTGACTAAAAAAGTGTTCAATCAATCAGGGTATGGAGGAAGTGAAGCGCCAGTTTGGTCAACACGTTGAGTTGGAGCCCGAGTGGGAAGCTGGCTTCTCCATCCAGATCCAGCTCCGCCACATCCTCGCCATGTTTCAGGACTGGTGCTCATCTGATGTGAGTCCTTATGTAAAGCCGTCAGACACATGCAAAGACTGGCACCAAGATATTCTTGAACCCTTGCCCCAATAAAATGGAAAAGTTCCTGCTTGGCTGCAAAAGAAAGCCTCCATAATTTACATATGTACTGTACACACATAAATATATGCTTTAGTACCTGACTGTACCTGCCTTTCACAGGACAAGGTGTTGCTGCTAGCGTTCAAGGAGTGCCACAAGGCATTAATGCGCTGCAATAACCAGCAGTTCCACAGTGAGCCTTCTGACTACTATATGTGTAAGCACATCCTCCACGTCCGACCGTACAAAGTGTCTCAGGAGCCTGTCAGCATACATTTGCCCATCTCCAGGTTGCTTGCTGGTAAGCGAAATCTGATGTGGGATTATTTTGTTACACAGTAACATCCACAGTGTTAATTTTACTCTTGAGAGTGTACAAAATTGACTGAGGATTGTTACATGTGGCTCTTGCACACGGAGTCTGCATTTTTCCTAGACATTTATTTTAATCCGTCATCTGATAAAAATTGTTACACAGAGAAACCTTGCACACTGAGTCCAATGCTTTTTATTCTATTATTCTATGATATTGTGTTCCTCTCACTTATTGAAATCAGAAAAATAAAAAGGAAATATTGCGTCCATCCAATCCTGAGATTGCGTAAAGTTTAAGAGCAAGGAGAGTTTCACCTGCTGATCAAGGAGCTGCGGAATTACCCCGATCGTTTATTTCAGTGGCCCAGTTTGAGGCTTTGCTAGCAGTACTGGAGCCACATTAAAAATAAAACCAATTTCTGTGACCCAAATTAGTAGTAGGGACACACACACACACACACACACACGCACACACACTCTTGAAGAGTTTAATTGGCATTCCAAATTGTGTCATCATCGCATTAGAAAAGTGCGTGCTAGGCAATGTGCCCTTTCCTGAATCCAAAGATTGACTATTCAGGGTACAGCCTCAAAACATTGCAACACACAGACAAGATGATGGATGCGGAAAAACTCCTGGTTCGAAATCTTAAATGATTGGATGATAGTTTTGGAGGTGGTGTCCTATTTATTTTTTAACATGCAACAGTTTAAGATGAAAAATATGTACTCGGTGTGCAAGAGCTTTTTGAGATTTTTACTGTGTACTCAACACTGGAAATGTGTCAACTTTTCATATTCTCTGTGTTAACTGTGTATTTTAAATATCCTGTTCCTTCTCATTCACTAGGGTTGTATGTACACTTGTGTAGAACCGGATCAATTGAACAGCTACACGAATATGTTGATCCTGTAAGTGACACTTATAATTATCACTTTTTCCGTTGTCATTCGATAATCTCCAGTAAGAAAGTGTGCGCCTGTAAACTTGCATTTGCCAGTAAGTTGGCGAGATAGTTGGCATGTGCTGTGTTTTGTAGAAACCATTTTCCTGTCACTGCTAGCACTAAAGAACAGGGGTTTGTCCTTGTTCCAGGAGACCTGTGACTTCACCCAGTTTGCAGAGCATCCTCTTCGCTGTGTGGTGCTGGCTGCCCAAGTATCAGCTGAAATGTGGCGCAGGAATGGCCTCTCGCTGGTTAGCCAGGTGTGGGACTATACTGATTACTAGTGCTATTCTCAGTTCAGTGTCTGTAAATATTATAATTATAACGATTGCGTTTTTCTAATGTAGACTTTTGTTTCTCACAAGCAGGTGTACTACTACCAAGATGTGAAATGCAGGGACGAGATGTACGATAAGGACATTCTCATGTTGCAGGTTAGTGTTCCCTCAGTTACTGCATTTGTAATGCTCACATTTCAGTTTTTATTTAATTTATTTATTTTTGGTATGTGGCCGTAATATGTCCCTCCAATCTGTTTATAGATAGCTGCTTCCAAAATGGACCCCAACCACTTTGTCATGCTGGTCTTGTTGAGATTTGAGCTCTTTGATATCTTTAATGGAAGTGGCTTGAGCAAAGACCTAGTAAGGAAAACTTTGATTCTCTTTCAGAAAAACAATCACTGCAGTACATACTTTATATTTTATATTCCATGAAATGCAACTTTTTCGTGCAGGAACTCTTGAAACAATGGAACCGACTGACGGAAGAGATGTTGTACCTTTTAATCGTCATCATCGGTAAACTCCTCTCTTATTTCCAAAGTGGGGTGTTATAGTCGTTTTGTGTAGTTGACAGGTCAAATATGGATACTGGACAAATCAAATTTGACTGATCTTTCTTGTGTGTCCAGGGGAACGCTATGTCCCTGGGATCAGTTACGTGTCCAAAGAGGACGTGACGATGAGGGAGGTTATCCACCTGCTGTGCATTGAGCCCATGGCACACAGTAGCCTGGTCAAGGGCCTTCCAGAAAATGTGAGAAAACAAACCCTGGCACACACTCGTCTGCACACACGCTCCCATGACACCATTTACAATGTGAGAATTGTGCTTTATTTGTAGGAAAGCCATGAAACAGGCCTGGAGGCTGTCATTCCTAAGGTTTCCACCTTTAAGTAAGTAAAGTCTGAAGGCATAACTCTAGAGGTTAATCTTGAGAATGATTTGTGAACTGATTTAATCTCACCTCCCATTTTAGGAAACCAGGCGTATCAGGTCATGGATTATATGAGGTGAAGAAAGAGTGTATGGTTGAATTCAACCCTTTCTTCTATCATTATTCCAAATCCCAGCATAGCAAGGTATGCCAAATGCCAAACGCAACTATAGATCGCATCATACACATGTCTGCTTGCTTATTCATGGCTTACACTTGAACCTCGTTCCAGGCTGAAGACTCTCAGAAGAAGAGGCGAGTTCAGGAGAGCAATGATAAAGGTGAGTGTTAACACTTCCTTCTGCTCAGAGCTCTGTCTTGTTCCAGGATATAACCATCTTGTTTTTGCTGTTTTCTAATGACTGTGTGTGTGTGTGCGTGCGTGCTGTCTCTCTCTTTAGCTCTGCGTCCTCCGGTGCCGCCAGCCTTCTGCCCAGCCTTCTCCAGCCTAGTGCACCTTCTCTGCTGCGATGTCTTCATCCACATCCTGAGACGGGTCCTGCAGAGAGCCGTGGAAGACCAGGCCACTCAGTGGACAGAGGCCATGATTCAGAGGGTGGGTATATACAGTATATAAATATGTTTGCATAATTTAGGCTAATAGAGAGTCAGGAAACTGAGGGTAGAGCGAGGGCATGCCACACAGGTCTGAAGGCGTAATCAAACCGGGGACGTGGCAGTTAAGTGATTGACGCACCATCTATTCAGCCATCAGTATGTCTTTCCTTTTTCTGCACCTACAGTAGTTTCCCGGTTAATTTGTGGTCTTCATCGCTGCCCACCTTTGGGCCTGCATTTTCTCACTCCCCAATTAGTGAAATTATGCTTTCCTTCAACAGGCCCTGCACCTGATAGGCCAAGCACTGCTAGAGGAGAAGATGCAGCTTGAGGCCAGCACAGTGGAGGAGGTGACCTTTGACTTCAGCCTCAAGGCTCGCAGTGAGTGGGAACCAGGTTTCTCCACATATCTATTTTTATTTTTTGTTTTCTCGTATCAGCTGGGTCACCTCATCATTAGCCAGGGGTTCTCTGTGTGTGACACGGCTGGGTCTTTTATTTTGTTCTTTTAGGAATCGGCTCTGAACATGGAAAGTCTGTGTTCCACTTGTTATCCAAGGTCAAGACACTTCCTTCCCTTGAAACCCAGAAAGACATGATCAAGTGGATTCTGCAGGTGCACTGGATCAACTATTAGTATACATTTCAATCTAAATGCTGTGTATTTTATGATTTAATATTTTTCTTATTGTCTGCATAACCTACAAAAGTTGAAGGAAATGCATCTCACCTACTTGCAAGTGTGGTCCTTCTTGCCAGAACAAGTATAGCTCAAATCCCAGGATTCAAAGAACTACATTGTTGTCCAAAAACCTGCTAAAAGTCCCAGCTGTATTGCTGTTTTGGTCAGCGTAATTAATCATTGTGATGAATTTGGACATTGTAATTTTTCCTGCAACAACTTTATGAAGCGTCGGCAAGAGCTTTCAGAATGTAAACACGGCAGTGCATGTGCATGGTGACGGAGGTCGAAAAAGCATGTGCCGTCACTTCATAAAGTTGTGCCAGGAAAAATAACAACGCCCCGAGTCATTGCAAGGATGAATTATGCTGACCAGTGTAGCATTACACCTCTGGGACTTGTTTTAACACATTTTTGAATAACAATGGAGTTCTGTGTCTTCCGGGGTATGAGATATTTTTGCTTTGACAAGACTGACCTACTTATAGATATGGGAAATGTATTTTCTTCGTAGGCTCTATTGACAATAAGACGAAACAAAAATCAAACCAGCCTTATCCTTTAATATCTTTAATTTGACAGATGTTTGAGATGGTGAAGTGCCATAGGGAGAAGTCAAGTCCAACAGCCTCCATGAGCATGGATACCAGCAAACCAGAGGAGGTAAAACACCAAATATTATGACTTTTAAATGTTTTTACAGCGTGGCTCTGCAGGAGGCTAGCTGTCTATACAAGGGTCAGTGTGTGTGTGTGTGTGTGTGTGTCCGCCTGCCCGGAGACAATCTTGCAAACCGCTGGACTTGAGATCCACATGATTTGAATTTCCAGAGATCGACATGATTACATTTTTTAAATATTGTGTGCACTGAAAAGTCTCACCCTCTGATGTTTTCATTGGTTTCTCCAGAATGTCCAGGACAAGGATAAAGCTGAGCGGAAGAGGAAGGCGGAGGCAGCCAAACTCCACCGACAGAAGATCATGGCCCAGATGTCAGCGATGCAGAAGAACTTCATTGAGTCCAACAAGATGCTGTATGAGAACATGCCAGAGAGTGGGATCCAAGGAGAACCCATTGCATCTGCCGAGAGGTGAGGAGAAAAGCCCCAATTCTATTTTAATTTAACCCATTTAGCCCTGAGGCCTAAAAACGCCTTCTAAATCCTGATATTTATTCAAACATTACAAGACATTTATGTTGCTATATACTGTACATAGCAACAACCACCCCAAAAGGGGTTCCGGTCTAAATGGGTTAATCCCTGATTGAATCAAACTTGTATTCATATCAGTGTGTCTGAATGCATATGCATTCCATGTGGGATTGTGTCTTTATTGTGCAAGTGACTTAAACTTCTGCTACAGCAGTACATAAATCTAATAGTTTGTCATTGGCTGTGTAAATAATATTTGGTCTCTGGTTTGTAGCTGTCCTATGATGCAGATAGAGTTGTGCGTTGCAGTGGGGCCTCAACGAGGCTCCACTCCATTGGAGAGGGAGGTGCTGACCTGCATCCTGTGCCAGGAGGAGCAGGAGGTGACGGCCCACTCCCAAGCCATGGTACTGACCGCCTGTGTCCAGAGGTCCACGGTGCTGACACAGTGCAGGGGAAAGACGCTGTCCAATAAAACTGATGGTCAGTCTCCATTCAGTGGTCAATTCATTGCACAATTCAAACACAAATGTTTGCCTCGCCCACCATCGAATGAGCAACCGAAAACTGATCGCACAAATGTCACCTCCGATTAATTATGGTGACCCGAATGGTTAGGGCGTATACCACATGGGCGCAATGCTCTGAATCAGAGGGTAGAAGGCTGCTGGCTACACTATGTCATTATTACATCATAGACTATCTTCCTGTATATCGATTTTGTAATGTGCCGGAAAAGCAGGGTTGACCTTGTTTGCATAGGTTATTTCGTTGTGGCAGAGAATGTACCTCGCCTGACCTTTATGTATTTTCTTGAAAGCATCCCATAGAGAGAGATGGTATACTCTAGTAGTTCTTTAACCTCACTTTCAACCTCCAATTTCAGCCATGACCAGCTCCAACTGCTCTTAATCCCTGCATCCACCTGCTTCATTTCCACCAAAATCACTCGCTCTGTATACTATAGGACCCACTTTTGTTAACAGTCAAATCACACTTATCCAAACACGCATCACTCTTTTGCTCTGCGTAGCCAGCAGCCTTCTGGACACGTCTAGGCACTCTATGACACTCTAGTTCAGGGGTACTCAACATGGTACATGTGGACAGGGACTTTAAGGGAAACGCCATCCATATATGTATACTGTATATATACTCACAGTGATAATCTTTTAAAGGTGCAGAAAAGTCATATCCACTCTTCATGCCACCTGACCTGGCAGTGGGGACGCACACTGGCAGCTGTGGTCACGTCATGCATGCCACCTGCTGGCAGAAGTGAGTCACTACACAAACAACATTCATTCTATTATCGCTGCTCATGTTGAGGCCAATAGTCAAAGTAGTCACTTCAGGTAATCACTTTATGTTGTATTTTTTGCAGGTATTTTGAAGCGATACAGAACACCACCAGGAACCGTCTTCATGCCGAGCTCATTATCGACCTGGAAAATGGAGAGTACCTGTGTCCACTCTGCAAGTCTCTGTGCAACACTGTGGTTCCCCTCATCCCACTGGAACCGCTCACGCTCAATTAGTAGGTTACTCCTTCTTAGGCGTGCAACAGTTAACTCATTCACTGCCTGAATTATTTCTGGCCGCGTTTGCCCACTGCCAAGATTTTTCATTGAAAATAAAAAGTACTCGGGAGCCGAGATACAGAATTTTTAAGTTAACAAGGAAGTGGATGGGAGTCTAAATCTTCGAAAAATCATATCTCCTTGGTCTTTGGGTCAAATAAAAAAAAAAGAAAAAGAAAAAAAAAATCTTTTTAAAAAAAAGTCGTTCTAGGCAGGCATGGCTTATGGGACAAAAGTCGTTTTAGTCGTTCTAGGCAGGGAATGAGTTAATTGAACTGAATCCATTTACACGAATCATAAAAGATAATTGATAATTTAAGAAAATAATTGATTGATAATTGATACCTGTCATTATCAGCAGGCGAAAAATCTAAAACATCCTAAAATAGTGAAAATTGCTTGTCTACAAGCTCACACCATCACTCACTTTTGTGAGCTTGTAGATCTGCTATTTTCACAATTTTTGCATGACACCATTGAGCGATGAATCATAACATGGGGTTTAAGCGACTCATTGATGCAGTATATAAAAAAATAAAACACAAATAAAAAACACTTCTTGATTATTCAATTAATTGAAAACGTAATGGATAGAATAATCAGTTAGTTTTTCAGACATAAACAGTTTGTTTATACCTTTTTCTATTTATATTATAACAATATATTCTATCACTAGCAGCATTTATACCGTCACTATTTAGAATTTATTATTAATTTATTTTATTTTATCTTTTCTATTTATTTATAAACTTTATCCTTCCTATTGTAAAGTTACTTAACGCTACACTGTCCATATATATGAAGTGATTGCTTCATACATATAATATATGCACTCAAATACACACTCACAAACATATTTCTCCACATATGTATGCGTGCATATGAAAGTATGCCCACACACATATGGATACTCACTTTCATATTTATAACTATTCATTGCATGTATATGTAACTATCAATTACCTTTGCTTTATATAATTTCTTGAATGTTTTTATTGAGTTGGACATTTTGATATCGTTTCCCAATGAGTTTCACATGACCGATATGCATCTCTCTTTGGTGTTGGTCCTTGCTTTTGTTTTTTTGAATATGGCAGCTCCCCTGAGCTCATATCTGCTTTCTCTAGGCTTGAACAGCTCCTGCATTATTATACATTATTGCAGTGGAGTTGAGGTTGACTAGATCTTTCAATTTCAGTGTGCGGCTTTCTATGAATAGTGGGTTAGTTGGAGCATAGTAATCAGACATATTAACTATTCTTATTGCTTTTTTTTGTAACATAAAGATAGGTTGAATTATTGTTTTATAAGTATTTCCCCACACTTCCACACAGTATGTTAAATATGGCAATAATAAGGAGCAGTATAGTGTCATTATTTATGTTGTGTCCTGTGTGTAGTGAGAATGCGGAGCTGGTGGGTCAGCTCCTGACCCTGCGCTACTGGATTCAGATCATCACGGCCAGAATCAAAGGGCTCAAGTCTATCGCCCAGGATCCCGGTAGGAACAGCTACGAATGCCTGACTGTAATACTGTACCACATCACAAAACCTCAACTGATTCTTGTTTAACCCATTCAATCTGCGAACGCATCTGTCATTTTAGATTTCTTTGGCTATTAAAAAAAATAGCAGATATACAAGCTCATAGCGCGGCACCAAAATCATGAACATTTGTGCAAATATTTGAAAGCATGTTTTTTAAGCAGACATTTGTAACTCTAATCTTTGCTTCTATAAAAATATATATTCCAAGATTTGCAGAAATTGTCATGATTTAAAAAAAATAGCAGATCTACAAGCTCAAGCGGCACTTGGTGCCGTGCTATGAGCTTGTATATCTGCTATTTTTGAATAGCCAAAGAAATCTTAAAATGACACAAATGATGCTTTCCCGGTCTTAAAGGGTTAATCACTTGATTTTATTTCAGTGACTCCACCTAATTAAATGAGTGATCACTTAGCCACTTTCAACCTGGCGTCCCTAATTTTCAAATGTTGAGAAAATGGCACATCGGCAAGCTCACAACGCATTGCATCGCGTTGTGAGCTTGTAGATCGGTTATTTTCGCTATTCGTCATATATCTGACCAAGTATAATTACACTTCAAGTGCTTAACTGATTAATCAGACAAACCATTGTGGTGTCGAATACATGTGATGTGTGTATTGAGAACCTAGTTGCCCTTCAGTGTGTATGATCCACTCTTTCTCTTGGTGACTGTGTCAGAGAGCATTGAGGATGACACAGACTCCGGGTTCTGCAGAGAGGGCCAGCCAGAGTTTAGATCCATCCTCAGCTTTGGAGTGCAAGAGCCGTGAGTTATATGTTGTCTGCTGGTCCGCAATAATGTATCAACTATAGTGCCTTTTCCTTCAGCGTGTGTGTGCCTGACTGCAGCTCTAATGTTGGCTGATTTCAGGAGGAAATACTCGGACAGCATCGCAGAGATGCTAGTGGTGTGTGCCACTACTGTGCACAGGGTGGGACTGCAGACTGCACCCAACGAGGTGTGCCCATGTGTTCCTATTATGGCCTGGAATACCTGTGCCTTCACTATCCAGGCCATTGGTAAGACCCTAAGTTATTGTGCGTTTCTGGTCCATTATCACAGTGGTTCTCATCCACATTTATATGTATTTGGCTGCAGACCCCCCATCTGAAAATGTTTTGTGCCAGGGACCCCCAGAAGAGATTTGTTTTTTTTTGTAAATCAAAATTATTCAAAGTAATTTGGAAAAAAAAATATATATTTTTTTCAAAAATAGAAGATGTATAAGCTGGAAATGCGGCACGAAGTGACATGCTATGAGCTTGTAGATCTGCTATTTTTGAATAACCAACATATAAATGGATAAAGTTGGTAAAATGATTGGGATGCTATGTTGGACCCCACTTTGATAACCAATGCATTATCAAACCCTAAGCACAGTATATTGTCTGTATTTTAGGTGTGCAAAAGCTTATCAATTTAATTGATAAAAAAACAAACAAAAAAAAACATTTTAATACAGTAGCAAAAATAGCAGATGCATGTTGCAGGACACCTTTGTATGACAAAGTATAAAATAGGGCTTAGGTCGTCAATCATAGTAATTGATTTAGATATAATCTCTTTCTTGTTGATTCAATCATTTAATCAATTAATTAAATAATCAATACGAGAAGAAAATAAGCAGGCCTACTCCACATTCTTTCCCCTCTTACTTTGCTACTTGATTCTGTGTATTCATCATTGTTACTTCATGCTATGTCAAGTTTCATAATAATGATGATACACAGAGTTATACTAGTCTGACAACCCAGATGTACATGTACTTGAATATAGTGCGATATTTGTAATTTTTGTTGATAAAAAGTTAAAAAGTATTGTTTTGTATTATGTATCCTTACCCCCGGTTATTGTTTGTCATCATAATCATAATGTATGTTTTCACAGAAAGCATGTTGCAGGATGAGGACAAGCCACTCATTGGGTCTTTGCAAAACAGACAGGTTAGACATTTTATGCTGAATAGTTAAGGGCTAAATAATGCTCACATACACGTACGTGTATGCAGGTATCACATATACAGTATAAAGTAAATTTTTATTTTATCTCAGGGGTTATTTTGCCTAAAATGTCTCGATTGTTACATGTCCTAGCTGGCAGGTCTGAAGGCAGTTATTCAGTTTTCCACGACCCAGAGGATTAAGAGCTCCCAAGCAGTGGTCCAAAGGCACTTCATGGACATGTTAGGAGGTATACAGTGCAACCAAACATACATCTAAATACTTCTAGAACTAGGATTATTGTATTTGATATTGTGGTCTGATCTCTCCCCAGTCTTGTTACCGGCCATGGGCAGAGAGATTACACCTTCTCTGCTGGAGGTAGACTTTTTTCATCTTCTGGTAAGTCTCTCATAATGGTAACAACTGTCCTGTACACTCATTTATTATGAGGATACAGCACATTATCATCTGATCAATTGAAATTCGACAAATTACTCAAACTTGTACCTTTGTCACTGTAATGTAAACTCAATTCATGTTTTGATGTTCTGAGAAATTTTACATTTTGGCATTAGAATTGGCTTATCAACAATCCATGAAGGTAATTTAATCTATGGCCGTAAAAATCCCTAAAGAACCGTGTGTGTGTGTGTGTGTGTGTGTGTGTGTGTGTGTGTGTGTGTGTGTGTGTGTGTGTGTGTTGTCAGGTGGGACTGGTGCTGTCTATTCCAGCCCTGTACCAGGAAGAGGCAGTAGACCTGCATCCATCTGCTGTCAGCTCTGCCTACAACCATCTCCATATCTTACACCTGGTTACCATGGCTCACATGGTCCAGATCCTCCTCTCTGCTACAGGTAGCACTAGTAACAATGACCCAGATAGTTTACTTGTCTACAAGCTCACACCATCACTCACTTTTGTGAGCTTGTAGATCTGCTATTTTCACAATTTTTGCATGACACCATTGAGCGATGAATCATAACATGGGGTTTAAGCGACTCATTGATGCAGTATATTAAAAAAATTGCGCAGGGTAGCACAGGGATTTAGTGGTAGTTACTGGCAGTAGAACTGTGCAATGTTTTTTCAAAGCATCTCAATCTTGCATTCCTCTGGCTAATACATTTCTTCTATCATGGTAACTACCAACCGACGGCGTGGATGGATTAAGTAGCAATTGACTCAATTAATTAGTGTTTGTTACCAACAACATTAAAGTATCTTCACACATTATTAGCTGAAAGATACTACGTTTAAAATATATATATATAAATTGTTGATGTTGTTAAAATGATTGTAAATATTAATACTACTGCTGTAAACATGTCGCTTCTTGTGTGTCATTCAAATTTGGATCAGGTAATGCAAGTAGCCTCATGTTAAGCTGTTTGTTTAACTGGGGCTTTGGGAAACCGTCTCCAACACTTAGCAATGGTGGAGGTGGAAATTTAAAGCTAATATGTTATTACAAGATAGTCATCAATCATTTAGCTTCAACCGTCCACTCAGTTTAACCTCAAAGTGTAATATCAACATTGCAGCTTGTGATTAAAAAATGATTTCCCATCTGTGCGTCCAGATTTCCCAGCAGTAGCAGGTGGAGAGGAGGGAGACGAGGCCAGGGCCGCAGCGGAATTCTATGCTACAGTGTCACAACACATTCATGGGTACAGTGCCTCCATTTTGCTCTAAGGGAATGGTCACACATGCACAATGGCAGGGGAGTGGCATGCCGAGGCAACAATGTTCAACAAAGATGAACTCCACATGGCGGCACATTACGTGACAATGTTTCGCAGCAGGAAGCTCTATCCCTTCCCTTGCATAAAATGGAAGTAAACGGGGCGCAACTGTTTCAGTCGCATGTGTGACCATACCCTATTTTGTCAAAATACAGGATCAGAGCCTTGCTATGGATCCTTTTGTCAGCAGACATTTTTATGGGTAGATGCAGCTGAATGTAATAACGTTAACCACTTTCAAATAGTGAACATAAAACACAAAAAGGTTTTTGTTAACACATTCCCTGCCAGAGTTTATTCATAAGGTACTCACCCACTGCCAGCGTTTTTGAACCGTTCACAAAAAAATTATATCCATTAAAATCCGCGATCGGATGGTGTTTATAAACAGCAACGACGGACGTACGAGCCCTCATAATGTTTACACTTTTTTTCCTTTTTCTTCTTCTGTGGTATCAGCGGCTAAAAGAGGCTGCAAACGTCATATCCGTTTGGCTGTGACGTGGCTGTGACGTTTCCCCACCGGCCATCTTAGATTAGCTTAGCCTCCGATCGGCTATCAGATCGTTTTTAAACACAAAGAGGATAACCGTTCGTCGATCAAAGAAAAGAAAATACAACCGGAGCTTACCATTCGTTTTTTAAACCGTGTGAAAACCATGATCTTTAGCCAAAACCAGGGAAAAACTGTTTTTTCAAGATAAAAAACGAACCGGAAACGGTTGTCGGAAATTTTCTCATAGGATGGGTCGGAAGCGTCATGGGAAAAAAAAAATCAAGGATGGTACCAAAACATTTTTTTTTCGTTATCTAACCACATAAAAAGACGATCCCGAGATATCTCGGTATCCGCAGGTAACGGGTGGATTTAATGTCCCGAGATATCTCGGGATTGGCAGTATATATGTTAAAAGGTTAAAGCACTATATTCTGATAGTAATCATAGCTAGTGTTTGTTCAGTAATAGGAGTCTCCCCATTTCTCCAGCTCTTCAATAAACAGAAAATATATTTTCTAGTGGGTTGCAAAATGTCTGCCAAACAGGAGAGAGTACCCATTTATCAGCTTCATTTTTTATAGCGTTACAGTTCCAATTGTGTCTGCTCATTTCTTTGTGTCATCACTTCCCATTTTGTTTGTTTAATCTGTATCCTGTCTGAGTTCTCTATCCAGATTGGATTAAATGGAGACTCCTGTTACTGAACTATCAGAATATAGAGCTATTTAACACTTATTTTAACCGAAGAAAATCACTCGCCCTACCTTTTAACCAAGGCCTTTCCATGTCTTGTAGTCAGTTGTCTGTAGTATAACTTTAACTGTAATCGCTTTTGTTTGACGTTTTGTTCTGCTGTTCTCTCGTTTGTCAGACTGAACTCGGATGTTTCCGGCAGCTCTGTGGCAGAAAGGGTGAGGCGAGGGATTGTGCCTTTCCTGCGATGTACTGCTCTCTTTTTCAATGGCCTTACAGGAGTGCCCCCACCAGAGGAGCTCTCCAGCGCTGCAGGTAGATAATTCCTTGTTATTGCTATCTATTATAAGGACCGTTCCAGTGTCAGTTTAAGTCAGATGTTAATGGGTCTCCCTTTTACAGTTACCTCTTCAGGACAGATGGAGGCACTGTGCAATTACCTGGCACTACCCTCCAATATGTTCCAGCTCTTCCAAGTGCACAGAGAGAGTGTTAATCCACTGCTACAGAGGTAACATCAATGATCAGTTATGGCTGTATGGCCTTCAGTAAGCCTTCAGCTTAATGACGAATGTATAGCAGAGGTCTAGGTATTTGATGTTTCATGGTTAATATTTGTTGCACAAAAGAAAGACATTGCTATATTATAATGAGGGTTTCTGTTCTTTAGGTGGTGTGGGAGCCCAGCTGTAACCAAAGCCCTGAAA
The DNA here is from genome assembly GCF_963454915.1 of Gymnoscopelus microlampas. NCBI lineage: Eukaryota > Metazoa > Chordata > Actinopteri > Myctophiformes > Myctophidae > Gymnoscopelus > Gymnoscopelus microlampas. Next base: position 30,777,081 of record NC_139957.1, read on the forward strand.
GGGGAAATCCAGACAATCAGGTAGGCTTGCACCTTATTCAAACCGCACACATATAAATCTCTTTTACACTTAACCACGTTCACCCTGGCATCCCTATTTTGAGCATGTCATTATAGGCAAATATTCAACAACAAAAAAGCCTAGGCCTATTTTAATTCATACTCCGTTGATGAAACGCTTTGTGAGCTTATATAGAGGGTATTTTCACACTGTCATATGACAAAGCATAGAGCAGGCTTAAGTGGTTGGGTATGACACTTGCTTCCACCTGACATTGATGGGCACACCTGTCCTATTTTTGATGCAACATGCTGGAAATAAAAGATTTTTGATTGGAGCCATTGTGCAAGAGAGAATGCATTTGTGTTGTTTCAACAGTTCTTAGCTTTGACATGCTGCCTTGATGACAGATTGTGTGTGAACAGCATAAGTGAAACAAACAGGGTGTCAGCTCAGCACAGCGTTTGATCTGCTGTTTAATGTCGGCAGAGTAAATCAATAGGCTTGATTTACCATTTATTTTTGTCCAGTTACCCCAGGAGAAGGAATCACTTAATTGAGCTTCCTGAGGATTATAGCGCCCTCCTCAATCGAGCCAGTCACTTTCAGTAAGTGATAATTAACTAATTAATTTTAACTTGTATTTACCGTTGTTACATAATAGTCTGTGGTAGATGTTCACTGTCTTCTGTTCGTCGTCCTCAGGTGTCCCAAATCTACTGATGATGAGAGGAAGCATCCCACACTGTGCCTGTTCTGTGGGGCCATGCTGTGTTCTCAGAGCACGTGCTGTCAGAGCCAGCTGGATGGGGAGGATGTGGGAGCGTGCACAGCCCATGCTGCCACCTGTGGTGCCGGAGTGGGAATTTTCCTCAGGTAGGTCAAGGAACCAAGATTTTGAACCTCAGAGGTCAGGAATGTTTTAGTTGTGCTGTGCAGTGAATCGATTAGGAAACTATTTTAATGAGGCTGTCTGTTTTGTGTATTTGTGTGTGTGTGTGTGTGTGTGTGTGTGTGTGTGTGTGTGAGGGGGGGGGGGTACTGTATGTATGTCGCTCTGTCTGCTTTGAATCTTTGCTTTGAACACATTGTTATACATTTCTTCTCAGTCTCATCCTCAAAGAAGGATGAGACTGATAACATTTGAAGGCTTGCCTCTAGTTTTTCCCTATGGACCTTACATTATTTTCTAAAGCCTTATTGTCCTGTTTTTTGAGTGGTGCCTACCACTCCTACATTTGACTTTGTCCGTGTGTCCGTATGTCCGTCTGTCCGTCCGTATGTTTGAGCACGGCTGATTGGTCAAGCTTCACGTGACACGTGACAATATGTTGTCACGTGTCACGTGACAACATATTGTTGCTGATGCAACCAGTTACACTTTCAAAGGCACCACTCTCTTCACACTGGGTGTGATTTTTGTTTAATTTATTAATTTCTGCATGTTTACAGGATAAGAGAGTGTGAGGTTGTACTGATGTCAAGTAAGACACGAAGAAGCACTTACCCTGCTCCTTACCTTGATGACTATGGGGAGACGGACCCTCAGCTTGTGTAAGATGTTGTTTTCATTACGGTTGTTGCATTGTTATTGTAGTTCTGTTTTGACTGAGGCCAGAGCTCTGCTGACAGACTAAAGCATTCAGAAATAAAGTCAAATGCTATTTTGGTCATTTCTCAGGTATAGTCTTTTAGTCTGTCTATGTCCCATTAAAAAAACCTTAACCCTAATTTATACCGTGTTGAAAAAATTTAAAATTTCAGAAGAAAATACATTTTTAGCTTTTCTTATTCTCTTTTTTTCCATCAAAAATGCTAAGTGACACTTTAGTACTCAGGGCCTGAGTGTGTTTCTGTCATTTTGATTCCACAGAAGGGGCAACCCGCTGCACCTTTGCCCAGAACGCTACAGGAAGCTCCACCAGTTGTGGCAACAGCACTGCATCCTGGAGGAAATCGCACGCAGCTTGGAGGTGGTCAACGTTATGTTTGCCTTCGAGTGGCAGATGTTTTGAGGATCAGCCCTGTTGTGTTGGGTAGCGCCAAGGCAAGAAGGGCATCGCCATAGAGCACAGTCTGTTGCAATGCTCCTTATACACACACACACACTCACACACACACACACATACACACACGCAAGCATGCTCACTCACATAAACGGTCCTCTATTCTGAGATCCTTGGAGCCTGAACAGACGTCCTCTGCACCTGACAAATCCTCAGAAAGGAGCCAGGTAGCTGGGGGCTGAGCATAAAAGAGGAGTACGACGACGAAGAGTGAAGAAACGAACCCAAGTCGCCTTGTTTTATTTTGATTGTCTGCTGTGAGAATGAGTTTCTCCTACAATATTGCTCTTTCCAAAGAGGCTCATTCAAATAAAGACAAAATCTGTTACACACCCAATATGTCGCTTATGTATGTGAATCAATTTCTGTCTGATATCAATCACTCATTCACTACTCCCTGCTTACTATGTAGGGAGTTCTAGAGGACTATTAGTGATCTCATCTGCAACATGAAGACACTTTCGGACACTAAATTAAATCGCAATTAAAACGTGCCAGCTCAATTTAGGCATTTAGGCATTTGTCTTTCAGGACAATGCATGATGGTATATATTGCTTAGTTACTGACCATTGGTTGTACGCTACTTTTCATGATGCATTGTGGGATACGATGAGTTCACTATGTATGACATAAGTATATATGTCACAGGTAGATTGGCATTCCAGGTAGAATGGAAGTGGAGCGCTTGTTTTTAGGCTCGGTGCGGGGCTGCGATGCCAGGAGGACGGCGACGAGGACAACATGGATGTACATACATACCAGCTTCAGTGGCGCACTTCGATAATCATTAGACTCCCCATCCACTACCAGTGGAAGTCTGGGTTTGACTGCCGCTTGGGACATTACTTTTTCAAACAACCGTGGACTACTTTTTTTCGGCGATAAAGTATAGTTTTGGACCATGACGGAGGCGCGCCGAATCAGCAGACCTTGAGGCTGAGGAAGTCGCGCCCGAGCGCCTCCAGGCGCGAGTGCCCGCGACGACCAGCCGATGGTCTGCTGATTCGAAACAGCGCCGTTCGAGTTATGTACCGATGGGGACAGAATCGTAAATGATGTTGTGGGGACTGCATTTGCCCCTCTATGGTTTGCCCCATTGAACTGCCACTCGCTGCACTAACATAGCCCGCCAGGCCGCCCCCTCAGGCTCGCCCCCTTAGGCTCGCCCCCTTGTGCGCGCGCGCGTGCGCATGTGTGCGTGCTCGTTTGTGTTGTGCGCGTGTGCGTGTGTGTTGTGGGACTGGCTTTTATTGCCCTCTAGCGTTGGTTCTACAGAAATGCCTGGTGGGCGGACGGGCGGTGAAAATAAGCGCTTCTTTTCCATTCTACCTGGAATGCCAATCTACCTGTAACATATACATTCAGACAGCACTACAAAATGGCAAACTTACTATATAGTGAGTAGTGAGTGATTTCGGACACAGCCTCTCTACCTTACTCTCTCATAATGCTGTGAATTTTGTGTTGAAACTTATTAGACATAAGTTATAAATATGGAATTCTGCTGTTTTACGGTCTTGAGGGATGAGCAGAGACCATTTCAGAATTAGTATTGTGAAGGATCTGGATTATGCTTCCTGTTTTTATTTTTGTGACTTTTTTCAGGTTTGATGGTCCAAATGGCAGAGCCACATCTTATTGACCATCACCATTAACACACACACGCATATATATATATATACATTATATATACTGTATATAGGGTGGGCTATGCTCGCAAATCACCCTGCACTCACACGCAACATATACAGTATACACACAAGACGTTTATAGATAAAACATTTCAAAGTTCATATTGCAATACTGTAGGAATGGTTCAGCTTAAGTAAAATTATTCAGAGAACCACTTGGTGTATTAAAGATGTATTGCTATTTTGGCACCAGAGGTTTTGTGAACATCCCAGTCAATTTTCTGTAATGTCTTTGCAGTTATGGTTACAATTTACAAGTACTCGATCTGAAGTTGAAAGGCAACCCAAAGGGTATGAGAATGTCTGTACTATGTATGGCAGTGGGAGAAAGGCCCTTTGAGAGCACCCATGACCAATCCCTGATCATTCACTCATCAGATGTCCACCAATATTAGATCTTTAAAACGTTAAGGGAACACTACTTTACCATGCAAATAAATAATGTGCTACACTTGGACACAACTAGCGGAAACTGCTTCCTGTCAACATAACTACAATAAATATACACTATGTAATTGAATTTAATAAGAAAATTACCTCATATATTCTATTTAAGACAAATACATATGATTTGTTGAACATATGACATAGTATATTATTTCAATTACTGACTCCACAAATGTACATCACCTTTTTCAAGACAATGAATTTGTGTGCATATTTTAATTTCTTTTTGCGTTGCTTAACAGTGCTATATGACTGACTCTGTTGAAATAAAAGCATTAGCTATTACCTTCTGCTACTTTGTGTCTGTACTCTGTATTAAATTGAGCAGCCTACATCATCCTGGTACCAGCTCCGTGGCCTTGTGGTTAAGAGTGTCCACCCTGAGATTGGGAGGTCGCCAGTTCAGCGTTCGATTACCTGGCTGGGTCATACCAAAGTCTATAAAAATGAGTTCGGTCCAAAAATGTAAAAAATAAATACCACAATGAAATAAATAAAAAACGCAATGATATTAATACAAAATACAATAAAATAAATACATGTATTTATTGCATTATGTTTTTCATTTCATTGCGTTTTCTATTAATTTCTTAGTGTTTTTAATTTATTTATTATTATTTCGTTGTGACTTAATTTCATAAAGGGTCAGCACTTTATAGGCCTATGTTTTTTTTTTGTGGATGTACGGAGAAGTACGGGCTTTGCGTATAAAGAGCGTAGGCAACAACAACTCCATTCACTCAGTCAGAGAATAAAGGCTCATTCCAATGGGGACATTTTTTTCAGATATCACATCTGTAATCTGAGGCACCTGTGATGTGAACCATGTGACAATCAAGTATAAATGGGCTTCTGTAGTTTTATCTCAACTACCTATCCTATTGGTTGTTTAGAATGATTAGCGCAGGTGGTGCAATTAAAGCCCTCCTACAAATAGCGCTGGGGAACTTTGAATGAGTTTGAACAGAACATACAGTTCATTGAGCTAAAATCACAGTCTGTAACCTCACTTCGGAACTCAATATGGGATTCAATTTCTTCGCTCTTTGGTCCGTCACTGGTGCTCCCCGCCAGTTTGTACTGCAGTCACGCTGGCCGCTCTTCAGAAAGAGTCAGTCGCACTAGCCGTGCTTCAAAAATGATTGCGCAGCAACGTGGCTTTTTACGGTTAGGCGAACTGATGGTGCGTTCAATGAAATCGTAAATCCCAGTTACTTCAATATATACATGTAAAAATGTAATAAAACAATCTAAAAACATTGTTTGTGTCTAATGTTCTCGTCTATAATTATTACCGAAATGTTTTACTGCAAAAATTATTAATAATAAAATATTGAAATATTACAGAATCCAGTACAGTTCAATGTAATTTTTTGGAAAATCATAAAAAAATCTAAAAACATAGTTATCACCCAGCAACTAAATGTTATTGTGCCCATGTGTGTCCTTTACAATATGTGAATATTACCAATATATTTTACTGTACCGATTATTAATAATAAAATATTGAAATATTACAGAATCCCATCAAATTCAATGTAATTTTTGGAAAATCATAGAAAATTCTAAAAACAGAGTTATCAACCAGCAACTAAATATTATTGTGCTCAAGTGTCTCCTTTACAATATGTAATTGTTACCAATATGTTTTACTGCACCGATTATTAATAATAAAATATTTAAATATTACAGAATCCCATCCATTTCAATGTAATTTTTAAAAAAATCTTTAAAAATCCAAAAAACATAGTTATCACTCAACAACTATATATTAATGTGCCCCATGGTCTCTTGTACACCTGTGATGATTACCAATATGTTTTACAGCAGCAATTATTAATAATAAATTATTGAAATATTATAGAATCCCATGCATTTCAATGTAATCTTTAAAAAAATCATAAAAAATCCAAAAAACATAGTGATCACCCAACAACTATATATTAATGTGCCCCATGGTCTCTTGTACACCTGTGATGATTACCAATATGTTTTACAGCAGCAATTATTAATAATAAATTATTGAAATATTATAGAATCCCATCTTATTCAATGTAATCTTTAAAAAAATCATAAAAAAATCCCAAAAACATAGTTATCGCCCAACAACTATATATTAATGTGCCCCATGGTCTCTTGTACACCTGTGATGATTATCAATATGTTTTACAGCAGCAATTATTAATAATAAATTATTGAAATATTACAGGATCCCATCCATTTCAATGTAATTTTTCAAAAAATCTTTAAAAATCCAAAAAACATAGTTATCACTCAACAACTATATATTAATGTGCCCCATGGTCTCTTTTAAAGTCTGTGATGATTATCAATATGTTTTACAGCAGCAATTATTAATAATAAATTATTGAAATATTACAGAATCCCATCCTATTCAATGTAATCTTTAAAAAAATCCTAAAAAATCCCAAAAACATAGTTATCGCCCAACAACTATATATTAATGTGCCCCATGGTCTCTTGTACACCTGTGATGATTACCAATATGTTTTACAGCAGCAATTATTAATAATAAATTATTGAAATATTATAGAATCCCATGCATTTCAATGTAATCTTTAAAAAAATCATAAAAAATCCAAAAAACATAGTTATCACCCAACAACTATATATTAATGTGCCCCATGGTCTCTTGTACACCTGTGATGATTATCAATATGTTTTACAGCAGCAATTATTAATAATAAATTATTGAAATATTACAGGATCCCATCCATTTCAATGTAATTTTTCAAAAAATCTTTAAAAATCCAAAAAACATAGTTATCACTCAACAACTATATATTAATGTGCCCCATGGTCTCTTTTAAAGCTGTGATGATTATCAATATGTTTTACAGCAGCAATTATTAATAATAAATTATTGAAATATTATAGAATCCCATGCATTTCAACGTAATCTTTAAAAAAATCATAAAAAATCCCAAAAACATAGTTATCGCCCAACAACTATATATTAATGTGCCCCATGGTCTCTTGTACACCTGTGATGATTACCAATATGTTTTACAGCAGCAATTATTAATAATAAATTATTGAAATATTATAGAATCCCATGCATTTCAATGTAATCTTTAAAAAAATCATAAAAAATCCAAAAAACATAGTTATCACCCAACAACTATATATTAATGTGCCCCATGGTCTCTTGTACACCTGTGATGATTACCAATATGTTTTACAGCAGCAATTATTAATAATAAATTATTGAAATATTACAGAATCCCATCCATTTCAATGTAATCTTTAAAAAAATCGAAAAAAATCCAAAAAACATAGTTATCGCCCAACAACTATATATTAATGTTCCCCATGGTCTCTCGTACACCTGTGATGATTATCAATATGTTTTACAGCAGCAAGTATTAATAATAAATTATTGAAATATTACAGAATCCCATCCGTTTCAATGTAATCTTTAGAAAAATCATAACAAATCCAAAAAACATAGTTATCACCCAACAACTATATATTAATGTTCCCCATGGTCTCTTGTACACCTGTGATGATTATCAATATGTTTTACAGCAGCATTTATTAATAATAAATTATTGAGATATTACAGAATCCCATCCATTTCAATGTAATCTTTAGAAAAATCATAAAAAAATCAAAAAAACATAATTATCGCCCAACAACTATATATTAATGTGCCCCATGGTCTCTTGTACACCTGTGATGACTATCAATATGTTTTACATCAGCAATTATTAATAATAAATTATTGAAATATTACAGAATCCCATCCGTTTCAATGTAATCTTTAGAAAAATCATAACAAATCCAAAAAACATAGTTATCACCCAACAACTATATATTAATGTTCCCCATGGTCTCTTGTACAGCTGTGATGATTATCAATATGTTTTACAGCAGCAATTATTAATAATAAATTATTGAAATATTATAGAATCCCATGCATTTCAACGTAATCTTTAAAAAAATCATAAAAAATCCCCAAAACATAGTTATCGCCCAACAACTATATATTAATGTGCCCCATGGTCTCTTGTACACCTGTGATGATTACCAATATGTTTTACAGCAGCAATTATTAATAATAAATTATTGAAATATTACAGAATCCCATCCATTTCAATGTAATCTTTAGAAAAATCGAAAAAAATCCAAAAAACATAGTTATCGCCCAACAACTATATATTAATGTTCCCCATGGTCTCTCGTACACCTGTGATGATTATCAATATGTTTTACACCAGCAAGTATTAATAATAAATTATTGAAATATTACAGAATCCCATCCGTTTCAATGTAATCTTTAGAAAAATCATAACAAATCCAAAAAACATAGTTATCACCCAACAACTATATATTAATGTTCCCCATGGTCTCTTGTACAGCTGTGATGATTATCAATATGTTTTACAGCAGCAATTATTAATAATAAATTATTGAAATATTACAGAATCCCATCCAATTCAATGTAATTCTTCCAAAAAATCATGAAAACTTCAGAGAACATAGTTATAACCCAACAACTATATATTAATGTACCCCATGGTCTCTTGTACACCTGTGATGATTATCAATATGTTTTACAGCTTATTGAAATATTATAGAATCCCATGCATTTCAATGTAATCTTTTAAAAAATCATTAAAAATCCCAAAAACATAGTTATCACCCAACAACTATATATTAATGTGCCCCATGGTCTCTTGTACACCTGTGATGATTACCAATATGTTTTACAGCAGCAATTATTAATAATAAAGTATTGAAATATTATAGAATCCCATCTTATTCAATGTAATCTTTAAAAAAAATCATAAAAAATCCCAAAAACATAGTTATCGCCCAACAACTATATATTAATGTGCCCCATGGTCTCTTGTACACCTGTGATGATTATCAATATGTTTTACAGCAGCAATTATTAATAATAAATTATTGAAATATTACAGGATCCCATCCATTTCAATGTAATTTTTCAAAAAATCTTTAAAAATCCAAAAAACATAGTTATCACTCAACAACTATATATTAATGTGCCCCATGGTCTCTTTTAAAGCTGTGATGATTATCAATATGTTTTACAGCAGCAATTATTAATAATAAATTATTGAAATATTATAGAATCCCATGCATTTCAATGTAATCTTAAAAAAAATCATAAAAAATCCCAAAAACATAGTTATCGCCCAACAACTATATATTAATGTGCCCCATGGTCTCTTGTACACCTGTGATGATTATCAATATGTTTTACAGCAGCAATTATTAATAATAAATTATTGAAATATTACAGGATCCCATCCATTTCAATGTAATTTTTCAAAAAATCTTTAAAAATCCAAAAAACATAGTTATCACTCAACAACTATATATTAATGTGCCCCATGGTCTCTTTTAAAGCTGTGATGATTATCAATATGATTTACAGCAGCAATTATTAATAATAAATTATTGAAATATTATAGAATCCCATGCATTTCAACGTAATCTTTAAAAAAATCATAAAAAATCCCAAAAACATAGTTATCGCCCAACAACTATATATTAATGTGCCCCATGGTCTCTTTTAAAGCTGTGATGATTATCAATATGTTTTACAGCAGCAATTATTAATAATAAATTATTGAAATATTATAGAATCCCATGCATTTCAATGTAATCTTTAAAAAAATCATAAAAAATCCCAAAAACATAGTTATCGCCCAACAACTATATATTAATGTGCCCCATGGTCTCTTGTACACCTGTGATGATTACCAATATGTTTTACAGCAGCAATTATTAATAATAAATTATTGAAATATTATAGAATCCCATCTTATTCAATGTAATCTTTAAAAAAATCATAAAAAATCCCAAAAACATAGTTATCGCCCAACAACTATACATTAATGTGCCCCATGGTCTCTTGTACACCTGTGATGATTATCAATATGTTTTACAGCAGCAATTATTAATAATAAATTATTGAAATATTACAGGATCCCATCCATTTCAATGTAATTTTTCAAAAAATCTTTAAAAATCCAAAAAACATAGTTATCACTCAACAACTATATATTAATGTGCCCCATGGTCTCTTTTAAAGCTGTGATGATTATCAATATGTTTTACAGCAGCAATTATTAATAATAAATTATTGAAATATTATAGAATCCCATGCATTTCAACGTAATCTTTAAAAAAATCATAAAAAATCCCAAAAACAAAGTTATCGCCCAACAACTATATATTAATGTGCCCCATGATTACCAATATGTTTTACAGCAGCAATTATTAATAATAAATTAATGAAATATTATAGAATCCCATGCATTTCAATGTAATCTTTAAAAAAATCATAAAAAAATCCAAAAAACATAGTTATCACCCAACAACTATATATTAATGTGCCCCATGGTCTCTTGTACACCTGTGATGATTACCAATATGTTTTACAGCAGCAATTATTAATAATAAATTATTGAAATATTACAGAATCCCATCCATTTCAATGTAATCTTTAGAAAAATCGAAAAAAATCCAAAAAACATAGTTATCGCCCAACAACTATATATTAATGTTCCCCATGGTCTCTCGTACACCTGTGATGATTATCAATATGTTTTACAGCAGCAAGTATTAATAATAAATTATTGAAATATTACAGAATCCCATCCGTTTCAATGTAATCTTTAGAAAAACCATAACAAATCCAAAAAACATAGTTATCACCCAACAACTATATATTAATGTTCCCCATGGTCTCTTGTACAGCTGTGATGATTATCAATATGTTTTACAGCAGCATTTATTAATAATAAATTATTGAGATATTACAGAATCCTATCCATTTCAATATAATCTTTAAAAAAATCATAAAAAAATCCCAAAAACATAGTTATCGCCCAACAACTATATATTAATGTGCCCCATGGTCTCTTGTACACCTGTGATGATTATCAATATGTTTTACAGCAGCAATTATTAATAATAAATTATTGAAATATTACAGAATCCCATCCATTTCAATGTAATCTTTAGAAAAATCGAAAAAAATCCAAAAAACATAGTTATTGCCCAACAACTATATATTAATGTGCCCCATGGTCTCTTGTACACCTGTGATGACTATCAATATGTTTTACAGCAGCAATTATTAATAATACATTATTGAAATATTACAGAAACCCATCTATTTCAATGTAATCTTTAGAAAAATCGAAAAAAATCCAAAAAACATAGTTATCGCCCGACAACTATATATTAATGTGCCCCATGGTCTCTTGTACACCTGTGATGATTATCAATATGTTTTACAGTAGCAATTATTAATAATAAATTATTGAAATATTACAGAATCCCATCCAATTCAATGTAATTCTTCAAAAAAATCATAAAAACTTCAGAGAACATAGTTATAACCCAACAACTATATATTAATGTACCCCATGGTCTCTTGTACACCTGTGATGATTATCAATATGTTTTACAGTAGCAATTATTAATAATACATTATTGAAATATTACAGAATCCCTTCCATTTCAATGTAATTTTTCCAAAAATCATAAGAAATCCAAAAAACATAGTTATCACCCAACAACTATATATTAATGTGCCCCTAGGTCTCTTGTACACCTGTGATGATTATCAATATGTTTTACAGCAGCAATTATTAATAATAAATTATTGAAATATTACAGAATCCCATCCATTTCAATCTAATCTTTAGAAAAATCGAAAAAAATCCAAAAAACATAGTTATTGCCCAACAACTATATATTAATGTTCCCCATGGTCTCTCGTACACCTGTGATGATTAGCAATATGTTTTACAGCAGCAAGTATTAATAATAAATTATTGAAATATTACAGAATCCCATCCGTTTCAATGTAATCTTTAGAAAAATAGAAAAAAATCCAAAAAACATAGTTATCACCCAACAACTATATATTAATGTTCCCCATGGTCTCTTGTACACCTGTGATGATTATCAATATGTTTTACAGCAGCATTTATTAATAATAAATTATTGAGATATTACAGAATCCTATCCATTTCAATGTAATCTTTAGAAAAATCATAAAAAAATCAAAAAAACATAGTTATCGCCCAACAACTATATATTAATGTGCCCCATGGTCTCTTGTACACCTGTGATGACTATCAATATGTTTTACAGCAGCAATTATTAATAATAAATTATTGAAATATTACAGAAACCCATCTATTTCAATGTAATCTTTAGAAAAATCGAAAAAAATCCAAAAAACATAGTTATCGCCCAACAACTATATATTAATGTGCCCCATGGTCTCTTGTACACCTGTGATGATTACCAATATGTTTTACAGCAGCAATTATTAATAATAAATTATTGAAATATTATAGAATCCCATGCATTTCAATGTAATCTTTTAAAAAATCTTAAAAAATCCAAAAAACATAGTTATCACCCAACAACTATATATTAATGTGCCCCATGGTCTCTTGTACACCTGTGATGATTATCAATATGTTTTACAGCAGCAATTATTAATAATAAATTATTGAAATATTACAGGATCCCATCCATTTCAATGTAATTTTTCAAAAAATCTTTAAAAATCCAAAAAACATAGTTATCACTCAACAACTATATATTAATGTGCCCCATGGTCTCTTTTAAAGCTGTGATGATTATCAATATGTTTTACAGCAGCAATTATTAATAATAAATTATTGAAATATTATAGAATCCCATGCATTTCAACGTAATCTTTAAAAGAAATCATAAAAAATCCCAAAAACATAGTTATCGCCCAACAACTATATATTAATGTGCCCCATGGTCTCTTGTACACCTGTGATGATTACCAATATGTTTTACAGCAGCAATTATTAATAATAAATTATTGAAATATTATAGAATCCCATGCATTTCAATGTAATCTTTAAAAAAATCATAAAAAATCCAAAAAACATAGTTATCACCCAACAACTATATATTAATGTGCCCCATGGTCTCTTGTACACCTGTGATGATTACCAATATGTTTTACAGCAGCAATTATTAATAATAAATTATTGAAATATTACAGAATCCCATCCATTTCAATGTAATCTTTAAAAAAATCGAAAAAAATCCAAAAAACATAGTTATCGCCCAACAACTATATATTAATGTTCGCCATGGTCTCTCGTACACCTGTGATGATTATCAATATGTTTTACAGCAGCAAGTATTAATAATAAATTATTGAAATATTACAGAATCCCATCCGTTTCAATGTAATCTTTAGAAAAATCATAACAAATGCAAAAAACATAGTTATCACCCAACAACTATATATTAATGTTCCCCATGGTCTCTTGTACACCTGTGATGATTATCAATATGTTTTACAGCAGCATTTATTAATAATAAATTATTGAGATATTACAGAATCCCATCCATTTCAATGTAATCTTTAGAAAAATCATAAAAAAATAAAAAAAACATAATTATCGCCCAACAACTATATATTAATGTGCCCCATGGTCTCTTGTACACCTGTGATGACTATCAATATGTTTTACATCAGCAATTATTAATAATAAATTATTGAAATATTACAGAATCCCATCCGTTTCAATGTAATCTTAAAAAAATCATAAAAAATCCCAAAAACATAGTTATCGCCCAACAACTATATATTAATGTGCCCCATGGTCTCTTGTACACCTGTGATGATTATCAATATGTTTTACAGCAGCAATTATTAATAATAAATTATTGAAATATTACAGGATCCCATCCATTTCAATGTAATTTTTCAAAACATCTTTAAAAATCCAAAAAACATAGTTATCACTCAACAACTATATATTAATGTGCCCCATGGTCTCTTTTAAAGCTGTGATGATTATCAATATGATTTACAGCAGCAATTATTAATAATAAATTATTGAAATATTATAGAATCCCATGCATTTCAATGTAATCTTTAAAAAAATCATAAAAAATCCCAAAAACATAGTTATCGCCCAACAACTATATATTAATGTGCCCCATGGTCTCTTGTACACCTGTGATGATTACCAATATGTTTTACAGCAGCAATTATTAATAATAAATTATTGAAATATTATAGAATCCCATCTTATTCAATGTAATCTTTAAAAAAATCATAAAAAATCCCAAAAACATAGTTATCGCCCAACAACTATACATTAATGTGCCCCATGGTCTCTTGTACACCTGTGATGATTATCAATATGTTTTACAGCAGCAATTATTAATAATAAATTATTGAAATATTACAGGATCCCATCCATTTCAATGTAATTTTTCAAAAAATCTTTAAAAATCCAAAAAACATAGTTATCACTCAACAACTATATATTAATGTGCCCCATGGTCTCTTTTAAAGCTGTGATGATTATCAATATGATTTACAGCAGCAATTATTAATAATAAATTATTGAAATATTATAGAATCCCATGCATTTCAATGTAATCTTTAAAAAAATCATAAAAAATCCCAAAAACATAGTTATCGCCCAACAACTATATATTAATGTTCCCCATGGTCTCTCGTACACCTGTGATGATTATCAATATGTTTTACAGCAGCAAGTATTAATAATAAATTATTGAAATATTACAGAATCCCATCCGTTTCAATGTAATCTTTAGAAAAATCATAACAAATCCAAAAAACATAGTTATCACCCAACAACTATATATTAATGTTCCCCATGGTCTCTTGTACACCTGTGATGATTATCAATATGTTTTACAGCAGCAATTATTAATAATAAATTATTGAAATATTATAGAATCCCTTGCATTTCAACGTAATCTTTAAAAAAATCATAAAAAATCCCAAAAACATAGTTATCACCCAACAACTATATATTAATGTGCCCCATGGTCTCTTGTACACCTGTGATGATTATCAATATGTTTTACACCAGCAATTATTAATAATAAATTATTGAAATATTACAGAATCCCATCCATTTCAATGTAATCTTTAGAAAAATCGAAAAAAATCAAAAAAACATAGTTATTGCCCAACAACTATATATTAATGTGCCCCATGGTCTCTTGTACACCTGTGATGACTATCAATATGTTTTACAGCAGCAATTATTAATAATAAATTATTGAAATATTACAGAAACCCATCTATTTCAATGTAATCTTTAGAAAAATCGAAAAAAATCCAAAAAACATAGTTATCGCCCAACAACTATATATTAATGTGCCCCATGGTCTCTTGTACACCTGTGATGATTATCAATATGTTTTACAGTAGCAATTATTAATAATAAATTATTGAAATATTACAGAATCCCTTCCAATTCAATGTAATTCTTCAAAAAAATCATAAAAACTTCAGAGAACATAGTTATAACCCAACAACTATATATTAATGTACCCCCTGGTCTCTTGTACACCTGTGATGATTATCAATATGTTTTACAGCAGCAATTATTAATAATAAATTATTGAAATATTACAGAATCCCATCCATTTCAATCTAATCTTTAAAAAAATCAAAAAAAAATCCAAAAAACATAGTTATTGCCCAACAACTATATATTAATGTTCCCCATGGTCTCTCGTACACCTGTGATGATTATCAATATGTTTTACAATAGCAAGTATTAATAATAAATTATTGAAATATTACAGAATCCCATCCGTTTCAATGTAATCTTTAGAAAAATCATAACAAATCCAAAAAACATAGTTATCACCCAACAACTATATATTAATGTTCCCCATGGTCTCTTGTACACCTGTGATGATTATCAATATGTTTTACAGCAGCAAGTATTAATAATAAATTATTGAAATATTACAGAATCCCATCCGTTTCAATGTAATCTTTAGAAAAATCATAACAAATCCAAAAAACATAGTTATCACCCAACAACTATATATTAATGTTCCCCATGGTCTCTTGTACACCTGTGATGATTATCAATATGTTTTACAGCAGCATTTATTAATAATAAATTATTGAGATATTACAGAATCCTATCCATTTCAATGTAATCTTTAGAAAAATCATAAAAAAATCAAAAAAACATAGTTATCGCCCAACAACTATATATTAATGTGCCCCATGGTCTCTTGTACACCTGTGATGATTATCAATATGTTTTACACCAGCAATTATTAATAATAAATTATTGAAATATTACAGAATCCCATCCATTTCAATGTAATCTTTAGAAAAATCGAAAAAAATCCAAAAAACATAGTTATTGCCCAACAACTATATATTAATGTGCCCCATGGTCTCTTGTACACCTGTGATGACTATCAATATGTTTTACAGCAGCAATTATTAATAATAAATTATTGAAATATTACAGAAACCCATCTATTTCAATGTAATCTTTAGAAAAATCGAAAAAAATCCAAAAAACATAGTTATCGCCCAACAACTATATATTAATGTGCCCCATGGTCTCTTGTACACCTGTGATGATTATCAATATGTTTTACAGTAGCAATTATTAATAATAAATTATTGAAATATTACAGAATCCCTTCCAATTCAATGTAATTCTTCAAAAAAATCATAAAAACTTCAGAGAACATAGTTATAACCCAACAACTATATATTAATGTACCCCCTGGTCTCTTGTACACCTGTGATGATTATCAATATGTTTTACAGCAGCAATTATTAATAATAAATTATTGAAATATTACAGAATCCCATCCATTTCAATCTAATCTTTAGAAAAATCGAAAAAAATCCAAAAAACATAGTTATTGCCCAACAACTATATATTAATGTTCCCCATGGTCTCTCGTACACCTGTGATGATTATCAATATGTTTTACAATAGCAAGTATTAATAATAAATTATTGAAATATTACAGAATCCCATCCGTTTCAATGTAATCTTTAGAAAAATCATAACAAATCCAAAAAACATAGTTATCACCCAACAACTATATATTAATGTTCCCCATGGTCTCTTGTACACCTGTGATGATTATCAATATGTTTTACAGCAGCAAGTATTAATAATAAATTATTGAAATATTACAGAATCCCATCCGTTTCAATGTAATCTTTAGAAAAATCATAACAAATCCAAAAAACATAGTTATCACCCAACAACTATATATTAATGTTCCCCATGGTCTCTTGTACACCTGTGATGATTATCAATATGTTTTACAGCAGCATTTATTAATAATAAATTATTGAGATATTACAGAATCCTATCCATTTCAATGTAATCTTTAGAAAAATCATAAAAAAATCAAAAAAACATAGTTATCGCCCAACAACTATATATTAATGTGCCCCATGGTCTCTTGTACACCTGTGATGACTATCAATATGTTTTACAGCAGCAATTATTAATAATAAATTATTGAAATATTACAGAATCCCGTCCATTTCAATGTAATCTTTAGAAAAATCATAAGAAATCCAAAAAACATAGTTATCGCCCAACAACTATATATTAATGTGCCCCATGGTCTCTTGTACACCTGTGATGATTATCAATATGTTTTACAGTAGCAAGTATTAATAATAAATTATTGAAATATTACAGAATCCCATCCATTTCAATGTAATTTTTAAAAAAAATCATAAAAGATTAAAAAAACATAGTTATTATAGCGTAGATTTAAGCAACTGCTTACTATGGGACACATACACCTCCCCCAGGGGAGTCCCCAGTTGTGACAACCCTTACCCACACGCTTGCCCAAGGCCTCAGGACCTGCCCCCGGCAGGACCCTGACCTACAGGCACCCCAGACCCCTCGGGTCGGGACGCGCAGGACTGAAAAGGCTAAATGACTGTAATGTAATGTAATGTAAAAGCATGCCCCCGGGCACCCCTCGCATTCCCTACCATGAAACTGGCCACTGCAAACTTACAGGGAGAAGAAACATGCCCCAAGGCAAGTTTACACTCCCCCACCAGTAAGAAAGGTGCAAAAAGGTTGAGAAACGATAAATTAAACCGTGACGGGGAGAGAGAGAGCACGCCCCACAGACCCCGTCGGAACCCGGCTGCTGCACTCACACAAGGAGAAAAGACATGCCCCAAGGCATGTCCAGACTCTTATACCCGGAGTCAGCTCCCACACCCAAGACTGTACGCGCCATCGTAGATGCCGCCACGTCAAGGCTGTAAGAAGATGCAAAGGTCGAGGGAGATGACCAGTCAGCCGCGGAGCAGATCACCTGCATCGACACCCCTTTGTAAAGGGCCCAAGATGCAGCTACGCTCCGAGCAGAGAGGGCCCTCAGTCCCAGTGGAATAGGGACCCCTCTACTCTCGTACGCCAACCGAATCGCCTCCACAATCCATCTGGACAGGGTCGGTTTAGCCATCGCCTACCTCTGACCTCGGCCAAAGGCGACGAAAGGCTGAGACGACCTACGGCCCATAGCTGTCCTCTAACAGTAGAGCTTCAGAGCCCTCACTGGACAGAGACAAAGTAACCGTTCATCCTTTGCCGAAAAGAACGGCGGAGGATGAAAAGCCCCCAGTCCCCGCAACTGCGCCGGTGTGGGACACAAAGGCCAAGTTGGGTTTCAACAAAACCCTCCTGCCGTCGTCCGAAAACAACATGCAGCCCCACTCACCGAGAGCGCCTGCATGTCACAGACGCGTCATGCCGTAAAAAGGGCCACCAGGAGCACCGTTTTGAGGCTTCAAGGTGGAGAAGGCCAAGTCGTGGTCCAGCCTGCCCAGCAAGTAGATCAGAACGCTTCTCCCGGGTGCCTGAAAAGCAATCACCGGAGGTGACTACTCCAGGCACCATGTTTCGAACATATTCCACCAGATATCGTACCGACCTCCGGTGGATTCTGCTCTCGCCCCCTGAAAGGTGGCCACCACGTCAGGGGGGCAGCCCTTGCGGGCCCAGACTCGACTCTTCACGGGGTAAACCCACAGGTCTAGTCCCTGGGGGTCCTCGTGGAACACCTCGTCCCCACCCTGTCTCAGGAGGTTCCTGAACCGGGGGAGAGGCCATGGCTCATCACAGAGGAGGGGAGTGATCTCCGACCTCCAAGAGCCCCACGCTGGTACCACCAGCAGGACCACTCCGCCCTGGATCCTGATCCTTTCCAGTGTTGGACGAATCAGGTCTAGGGGTGGAGACACATTTTGCAGAGTAGCATGCCCGGCCAACCCGTGTGCCAAGGCGTCTACTCCCAAGGTGATCGATCGAGAAGAACCGCCAGCACTCCGCGTTCTTCTTGGAGCCACCAGGCCGACTTGGGCCCGGCCGAACCGGGCCCAGATCAGGCCCAACGTCCTCGGGCATAGTGGCCAGTCCCCGTACCGGAGCCCTGGTTTTGGACAACCGGTCTGCACCGCTGTCTCAGGAGGCCCGGTACATGAGTGGCGCGTAGTGAAGCCGAATGTTGTACGCTCCAAGGCGTCAGCACGCGCGCTAATCTGACCAAAACAAGAGCCCCCAAGCCTCCTTGTTTGTAGGCAGAACACATCGTTGTGACATTCTCCGTCCGGCACCCCACGATGTGGCTCTTGAAACCCTCGAGAGCGAGGAAGACTCCC
The DNA here is from genome assembly GCF_963454915.1 of Gymnoscopelus microlampas. Classification (NCBI taxonomy): domain Eukaryota; kingdom Metazoa; phylum Chordata; class Actinopteri; order Myctophiformes; family Myctophidae; genus Gymnoscopelus; species Gymnoscopelus microlampas. Next base: position 30,796,806 of record NC_139957.1, read on the forward strand.
AGCAACTCCAGGTATCCTCACCTGAGAAGCTGGCGTCCATGGTAATCACCTTCCAGGACACTACTGTGCGAGACAACCGGTCTGCACCGCTTACATTGGGACGACACAAACTGTGATGTCACTACCACTTTCCGTGAGCCCATGGTCTGCGGTATCCTCAGAGACCGCATCCATTGCTGGAAAGGTCTCTCGTGGAATCTGCCCAACCGGGTCAGGCGTATGGCCGAAGCCATGAGACCCACGGCTTGCATGCATGTCTTGCACATGACCCGGCGCCCCAGGCGCAGGGAGCGCACACATGTCAAAGAGCTCGCCGTCCTGTCCTGAGACAGGCGCGCAACCATCGTGGTGGAATCCAAAATTCCCACGAAGGTGGCTAGCTGGGAAGAATCAGAGCGCACTCCTGAGCGTCGATTGTGAAGCCCAGGGACTGCAGGTGCGTAATGGCCACCTCCGTGTGCCGTGCCACCTCCACCCTGGAGTCCGCTGCCAGCAGCCAGTTGTCTACATATGTCGCCAGACGCAGACCCTGCTGCCGCAGCGGGGCTATCGCCGCCTCCGTGCACAGTCACGAAAAAAAACCTGTGGCTTAGTGACATGCCGGACGGGAGTACCGCATGCTCGCACGTCTCGCCTTCGGAACCGAAGCGCAGGGACTTTGCGGTGCGGCGGTTACATTGGGACGTAAAGATAGGTATCCTTGATATCTATACCCGTCCACCAATTGCTTTTTCGTATCGTCTTCAACAGCGTCGCTGTTGTGAGCATACGAAGTTTAATATAAAAACCTTCAGAATTCTGTTCAAACCCTTCAGGTTCAGAATAGGTCTTACGCCCCCCCCCCCCCCCCCCCCTCTTCTTTTCACCAGGAAAAACTCCGAATAATAACCCAGTCGGTTCTGATCCGGAGATAAATCACTGATTGCACCCTTGCTCAGGAGAGCTGAAACCTCTTCCCTCAGCGTTATGGCCGCTTGGCCCGACGCGTGGGAGAACACTATCTTGCCCGATAGTGGAGGTTTGCTCGAAAATTGCAACCTGTATCCTGTTAACATGGTGCGCAGCACCCAAGGATTCGGTTTGCATGCTTTCCATTCGGAAAAGCATCGAGCGAGAGGGTTCGTGGGGATGGTGGGGGCTGCTGACGTCACCTGCCACGTCGGGCTCTGACCGATCGACGGTGGGGAAAGCCCGTGACGTAGACGGGGAATCCCACACACCGTAGACATCCGCCCTGTAGCATTGCTCGGTAGCGCTAGCTGGGTTAATGTCGGTCTCGTCACAGAGCGCGCGCCCGTTCCCATGGGGATACGAGACGCTGTCGGCTCTCCAGACGTAGTCTCGGAACCTTGCCCCGGTGTAGTACTTACCCAGCTTTCTTGTCGTCCTTACGCCTTACGTCCTGGAAACCAAGAGAGCTATCGGGTCGCTCCCAGGAACTAGCTCTGGTGGAGGACGCCCTGGATGCACCACGCTGACGTCCAGAGGTGCGTCTGCCGCCCGCAGCCCCTTGCTGTTGAGGCCTGGCCACAGCGGGGGTTACGGGGGTTGAGAGGAGGCCTGTGGTTGTCTCCTCGAGCTGCTTCTCCGCCGCCTTGGTCTTGATGATCCAGTCGGCAGCGGTGTCGAAGAGGTTGTCCGGTTTGAGCGAGAGGCTTTTCAGACCCGAGGTCAAGATGGCCTTGCAACCAGAGGCGAGCTCGAGCCACTGTAGTCTCTCTAAGTCGGCTGTGAGAGCCATGTTGGGCCTATATCCTCCTCGTCGTCCACCACCACGATGAATTCCTCGTCCTCGCCGTCCGAGTCGCTGCATTCCGTGGCAGTGTCTCCCCATGCGGCGATGGAGGTGGTGGGGGAGAAGGATGGGAGGCCCGACAGCCTCGGCAGCGACCTCTCGGTCGGGGGATGAGGGAGCGGCCCTCGAGGCCTGCTCATCCCGGACCTTGCTGATGGCTCCACTGGCGCGTGGGGCCGAGTGGAGCGGAGGGCCCAAGGCCCCCGGGCTAGTGTGAGCTTCCTCGGTGCCTTTGCTGGGGGAGCTTCGGGGCTAGCACCGCCGCTTGTCGAGGCCGCTAGGTCCATAACCCTTTGCAGGCGCCGGTCTAGCTGGGCCTCGGAGAACATCCCGCATGGCCCGCAGCCGCCTTTGTCCTGACCCCGCTCGCAAGCGAGCCAGCCATGGCTCGGGCCAAGGCAGGAGATGCAGAGGCAGTGGTCGTCGTCCGCAGCGACCAGGAAACCGCATCCTCGGAACGCGCAGTGACGAGGTGCCTCCTTCTTTTCCCTCTTCCGTCGAGACACGAGACGAACAAAAGGCTAGGCTGCTAGCCTTCGTTGGCTCCGTGTGCTTCGCGTTGGCAGAGAAGAAGAAGCGCTATGTGACGCAGCGGTATTTATACCACTACCGGTTTCCGGTTTGCGTCATACGGCCCTTATCCAATGGACATTGGAGTTCCGTGAGTCCTGTTGTTGCTCTGTGCGATCGCCAGGGGGCGATGATATCCCATAGTAAGCAGTTGCTTAAAGCTACGCTATAATTTTTGAAAAATGACATTGAAATGGATGGGATTCTGTAATGTTTCAATAATTTATTATTAATAATTGCTGCTGTAAAACATTGATAATCATCACAGGTGTTCAGGAGACCATGGGGCACATTAATATATAGTTGTTGGGTGATAACTATGTTTTTTGAAATGTTTATGATTTTTTAAAGAATTACATTGAAATGGATGGGATTCTGTAATATTTCAATATTTTATTATTAATAATTGCTGCTGTAAAACATATTGATAATCATCACAGGTGTACAAGAGACCTAGGGGCACATTAATATATAGTTGTTGGGTGATAACTATGTTTTTGGATTTTTTTATGATTTTTCTAAAGATTACATTGAAATGGATGCGATTCTGTAATATTTCAATAATTTATTATTAATAATTGCTGCTGTAAAACATATTGATAATCATCACAGGTGTACAAGAGACCATGGGGCACATTAATATATAGTTGTTGGGTGATAACAATGTTTTTGGATTTTTTCATGATTTTTCTAAAGATTACATTGAAATGGATGGGATTCTGTAATATTTCAATAATTTATTATTAATAATTGCTGCTGTAAATCATATTGATAATCATCACAGGTGTACAAGAGACCATGGGGCACATTAATATATAGTTGGTGGGCGATAACTATGTTTTTTGGATTTTGAATGATTTTTCTAAAGATTACATTGAAATGGATGGGATTCTGTAATATTTCAATAATTTATTATTAATAATTGCTGCTGTAAAACATATTGATAATCATCACAGGTGCACAGGAGACCATGGGGCACATTAATATATAGTTGTTGGGCGATAACTATGTTTTTTGGATTTTTTATGATTTTTCTAAAGATTACATTGAAATGGATGGGATTCTGTAATATTTCAATAATTTATTATTAATAATTGCTGCTGTAAATCATATTGATAATCATCACAGGTGTACAAGAGACCATGGGGCACATTAATATATAGTTGGTGGGCGATAACTATGTTTTTTGGATTTTGAATGATTTTTCTAAAGATTACATTGAAATGGATGGGATTCTGTAATATTTCAATAATTTATTATTAATAATTGCTGCTGTAAAACATATTGATAATCATCACAGCTTTACAAGAGACCATGGGGCACATTCATATATAGTTGTTGGGTGATAACTATGTTTTTGGGATTTTTTAAGATTTTTTTTAAAGATTACATTGAAATGCATGGGATTCTATAATATTTCAATAATTTATTATTAATAATTGCTGCTGTAAAACATATTGGTAATCATCATAGGTGTAGAAGAGACCATGGGGCACATTAATATATAGTTGTTGGGCGATAACTATGTTTTTTGGATTTGTTATGATTTTTCTAAAGATTACATTGAATAGGATGGGATTCTGTAATATTTCAATAATTTATTATTAATAAATGCTGCTGTAAAACATATTGGTAATCATCACAGGTGCACAAGAGAACATGGGGCACATTAATATATAGTTGTTGGGTGATAACTATGTTTTTGGGATTTTTAATGATTTTTTAAAAGATTACATTGAAATGCATGGGATTCTATAATATTTCAATAATTTATTATTAATAATTGCTGCTGTAAAACATATTGGTAATCATCACAGGTGTACAAGAGACCATGGGGCACATTAATATATAGCTGTTGGGCGATAACTATGTTTTTTGGATTTCTTATGATTTTTCTAAAGATTACATTGAAATAGATGGGATTCTGTAATATTTGAATAATTTATTATTAATAAATGCTGCTGTAAAACATATTGGTAATCATCACAGGTGTACAAGAGACCATGGGGCACATTAATATATAGTTGTTGGGCGATAACTATGTTTTTTGGATTTGTTATGATTTTTCTAAAGATTACATTGAAATGGATGGGATTCTGTAATATTTCAATAATTTATTATTAATAAATGCTGCTGTAAAACATATTGGTAATCATCACAGGTGTACAAGAGACCATGGGGCACATTAATATATAGCTGTTGGGCGATAACTATGTTTTTTGGATTTCTTATGATTTTTCTAAAGATTACATTGAAATAGATGGGATTCTGTAATATTTGAATAATTTATTATTAATAAATGCTGCTGTAAAACATATTGGTAATCATCACAGGTGTACAAGAGACCATGGGGCACATTAATATATAGTTGTTGGGCGATAACTATGTTTTTTGGATTTGTTATGATTTTTCTAAAGATTACATTGAAATGGATGGGATTCTGTAATATTTCAATAATTTATTATTAATAAATGCTGCTGTAAAACATATTGGTAATCATCACAGGTGCACAAGAGACCATGGGGCACATTAATATATAGTTGTTGGGCGATAACTATGTTTTTGGGATTTTTTATGATTTTTCTAAAGATTACATTGAATAGGATGGGATTCTGTAATATTTCAATAATTTATCATTAATAAATGCTGCTGTAAAACATATTGGTAATCATCACAGGTGCACAAGAGACCATGGGGCACATTAATATATAGTTGTTGGGTGATAACTATGTTTTGGGGATTTTTTAAGATTTTTTTTAAAGATTACATTGAAATGCATGGGATTCTATAATATTTCAATAATTTATTATTAATAATTGCTGCTGTAAAACATATTGGTAATCATCACAGGTGTACAAGAGACGATGGGGCACATTAATATATAGTTGTTGGGCGATAACTATGTTTTTTGGATTTGTTATGATTTTTCTAAAGATTACATTGAATAGGATGGGATTCTGTAATATTTCAATAATTTATTATTAATAAATGCTGCTGTAAAACATATTGGTAATCATCACAGGTGCAAAAGAGACCATGGGGCACATTAATATATAGTTGTTGGGTGATAACTATGTTTTTGGGATTTTTAATGATTTTTTAAAAGATTACATTGAAATGCATGGGATTCTATAATATTTCAATAATTTATTATTAATAATTGCTGCTGTAAAACATATTGGTAATCATCACAGGTGCACAAGAGACCATGGGGCACATTAATATATAGTTGTTGGGTGATAACTATGTTTTGGGGATTTTTAATGATTTTTTAAAAGATTATATTGAAATGCATGGGATTCTATAATATTTCAATAATTTATTATTAATAATTGCTGCTGTAAAATATATTGGTAATCATCACAGGTGTACAAGAGACCATGGGGCACATTAATATATAGTTGTTGGGCGATAACTATGTTTTTTGGATTTGTTATGATTTTTCTAAAGATTACATTGAATAGGATGGGATTCTGTAATATTTCAATAATTTATTATTAATAAATGCTGCTGTAAAACATATTGGTAATCATCACAGGTGCACAAGAGACCATGGGGCACATTAATATATAGCTGTTGGGCGATAACTATGTTTTTTGGATTTCTTATGATTTTTCTAAAGATTACATTGAAATGGATGGGATTCTGTAACATTTCAATAATTTATTATTAATAAATGCTGCTTTAAAACATATTGGTAATCATCACAGGTGCACAAGAGACCATGGGGCACATTAATATATAGTTGTTGGGTGATAACTATGTTTTTTGGATTTTTTATGATTTTTTTAAAGATTACATTGAAATGCATGGGATTCTACAATATTTCAATAATTTATTATTAATAATTGCTGCTGTAAAACATATTGGTAATCATCACAGGTGTACAAGAGACCATGGGGCACATTAATATATAGCTGTTGGGCGATAACTATGTTTTCTGGATTTGTTATGATTTTTCTAAAGATTACATTGAAATGGATGGGATTCTGTAATATTTCAATAATTTATTATTAATAAATGCTGCTGTAAAACATATTGGTAATCATCACAGGTGTACAAGAGACCATGGGGCACATTAATATATAGTTGTTGGGTGATAACTATGTTTTGGGGATTTTTTATGATTTTTTTAAAGATTACATTGAAATGCATAGGATTCTGTAATATTTCAATAATTTATTATTAATAAATGCTGCTGTAAAACATATTGGTAATCATCACAGGTGCACAAGAGACCATGGGGCACATTAATATATAGTTGTTGGGCGATAACTATGTTTTTGGGATTTTTTATGATTTTTCTAAAGATTACATTGAATAGGATGGGATTCTGTAATATTTCAATAATTTATCATTAATAAATGCTGCTGTAAAACATATTGGTAATCATCACAGGTGCACAAGAGACCATGGGGCACATTAATATATAGTTGTTGGGTGATAACTATTTTTTTGGGATTTTTTAAGAATTTTTTTAAAGATTACATTGAAATGCATGGGATTCTATAATATTTCAATAATTTATTATTAATAATTGCTGCTGTAAAATATATTGGTAATCATCACAGGTGCACAAGAGACCATGGGGCACATTAATATATAGTTGTTGGGCGATAACTATGTTTTTTGGATTTGTTATGATTTTTCTAAAGATTACATTGAAATGGATGGGATTCTGTAATATTTCAATAATTTATTATTAATAAATGCTGCTGTAAAACATATTGGTAATCATCACAGGTGCACAAGAGACCATGGGGCACATTAATATATAGTTGTTGGGTGATAACTATGTTTTGGGGATTTTTAATGATTTTTTAAAAGATTACATTGAAATGCATGGGATTCTATAATATTTCAATAATTTATTATTAATAATTGCTGCTGTAAAACATATTGGTAATCATCACAGGTGTACAAGAGACCATGGGGCACATTAATATATAGCTGTTGGGCGATAACTATGTTTTCTGGATTTGTTATGATTTTTCTAAAGATTACATTGAAATGGATGGGATTCTGTAATATTTCAATAATTTATTATTAATAAATGCTGCTGTAAAACATATTGGTAATCATCACAGGTGTACAAGAGACCATGGGGCACATTAATATATAGTTGTTGGGTGATAACTATGTTTTGGGGATTTTTTATGATTTTTTTAAAGATTACATTGAAATGCATAGGATTCTGTAATATTTCAATAATTTATTATTAATAAATGCTGCTGTAAAACATATTGGTAATCATCACAGGTGCACAAGAGACCATGGGGCACATTAATATATAGTTGTTGGGCGATAACTATGTTTTTGGGATTTTTTATGATTTTTCTAAAGATTACATTGAATAGGATGGGATTCTGTAATATTTCAATAATTTATCATTAATAAATGCTGCTGTAAAACATATTGGTAATCATCACAGGTGCACAAGAGACCATGGGGCACATTAATATATAGTTGTTGGGTGATAACTATGTTTTTGGGATTTTTTAAGATTTTTTTTAAAGATTACATTGAAATGCATGGGATTCTATAATATTTCAATAATTTATTATTAATAATTGCTGCTGTAAAATATATTGGTAATCATCACAGGTGCACAAGAGACCATGGGGCACATTAATATATAGTTGTTGGGCGATAACTATGTTTTTTGGATTTGTTATGATTTTTCTAAAGATTACATTGAAATGGATGGGATTCTGTAATATTTCAATAATTTATTATTAATAAATGCTGCTGTAAAACATATTGGTAATCATCACAGGTGCACAAGAGACCATGGGGCACATTAATATATAGTTGTTGGGTGATAACTATGTTTTTTGGATTTTTTATGATTTTTTTAAAGATTACATTGAAATGCATGGGATTCTATAATATTTCAATAATTTATTATTAATAATTGCTGCTGTAAAACATATTGGTAATCATCACAGGTGTACAAGAGACCATGGGGCACATTAATATATAGCTGTTGGGCGATAACTATGTTTTCTGGATTTCTTATGATTTTTCTAAAGATTACATTGAAATGGATGGGATTTTGTAATATTTCAATAATTTATTATTAATAAATGCTGCTGTAAAACATATTGGTAATCATCACAGGTGTACAAGAGACCATGGGGCACATTAATATATAGTTGTTGGGTGATAACTATGTTTTGGGGATTTTTTATGATTTTTTTAAAGATTACATTGAAATGCATGGGATTCTGTAATATTTCAATAATTTATTATTAATAAATGCTGCTGTAAAACATATTGGTAATCATCACAGGTGCACAAGAGACCATGGGGCACATTAATATATAGTTGTTGGGCGATAACTATGTTTTTTGGATTTCTTATGATTTTTCTAAAGATTACATTGAAATGGATGGGATTCTGTAATATTTCAATAATTTATTATTAATAAATGCTGCTGTAAAACATATTGGTAATCATCACAGGTGCACAAGAGACCATGGGGCACATTAATATATAGTTGTTGGGTGATAACTATGTTTTGGGGATTTTTTATGATTTTTCTAAAGATTACATTGAAATGGATGGGATTCTGTAATATTTCAATAATTTATTATTAATAATTGCTGCTGTAAAACATATTGATAATCATCACAGGTGCACAGGAGACCATGGGGCACATTAATATATAGTTGTTGGGCGATAACTATGTTTTTTGGATTTTTTATGATTTTTCTAAAGATTACATTGAAATGGATGGGATTCTGTAATATTTCAATAATTTATTATTAATAATTGCTGCTGTAAAACATATTGATAATCATCACAGCTTTACAAGAGACCATGGGACACATTAATATTTAGTTGTTGGGTGATAACTATGTTTTTTGACTGATTTTCTGAAAAATTACATTGAAATGGATGGGATTCTGTAATATTTCAATATTTTATTATTAATAATCGGTACAGTAAAATATATTGGTAATAATCACATATTGTAAAGGACACACATGGGCACAATAACATTTAGTTGCTGGGTGATAACTCTGTTTTTAGATTTTTTTTATGATTTTCCAAAGAATTACATTAAACTGTATGGGATTTTGTAATATTACAATATTTTATTATTAATAATTTGTGCAGTAAAACATTTCGGTAATAATCACAGACGAGAACATTAGACACAAACAATGTTTTTAGTTGGTTTTATTACATTTTTACATGTATATATTGAAGTAACTGGGATTTACGATTTCATTGAACGCACCATCAGTCCGCCTAACCGTAAAAAGCCAGTAGCTGCGCAATCATTTTTGAAGCGCGGCTAGCGCGACTGACTCTCTCTGAAGAGCGGCCAGCGTGACCGCAGTCAGTTTGTTGGGTAGGCAACAACAGTGAATTAATGCATGTCGCTTTTGTCATTTCAAATAGTGGTGGTAGGTAGTTAAACCTTTTCTTTAAATGTTTGTTCATGTCTCTCCCCGCAGTAATTCCAAAAGGAGTTTAAAAGTATTCCTTCCACTGCCTCTCCCTAAATACTTGGTTGTGTTTGGTCTTGGAGAGTGGACCTCCATATCCTCCGTACCCGTGGAGGTTCAGGTCGGCGAGAAGACTCAACACATCGGGACACTGTCACTGCAAAACAGGTAAGGTTGGCCAGTGGTTCTCAAGTGGTGACTCATTACTTCGAGTCAGTAATGTTATCTCTACGGGCGCAACTCTTGCGCAATGTCTTAAAAACATGTAACCGGATGAGGACCGAGGCAAAATTAAAATACTTACTTCAACCAAGCCCCCAGAGCCGCTGAGAAATCTTGAAGCTGCCACCCCAGTGGCCAAAGCTGGAACTGCAGGCGGGGAGAAATACATGCGCGAGCAAAACATACTGATATATATTTATATATAGAGATATAAATATGTAAACATATTATACATAAATACATATGCATTTACATATACATAGGCATCTCCAGTGAATTTCATAAATATCTCGCGTTCAATCCTTGACACACGGGCTGCCGTAGAACGCAAAAATGACACTAGTGCGCATGCTCATAACTTTACGCCAACGCAAAACGCGAACAGTCTTCTCCCGGGTGGTTGAAGCCAGAAGGGGGCGAGGGGCGGGGCTGCTAGTTGTCCCAAAAGTGTTATTAAGTCTAGGGGAAATGCTGCTAATTGTCCCAAAAGTGACTGCAAATGTCCCAAAAGTGTTATTAACTATTGGGGGAATGCTGCTAATTGTCCCAAAAGTGACTGCAAAAGATTGCTGCTTGTTTGAAAAATCTTTATACCTGTGTTTTCTCATGCCAATAAAGCACCTTTTGAATTGAAGCACAATGACAAATATTCTCGCAGTTTTTTTTTTAATCTTTAGCTTTGTAGTAGTTTTGACCTTGTAGATCAGCTGAAAATAGACTAAAGTTTGTTCTGCTTATGAAAGTGCAGGCAGGAGTAATGCTAGTGCTGAGATGCTCTCAACAGCAGGAGGAGCAATAAGTGTAGAGGAATCTTGCGGAGTTTCAATGTTAATATGTAAATATGGCAACTCATTTAGATGTAGGTTTATGGTTTCCCATGGACTATAGCGGTTGCAAAAAAAAAAACTGCGAGAATATTTGTCATTGTGCTTCAATTCAAAAGGTGCTTTATTGGCATGAGAAAACACAGGTATAAAGATTTTTCAAACAAGCAGCAATCTTTTGCAGTCACTTTTGGGACAATTAGCAGCATTCCCCCAATAGTTAATAACACTTTTGGGACATTTGCAGTCACTTTTGGGACAATTAGCAGCATTTCCCCTAGACTTAATAACACTTTTGGGACAACTAGCAGCCCCGCCCCTCGGCTTCTGGCTTCAACCACCCGGGAGAAGACTGTTCGCACCCAAAACCGTCTCAATAATTCTACTTCCGGCAGGCTTCCGGGTGCTTCAAAACGCCAGTGAGCACTAGCTGGGGGCGGGGCAATCCTCCCTCTAGTTATATTATACCTCTATGACTTCAACTCGTTGGATGCCTTTTATGGTGCGCTAGAACTTAAAACATCTGAGAGAATTGCAGAAAAGCTTCACTTTTTGGATACGATGTGCAGAAAGGGGTAAGAAACATGTAAAGTGGAAAATGTGCGACACTGTCATGCTCAAACGGCAGAGGGAAACGAGGAACCTCATCTCGGAGCTATACAGCGGAGGGAGAGGTTCCGTTGGAGCTGATTGATTGATGTACTTTATTTAGTAAGACATGAGAACAGTACATGACAGTACATAACACTACATGGAAGTACAAATTCACAATACAAGGTCTACTAAACTGGATAGCTCATTAAGCACTAATAAGCTTGTTTAAGATGAGATCAGCTAGGCTGCCTATCAGTCATTAAAGTGGTATGTTTGACTCCCAATAAAGCTGGTCTCTCACTTGGTCTGGAGAGTGGGACCCCGAAGTTGTGGCAGCGGCGCTGGACCAAGAGGGCGGAGGAGTTTATGGGAAGATCAAGCTTAAAGTTTGCCGAGAGGTAATATGGATTCCTTTCGCCTGTATTGAAGCCTAGAGCAGTGTTCCCAATCTGTGGGCTGTGAGAATATTGCAGTTGGGCCCCCAAATAATTGGCACAACATTTTGGATCTGGGGAAAAAAGTAATGTAAAACTTTGTATGGAATTTCTTCGTTAAAACCTTAAAATTGTGATGCCGATAAATGGTATCTTAAAGTATACTATTAGTTCAATCGATTAATATGATCATTAAAATAAACATGCTCTGTGTCGGCTGCGATGGTTTTCGAGATATTCAAGTGGGCCCTGATCCAGAAAAGATTGGGAACCCCCCTGTCTGTGCTTGCTCTTGGACACAATGTGTAATATTCTCTTGACAATTGTATTTCTTACACTGAATTCTCACCTTCCACAGGATGAAACTGCCTTCATAAGCAGTACACCAATGGTACAAGGCAAAAAACGGAGGACACTATTCCCAGAGCAGCAACTAGTGGATCTTTCCCAAACACTGCACTATGCTGAAACTATGGTGAGCGACTATTTGTTCTTGTATTCAAATGGCCTTTTAATATTTCTCTTTCACTTAATTGCAACTCAATGTTTTGTGTAAAGCGCTAGTTCTCAATGTGGGGTCCTTGAGGGGTTTCCAGGGGTCCCAAGCTAAGTGACTATAGGTGGTACCAAATGGACCCAGGTCTGTAACTGAGAGTGCAAATGGACCATTTGGTTCCATTTGTACGTCTCTTAAATTAACATTGTGGGTTTTACAAAAACATTTTATTAAATGTGGGTCTGTGGCCTGATCCCTAATAATGCATATGGGGGTAATTGAATAAAGAAGGTTGAACGCAATTATTTGCGACTATGGCAATTATTTTTGGTATAATAGTCATATTATAATTTTATATTTTCAAAAATGGTGCACAGGGCAGATCTACAAGCTCAAAACGTGTCACAATGCCACTCGTTTTGAGCTTGTAGATTTGCCATTTTCACTTTTTTTAGTTAAGTTTTTATGCAAGTCGTCATATCTGCCCTGTGCACCTTGTTTATGAAGCCAAACAGATGTATCTTAAATAATTAATCGTCATGTAAAAGTTCATAAGTGTGACAGCCCTAGTTGAGAATCACTTTCAAATGCCTTGTTGTTGAAATGTGCTTTGTAGTTTGGCAGTGCCAAACTACAAACTAAGGTTAAATGCAGTATTGTATCATATGACTTATTTTTTTGCGTTGAATATATATATACTGTACCTTGTAGAACACTCCCTTCTCCTCGGATTTGGGAGACAGTGTTTCCTATTCTGAGCTGCAAACTGACGGAACAACTCAAAACCATGACTCTACTTTGGCAAGTGATCAGCGTCTCACTTGGCCACAGGTAAGGAAGGACTCCTGGTTAAAAAACACTAATATTACTGTGGGCTGAATAACTGATTCTTTGTTTTTGTCCTTCAAACTATTTAAAGGGTATGACTGCCGGAATTCCATGGAGAGGCCAGCCCATGCAGAGTTTAATTGAAGGCATAGAACGAGGTCCAAGCCCCAAAAGAATTAAGATCTTGGGAGGAGCAGAGAACTCAGAGCAGCAAGAAGATTCCACAGCAGGTGAGCACTCAAATGGTCATATTCAGTTTATAAAGTTGTCTTAAGATGGTGAGTCTCAAAGTGGGGTCCAGGGGCCCTTGATGTTCCAGGTGGTCCTCAGCTAATTGATTGAGTTACAAACCTGCAAGGGTCCATTTGGTTCCCAACTATCAGAGTGTACAAATGCACCTGTAAGCGTCCATTTGGTTTGAATACGTTATTTAGAAGTTTGCAGAAAAAAGTACAGTTCAAATACAAGGTCAACTAAATGGGATTAAAAGCTTATGGCTTGTTTCAATTGGAGTCCTGTCATTTAATGTCACTATGAATTTAGTACAGACAGATATACACTACTATGCAGAACCTCATATAAACGGTTTAATAAGAAAGTACAGTAACGGTTCAGGGTGGGGGCTAGGTTAAGACTTTTACAGGGGCCATTTTTGAATTGCAGCCTCCTGAAGGTACTCTTTTAGGGCAGTTTGGGAGGAGAGTAGGGTTTTACACTCCTTCACTACTTTTGGTAGGGAATTCCACATTTTTGTTGCATAGCAGGAGAACAAATTCAACCCCTTGTTTGTGCCAAATCTGGGTTGGACGTGATCAGTGGAGCTACCTCTGGTGTTGTGATTGTGGACTTAATTTACGTTTGATTTACTTTGACAGGTACATGGGTATCTTAACGTTGTGGTGTAGCTTGTAGACCAGGCCCATTGCAAGTTGCTGTCCTCGACCCTGAGCCATCTGACCCTAGCAAAGTGAGCAGGGGTTAGCGGAGTTGTAGGTGTAAGGCCAAGGAGTAGCCTTACCAGTTTGTTTTTGGTTGTCTGGAGCCTTGTTTTTAAGGCCTTAGTGGTGTTGTGGTACGTTAAAATCCTCAAGTATTCTTACTGACTAGAGGGGAAATCAATACAAAAAACATATTCTTTGGTTGACTTTTTTTAATGACTCTTGTTGTCATTTTATCACCGGAAAAGTTTGCCTCTAAAATGGAACTTAGGTAATTGACTCTTCTTCGGAAATGGTAAAAACTCTTCTTGTGATAACATTATCACCCACTTTGATTGTGACGCTGTCGGCCTTGGTACCATTTGTACACTGTTATGGGGGGTCTGTGGCCATTGCATATCAAACTGGAAATTAAAAAGTTTCAGAACCACTGTCTGAAGGAAAAACTTGTGGGTGCAGACTGTCTTTCAGTGTGTCCATCAGCACGCTGGAGACATGGCATGTGTTTGACTGACCAGCATACAGCAATCGTGATTGGAGGGGAGACATCTGCGACCGGTCAAGCACACTGCAAGGATTCTCTGTGGAAGCTTGACACAGGTCAGTTAATTCTTTCTTCAATTCTATACATTTTCCTTGACAGTCATGTATTTCCCATTGGACTATATACACAGCAGCACAACAACTGTAATTCAAAAGAGACAAACATGTATTACAGAAAATGAATGCATTCAATGTACAAGACAACTAAAATGCCAAATAAGTGTTAAATAGATCTATATTGCTATAGAGTGTTCAGTAAAAGGTCACCCCAAAGATCATATATTGTAAGATGACTAAATGTATATCTTTAGTTATAGTGAATTCATGCATAGCTTTTGTATCTTCCTCAGACAATGACTGCTGGTTCCCCATGAACTCCTCTGCCTCTGGACCCATACCACCTCCTGCCACTGGCCACTCAGCAACGTATGACCCTGAATCCAACTTGGTCTATGTGTATGGTGGCTTTGGTGAGGGACATCGATACAGTGACCTCTACATTCTCAATACTCAGAGCTGGAAATGGGAGCTTGTCACTGTGAGTTTGTCACAAAAGATACATTGTGGTTTCTTAACTTTTCAGTAGTGGTGTGCATATCGATCACTAATCTGAGTATCATTTGGTATCGATACTTTTAAGAAAATTTTGACTTTTTTGAAAAATATATCTTTTATATATATAATATATTTTATACATCTTATTTTATAAATTATTTTTTTATATATGCACTATAATGGCTGCAATAGATTATTTATATATTATATTTTTATATACTATAATAGCTGCATTATATATACTATAATAGCTGCATTATATATATGTATATTTATTTTTTGAAAATCACATACAAAAAAAATATATGTACTATCGAAAGATAGACTCCAAAAGTATTGGTATTGAAAAAAAGTGGTCTCGGCACAGCACTACTTTTCAGTACTTGAGTAATAGCTAGCAAATGCTTGTATTCACCACTTGAGCCTGATTTGCACTTGGTCTCACAACATGTTGAACTTGCATTGTGAGCTTGTAGGTCGGCTATCCATTTTTGGGAAATATTCACATATAATATGCACAACATGGGGAAACCAGTGAAAGTGGTTAAAGACCTTATGTGCATATTCCCTCTTAGGCAGCTGGAAGAATTCCTCGTTTGGCTCATCACTCGGCAGTCGTTTACAAGAAAGAACTGTATGTCTTTGGTGGTGTCCTGCCAAGCCGTGGTGCTAGGACGGGCTTGATCCCCAGTGGCGAGCTGTACATCTTTAACCCAGAATTTAAACTCTGGTACAAGCCCATCATAGAGGGGAAGCCACCGCTGTCTAGGCTTGGGTAAGTTGACTCAATGTCATGAGGAGATGTTGCCAAAATGTTAAAGATAATTTGATAAACAATTGTCATGTATTGAGCAGGCACTCGATGACACTGCTGTCAAAGAAGCTGTTCATCTTTGGTGGCCGGAAGACTTCAACCTACCTCAATGACCTCCATGTTCTAGACCTTGGTAAGGTAGAGAGGCCTGTCGGGTGTTTTTCACAGCATCCCTTCAGCTTTCCACTAATCCTTCTCTTTATTTTTATTAAAGTTTTTATGGAGTACACTGCTGTCAAATATGAGAACATGCCACCATTGCCTCGGGGGTGAGTATGTAATTATTCAACCTTGGCAAATGCCTTTGCAATGCCAGTTTTTTTTTTTTTCTTATCTAGGACATACTTTCTTGCAATACGTGGCATGCAGCTCACAACACGAGATGTTCAGTGACAAATGCGCTTTGTTTTGGAAATTATTGTGTGGTGGTCTTTGGAGGTGTTTCTTTTTTTTTTTTTACGACGTGGCTCATAGGGGGCGAGCTGTCTGTGTCCACGGTTAATCTTGCAAATGATTGGCCCGATCAATGCCAAATGTCTTGTGTGCTGCCAGTAGGCCAAGAAAGTAAATCCCAGTTTTCACATTTCGCACCCTTTTTTTTTTTTGTTGTAATGATCCCAGATTTCACTTTTCTCACTTATTGTCTCCGCCAGGCCGAAAGGCATGGCGAGAGAGTATGTTTTCTACCCCGTCCGTCCGTCCGTGTGTGTGTGTGTCCGTGTGTCCGTCCGTCCTGTCTGTGTGTTACCAGCTAATCTCTGGCACCGTTGGCCCGTTTGCTCCCAAACTGTGCACACACACTCCCTGGATGCCAATTAAGAACCTCTGCCCCAATTTTTTCACATGGGCCTGTTATAGCGCCACCAGGAGGCCGATTTGTGCAAAACACATTTTTAGCGGCGCTAGCCGCTCTATACCTTTAGGTATAGAGCGGCTATTAGCCCTCTATGCCTGGCTTTTGCGTCAACGTTCTGATTGGTCAGGTGCGCCAACGTTCTGATTGGTCAGGTGCGTCAACGTTCTGATTGGTCAGGTGCGTCAACGTTCTGATTGGTCAGGTGCGCCAAAGTTGTGATTGGTCACTATTCATGACATCACTATGATGTCATGAATATAGAATTCGATGTCTATATAAACGATGACAATGACTTCATCTTATTATTCATTTGGCTAAAGTCTCCGTCTAGGTAAGTTATTTAAAGTTAATATGACGAATAGAAAGAGAAAGATACAAGAACAGATGAAGGGTGAATGTATAGAAAGTCTGAGTTCGGGACCCAGTCATCCGTTATGACAGAATGGTTTGATAGAGACGATCGAGAATCCAAGAGTCCGTTAAGGTTCTGATTGGTCAGGCCCGTCAAGGTTCTGATTGGTCAGGCCCGTCAAGGTTCTGATTGGTCAGGCCCGTCAAGGTTGTGATTTGTCAGGCAAGGGGACTATTCATGACATCACTATGATGTCAAGGTTTATTTTTTATTTCCTCATGTTTTTTTTTGTATATATTTTTATTTGGCTAAAGTCTCCTTCTAGGTAAGTTATTTAAAGTTAGATCCTCAATTTAACTTTATCTGTCGTCGACGCTCTGATTGGTCAGACCCGTCAACAAAGTGATTGGTCAAGCTTCACATGACACATGGCTATAAACACATTATAAACACATATCGATGACATAATGTATTCAAAGGCGCCGCTACCTTCACACAGGGTGTGGTTTTTTTACATTACTCCTACAGATTTCATCCAAACGTCATGCAAATCGGTACACAGTATCTCTATAGTCATGTGATCAACACGGATCTGTCCGATTTCCCATATTCCATCCTCATTGCCTATGGTTGGCTTCCAAAGTTTGCAGGATTGGTCCGTTTTGAACAAAAAGCCTCAAACTATGCACGCAGCTTGCGATTTCCGTGGAATTTCACACGCACATTCCCACTAGGCCGAGGAAGAAATGCCACCCTTTTCACATTGGCCTGTTATAGCGCCACCAGCAGGTCTAATTTAGCAAAACACATTTTTGGAACAAAATGCCTCAAATCATGAATGCAGTGTCTGATTGCCGTGACAGACCTAAGAATAAATGGCACCCTTTTCACATTGGCCTATTATAGCGCCACCAGAAGGCCAGAATAACGTACCTGACCTGGCGGAGACCTGTGCTCCGAGGAGCACTTTTTCTAGTTTTTTGTAATGTTTTTAATTAACCTTTTTAAAACTTTCATTCTATGTAAGTCAATGGAAAGGCATGTGACTCTATATTGAGGTCAATATGATGTCATTCACAACATGTCTGAGATCCACATGGTAGCCAAGCTGTTATTAGACCCAGTCTTGGTGATTGATATAATTTTAGACTGGTGTTGGAGGAATAATTATACTAATCCAGATTACGTATTTGACAGGTTCCATGCAGCACTTCCAGTGTCAGACAACAGGCTGCTGGTCAGTGGAGGGTTAAGTTCTATTGGAACTCTACAGGATGTTCATGTCTTCAATATAGGTGAGGATTGTTGCTTAACCCTTTCTCTCGATGGCAAAATATTAGTGTTAACTTTCAGAGTCAAACTAGCATTCCTGATTTTACTGTCTACTTACTCCTTGTATTGAACTCAATGATCCTGATTTTGCTGTCCACCACTTACTCCTTGTATTGAGCATGTCGAGCATCGCTGTCGGGCAGAAACCTTGCATGTCCAAAATGTGACTTTTCAGGAAATTATACTTTTCATTAGTTAATATTTATTAAACCCACACAGACGTAACCACTTTAACCTGGCCTCTCTATTTCCCCAAAAGTTCTAAATACTGAAACTGGCCTATTTACTGTACTACGCCAGTGGTTCTCAAACTTTCACGTTAAGGACTCCTAAATTGATATGTATTTGGCCGTGGACCCCATCTGAAAATGCATGTGACGGGACCCCAGAAGAGAAGATTGATGTAAAAAGAAATCTAAATGTAAATTTTTGATTTAAAAAAAAGTTGATCTGTGGTTAAAATTGTTGTGATGCTATATTAACACATTTTGCTGGGCACCCCTGGAACCCCGAGGGACCCTTGCGGGTTCCTGGACCCCACTGAGAACCACTGTACTACGCGATGTGAGATTGTTGATCGGCTATTTTTACGCGCATTGTCAAAGTGAAATGGGGCATTTTTTATTTTTTTGTGGTTTTATTGACATTTAGAATCGCTGATGTAAGTTTGGTAGAAAGTAACATATCTTTATTTATTTTTTTACCTTCTCAGACACCAGCATGTGGACTTCATTAGTCTCATCACCTCTTAGCGCCAAACCACGGGCTGGACACAGTATCATACATCTGGGCACATCCATCCTTACAGATGATGAGAAGCGGAGGCACAATGAGAAGTGGAGGAAGAACAAGCTTGTGGATGTCCATTGCAGTGTCTTGGTGTTTGGTGGAGCAGATTACTGTGGAATAGGCCCATACAATGATGCCGTAAAGTGTCAAATAGAGATTCCTCTATGATACTTCTATGATGATGTATTTTATTTTTGTGTTTTTATTGCAGTGTTTTAGATGATTTTATTTGTATGAAATAAATTGTACTCTATTGTTAACCTGGATTGATGGATGATTATTAACAATAGAAACCGAAAGCGGGCCACACATCCTCGACACGTAAAGGTGTATATATATTTTTTTCACTTTAAAGCACTTCTGTGGTCATCTACTGAGGCTTTTGTGTGCACCCTAGACTTTTTAAACCTGTTCAACCTCCATTGAAAACACTTCTGCTTTTGGTGGTGACATTGTCTTAATGCATGAGGGGATAATTTTTCATGTATGTTTTCAATGATCTAACATGGCGTTGACTGTGCACATATGGGGCGGGCGGGGGGGGGGGGGTGCCTGATCAATATTGACTTAAGCAACTTAAAACTATCTGGGGTGCACAGACCCCGACTGTGTTTTAAAGTGTAATGCCTAACTCGGAGGGCTAGTACGATCTTTTAGATGGACGCAATAAGTGCATGTTTGGCTATAATGGTGGTTGTCTCATTAGGCCTGCCTGCATTACTAGCTGTGGCCTTGAAAGGGCATTTTGTTCAGTCGAGCTTACTTTGCCTCTCCCTGGAAGAAGGCTAAATGTCAGTCATTATTTAAGTGGTGTTAGTACAGTATTTCTTCACAATATGGGGCCAATTCTATTTGTACAATCGTCACTCTAGAAAACCCACTTGACGAGGCTCACCAGTATTGTTTTTATACCACTCAGTCATGTATCTATTTGCGCTTCTGTTCTATAATTGGCACATCTAGAAAGGTGTGCAAAGGAACGCCATATTTGGCCAATACAAAGGTCATATTGATTTCAGTTTGGAACTCATATTTGGGTGTACTCTGATCCAATCCTACAGCCATACTATGACATATGGGCATGGTTTCAGCCTTCCCACTTTCTTTCTTTGACATGTGCTGCCGGATGGCAATTTAATTGCTCAAAAACAATGACTGTAAACATGTACAGCTCTTTCATTGATATCTGCACGGGACCTTGTCATGATGCAATTTGTTCCCCCTCTCTACTGGCCCCTGCTGCCATTATAATTTTTTTTTATTTTTTATAATTTTTATCCCACGATTTTGTAACCCACATTTTTTTCACCCAGTGCCAATTGCCTATGTAATCCTGGGCACTACCTACCCTCTGCCAGCCTAGGGAGAGCCCAAGCTGAAGCTCATGCCTCCTTCAATGCATGAGGAGCAAGCAGGCCGCTTCTTATCACCCGACAGGGGGGAGTTTCCCTGGTTGGACGTAGCGTGTGGAAGGAACACGTTATTCCAACCAGTTCCCTTCTCCTCCATCAGGCGCCCCGGCTGACCAGGGGGAGGCAGTATAGTGACCAGGATTACTACATGTTTTTGTGAGGGTATTAACTACCCTAGGAGACACGGGGAGAACATGCAAACTCCACACAGAGTAGGCCCTTTCGCCAACCCCACCTAGGGTATGGGCGGCCATTATAAAATTTAAGTAATTAAATATATATAGCCTACATTATATGAAAATAAGAAATTTGGCATTGTCAAGTGGTTTGCGAAAATAGCCCGGGGAGAGACAAATGGGTGACAACCTCCCCTTTGCCTTTGTAGCAGATATTTAATTGATTTATAACAAAAGGTAAATCAGTTTTATATTGACCAAGTATAAAAAAACATGTCAAAAGAAACAAACATACATCTTATTTGAACCCAAAATACATATTTTTGTTTTAAGTCATGGAGACACTGAAACAGGATTACTATCAAAGGACTTTATTCTACAATGTACATTGTACGCAATACGCATAGCCATACTTTCAGAGATCTCTGCCTACTGATAAGTCTGGTGACAATTTTGTGTGGTCTAGAGATGGGTGGTAACAATTCGGAGAATTTAAAAAAACTGCATCGCAAACCAGGATGGAGGGCGGTCCTTCCTAATCTGGGTGATTGGCATTTGGTCGGTGAAAAAAATAAACAGTGGCCGTAGCTTAGTCACCAGTTGCCTTCACCGACCAGGCGACCACCCAAGCCCATACAATGATTTTAAAATGTACCCAGACTATTGGTAGGCAGAGATATCCAATTGTCTGGCTATGCAAGACTAATGACACACTATCTTAAGTACGCATATCAGCAGGTGTGTCTGGTTGGCAAGATGGATGGCTCACTTTGAAAGCTTCAACTTCCACCAAGGTCTCATTAAGCCTTTTGATTGTTGGAAATTGCCCGACATTCACTTTGAACCTGTTAGAGACATGGATTTCATGGAAAAGTTGTTTTTGTTTTTTGTGTGAAATCATGTACAAAATAGTGCTTTGACATGCATAATAAATTCCATTGTTGCAGCTAAATGGTCACTAAATAATGTAGTAAAAAGCATCACAAAATGTCAAAATAAAATTGACATGAAAGCAAAAAAATTGATTTCAATTAAATATGAAGCAAATGCAACAATGTTTATATTCTCATTGAATAACGGGTTACCTTTCAGCATTGTACACTTGTGGGACTAGACAGATGTCAGCCATGGATATCTGAGAAGGAAGCACTTTGTTAATAGACCAAACTAAAGCCATACATTGAACTATATATCGTCACTGTTGGGCAGAAACCTTGTATCTCTCCGTATTTCATCTTTTATTTTTTCATACATTTATGCCCAAATGTTTGCGTATTATGACATGCCCAATATAGGGATGCTAGGGTTCATGTGGTTAATTGCAACATTTCAGTCAAGGACTTGTTCAGGCATCTCAAGCGTCTCAAATGCGTGAAGAAGGTCCTTGACCAAAACGGTCAAGTAGTCAAGTGTGTGTTTTTGTGTTTTTCTTCTTTGAGCATTAGTAACAACCAATTAAATGAAGATTCAAGAAACGGTTAAAAATAGGTGAAGTCTGTGTTGATTTTTTTTATTTTAATGTATTTATTTATGTATATATACACCAAGTATTAAAAACAACTTGTGACTAATTTGATCCATTGGAACACAGTTGTTTTTTTGTTTTGTTTTTTCATTCCCTGGAAAAGTAACAAAGTTTTGGACATACAAGGTTTTCACCTGACATATTATTGTAACTCTGATATCATCCCCTCACCTCATCCCCTACACAGTATGTCCCCGCTGTCTCTTTCAGAATGGGCTCTAAAGCTGAGAATGTACACCAGGTATAGATGTTAGCCAAGTAGTAAACGCCTCATGAGCAGACTGTGTAAAGTGATTTTTAAAGTAAAGTTGTAAAAGCAGTTCTACCTCTACCCACCTTGAAAACCACGCTCTATGAAATGCTGTGCCCACTGCATCTTCTCTGCTCCTATCTTCTGGATAACATAAAGATTCTGAAACACAATCAGACAATGAACCCTGTAAGATGCCAACCAAAAAGTGGTCATGTAAAAAAAAAAATTAAAAAAATAATCATCCATATTTAACCACTTAAAGCGCTATTTTATACTTTATAAAATATGAAAATAGTCTATCTACATTCTACAAGCTTGTGTCAGCTATCTCCGCTATTTTTTTGTTGTTGTCTTTTCTCTATAATGATATGCCTAAAATAGGGAGGCCAGGATTCATGTGGTTAAGCCTACGTGTGTCTGATCCCATTATGAATGCTTCTACAGTACATGCACTTATATTTGGCACTGCTTAATGTTAGATCTCCATCTAACAAAACTTTCATTTTGTTTCAAGTGACCACAGACCGAATTATATCCATGCAAAGGCATCAGATGTTTATGTGTCTATACAGAGTTTATATTCTGCCCGATGGCATCCCATGACAACGTGACACATGACAACTTTAAATGTGCCCTGAGACAAGTCGTTGACATCATTGATCCCACCAAGACTAAATAAATACATGAATGAATGAATTAAATTGTCTCCCTCTACAACAAATCTCATTGCCAAAAATAGCTCCATAGTAATAACTCCAAGCTCATAACGTGGTGCGTTACGACTGTGTTATTAACTTGTAGATTGAATGTTCTCCCCAGAATAGTTACACTAGGGTTTAAGTGGTTATGTGCAATGTATTGGCACATCCACCAGTGATGTAGAGCTAATGCTTTACATAGAGCTAATAGAGCTAATGCTCTACATCAGTCTTATGAAGAGCATTAAAATGGTGGAACTGTCTGCTTTGGTTGGATTGGGAATCCATTTTACCACAGTGCACTCACCTGCAGAGGCTGTATTCCAGAGGCAATGATGTCACAGATCATTCGGACCTGTGCACGTTTCTTGGGGTCTGTGGGCAGCAGCCTGGGTCCTGGTCTGGTCTCCTCAATGTACTGGATCACAGCCAGCTGGGAGAGCAGAGAAAACGTTTAAAGTCGAATCACACATAGCGGAGCAGATAAGTGCTACGATCTTTCAATTTATGATAAAAGTGTGAAAATTGGCGTGAGCAGTCTCCATGGGTCACTTGACAAGAATATTGTCTGAGCCATTTGTAATTTCAAGATGGCGGCCATTTTTCAAGATGGCCGACACCTTAGTGGGCAGTTAAGTGATATGATGGTTTATTTGGTGATACAAGCATGAAAATTGGCATGCGCAGTCTCTGTGGGTCACTTGACAATAGGCCACCCACAGCTATTTGAAATTTCAAGATGGCGGCCATTTTTCAAGATGGCCAACACTTTAGTAGAGCAATTAAGTTATATAATGGTTTATTTGGTGATACAAGCATGAACATTGGCATGAGCAGTCTCTCTGGGTCACTTGACAATAGGCCACCCACAGCTACTTCAAATTTCAAGATGGCGGCCATTTTTCAAGATGGCCAACACTTTAGGGGAGCAATTAAGTTATATAATGGTTTATTTGGTGATACAAGCATTACATTTGGCATGAGCAGTCTCTAAGGGTTGCTTGACAAGAAAACACTCCCAGCCACTTGAAATTTCTATTTTCAAGATGGTCGCCCCCTGGATCCTCAAAAGATACATTTTCTCATAGAAATGTACGTTTTTTTTTTCATTAAGGACGATTATTATTATTATTATTATTATTATTATTATGCTAAAACAGTTGTGTTGATTTGTTGATCATAGATAGATTAGATAAGAGTGAATACTCTGGTGATATATCACTGCTGTTAAACCTCAGAGTGGGGTTCAATGTCAGCTAATTGAAAGTTAGTATCCCAAATGCTGTCTAATTTACCCCAAAACAGTTAGATAGCCGCACCTGAATTGACAGGTTGTGCCAGCGCGGGAGAGCCGAGCCAAGGTTAATGGGGTTTTAATTAACCGGATGGTGTACAGATCGCATGGGATTTAAATGGCATTGGATGAACGATCGGACTAAGTGTTGGGTTAAGGCACAAACTTAGTTGTATCCCATACATCAAAGTGCTTGGTAAAAGGTGGTAAAAGGATAAACCCTCTGCCTCTGCCTATGCTGCAGACATGGCAGAAGCCATCATAACAGTTGTGAAAACTAACTGGGACAGATGTTTCATTTGTCAGCAGGTCACCAAGGAAAAACTCATTCAGCCAAGTTTATTCAACAGAGAGCACGATCGTACTGGTCATGATACCATTGCAAGAAATGTTCCATTATTTCATAAGATTAATGCTCTGCCTATCTTACTTAGTCCAACCCGACTAGATGAAGGTGATGGCATAGAAAGCACATTGACAAGAAACAGAGCAACATATCATTCAAGCTGTTCAACAACACAGAGCTGGAAAGGGCCCAAAAGAGAGCATCTACATCTGCTGAAGACACCAAAAGATATCCATGTCAAGAGACTAAGAAGATCTAATGTATGACCGGTCCAGTGATGTCACAACTGTGAACGAGGCCAGGCTTGATCTCTTTGCCAGAAAGCAAAGACGATATGACTTGATCCTGCCAACTCAAGCAGCACTCAAAGAGCATGCCAAACGTGCTTCTTATGAGGCTGGATACGTGTGGGGACAGGCATTGAAGCGACCTCCACAAATGCCGAGCCCATCTGACTGGGGATGGGTGGAACAGGACGAGAAGTGGAAAGTCTTCTGGACTCCACTTCCACCTATTGCGGAGAGTTGTTGGGAGTTGACCAAATGTGGGTGCACCAAGGCATGTACTGGAAGGTGTAAGTGCTTCAGATATGGACCCAGTTTCACATGCCTATGTAATTGCCCCTGCTAGAACCTATTTGCATGTTTATTTTGCCAGAGTTATTCCCTGTTGTCCTCTGTGTTTTCAAGTGTAGGCCTATGGCTCGGCTTCCCCTCGCCACATCGGCGCATCATGTTTTACTTTGTATCTAGTCTATTACTGTGTAATTTTCAGTTGTTACTTTGTAACATTGCTTCCACTACCCTCCACTGCCATATCTAACAGTGAAGCACATTTTCAGTTTAGTTCCTTAGTATAGTTTGTCATGGTTCCGTGGCTATTGCCATTCAGTGTTAGCCATTGCTCGTAATTTTGGAGCACTGTCCGTTCAGCACCACAACTGTGCTTATCAGCACCACAACTGTGTTAATTTATTCATCTTATTTTTTGTTTCCCCACCCCTTAGTATCTATTTGACACATGTAATGGCTGTTAGTTTCAAAAAAATATATATACATATATTATCCTCCCTTGTGACTGTTACCTTGTCGTGGTAAGGGAGCTTGTGTAAGCCTACCTCAGTGAACCCTGAGAGCTATGCCGGTGGGAGGCAACTCCTGACAGGTTTTACCAAACTGGACAGCTTGTGGGCGAGGAGTCAGACAAAACAGTCAAACAACCTCTCTTGACAGAGCTTTTTGAGGAACCCAATACATTTCTATGAGAAAAGGTATCATTTAAGGTTCCACATGGCGGACGGCAGACATTTTGAAATTTCAAGTGGCTGTGGGCGGTTTCTTGTCAAATGACCTTTTGAGACGGCTCATGGCAATTTTCATGCTTGTATCACCAACTAAATGATTTCTTAAGCTTAACTGCTCCACTAAGGTGGTGGCCATCTTGAAAAATGGCCGCCATTTTGAAATTTCAAGTAGCTGTGGGTGACTTATTGTCAAATGACCCACAGAGACTGCTCATGCCAATTTTCATACTTGTATCACCAAATGAACCATTATATAACTTAAATGCTCCACTAAAGTGTCGGCCATCTTGAAAAATGGCCGCCATCTTGAAATTTCAAGTAGCTGTGGGTGGCTTATTGTCAAGTGACCCACAGAGACTGCTCATGCCAATTTTCATGCTTGTATCACCAAATAAACCATCA
This sequence comes from Gymnoscopelus microlampas, assembly GCF_963454915.1. Classification (NCBI taxonomy): domain Eukaryota; kingdom Metazoa; phylum Chordata; class Actinopteri; order Myctophiformes; family Myctophidae; genus Gymnoscopelus; species Gymnoscopelus microlampas. Next base: position 30,823,614 of record NC_139957.1, read on the forward strand.
TATCACTTAACTGCCCACTAAGGTATCGGCCATCTTGAAAAATGGCCGCCATCTTGAAATTACAAATGGCTCAGACAATATTCTTGTCAAGTGACCCATGGAGACTGCTCATGCCAATTTTCACGCTTTTATCATCAACTGAAAGATTCTGCCAGAAAAAAGCATTTAGCCGCTCCACTAACAGACAAATACTGAGTTTTAATTAAACTCTTCAGATTGTAGAAATGGACCTGCAGTTAAATTAACACTAAGGAATGTGTTGTGCTTTAAGTTGAAATGTTAAGTATTTTGAAGACTCACAGACTGAGACAGGGTGATGCCATCTATTTGCACAGCAGGCACTTGTTGCATCGGGTTTAATGCCTTATACTGATCCATAAGCTTGAGTAGACAGAGAAAATGAATATGACTACTACAGTTATTGCTATTATACTTGTGTACTAATTTAAGGTATAAGTTGATAACAATACAATATCACATATTCCTATGTAAATATTGTTACCTATCTATATGGTATGACACTTTAAATGAAGAATAGCACAGTTATAAGTGTGTGTGTGTGTGTGTGTGTGTGTGTGTGTGTGTGTGTGTGTGTGTGTGTGTGTGTGCGTGTGCGTGCGTGTGCGTGTGCACGTGCGAGATTAGTAAATCTTATCAACTGTACCTGTTGACCTCCATCTTTGATTAGATTGACTGGAACTTGGTCATAATCAATACCTTTGAGGGCAAAAGCTGGCACACATGACATTAAGTATGTTTTTGTGTTAACTAAAAGGTGCATATAGAGGCTATAGCTTAAATTAATAATAAGAGGGAAAAAATACATATTACAAATACATATACTTACCGATTCTAACCCTCCAGGAACAGGAGCTCCTGAAGTATCCATGAAGGACAGGCTAAAACACAAAGCAAATGTTAAAACAAAGAAAATGGCACATTTTGAAAAACATAAATTGTTTAAATCAAAGTTATCCAGACGTTCACCTTAGTTTTGGTCGCCATAGTTCTCACTCACAACTTTCTGTGAATCAACTACCCTTACAGCCCTTCTTACTGGAGAGCTGAAAAATAAAACCATCATCTATCTGCCGACCAATAGCAGTGTTCCTCTAAAATCCCTCCTCCCTAGTTATTTGGTCAATGACTAAGCAATGTCTGGGGTTCATATGTTTCACATTAGCAACAGTGGTGGAAAAAGTGCTCAATTTGTTTTACTTAAGTAAAAGTATCAATACTGCAATGTAGAAACACTGTTACAAGTCCAAGTCCGGTAATAAAAAAAAATACTTGAGTAAAAGTACAAACGTATTGGCATCAAAATGTACTTAAAGTACCAGAAGTATAAAGTTTTCAAATGTATAAAAATCTTTTGAAAAACTATTTTCAAATGGCCGAAATGTATAGTGGGCTGAAGTGGGTAATGTATGTTCTGTAGTAATAATCAAAATCTACAGTAGTAAAGTTTTGAAATAATTGTAGTGGTGTAAAAGTATAACATTTGCCTCTGAGATGTGGAGTAGAAGTAAAAGTATTGAACATTGGAAATACTCCAGTCTCCAGTAAAGTAAAAGTACCACAAAATTGTACTTAAGTGCAGTACTTGAGTAAATGTACTTAGTTCCTTTACACTGATTCGCAGATGAGTGAAGGCTGGGAACGAGGCTAGCAAGGCATACACGCAGTAAAACACAGCACACACACTGACTGAGCAAGGCATAGACGAGCAGTCACCTTAGTGAGGCAAGCAAAAGACACATGCATTGTAGACAGTGGTTGTAGTGATAGGTTGTTGTAGACTTATTTTTAACTCTATGTTGTAGACCTGCCCACGTTCCTTAATGTCTGTTGGTCGCCAAAAGGGTTGAGACCGATCTGCTGCAAGAAAGTCGCAGATCAGTGACGTGTGGTAAATATTTCGTCATACAGCGGTGTCGTGCGCGAAAATAGCCGATCTACAAGCGCACAACATGTTGCTGAATGCTGAAGCAAAGCGTTGTGAGCTTGTAGATCTGCTATTTTCGGCACGGGACCTTTACGTTTTCTCATCATTCATAATATCCTGTAGCCTCTGTGTTAGCCATGGTTCACATGACGCTCGTCTGTCACAAGCGTCATGGAACTTGTTCCTGATTCTTTTTACATTTACCACTCTCACATGTACATAAACGTTCAGATTTCAAATATACCATGCTGACCCCCATGCCACGGATGTAACAAGTTGAGCCGGCAAAGGTCTAAGTACCTGTATTTTTCGTATTGTTCAATAAAAAGCTTTTTAATCCGATTGCCGGCCATTTTCTCCGATTTTTTGCCGATGCTTTTAACTATGCGACACTACTGGTTAGGAGGTGTATTGCACTCTGATACATTACACAAAAACAAATAATAATAATAATTAGGGGTGTCACGATTCACTTACCTCACGATTCGATTCAAAATCGATTCCTAGGGTGCCGATTCGATTAAAATTGCGATTCTGCGATTAATTGATATTCGATTCGATTCTGCGATTTATTGCGATTTTCTAGGGTGCCGATTCGATTAAAATTGCGATTCTGCGATTTATTGCGATTTTCTAGGGTGCCGATTCGATTAAAATTGCGATTCTGCGATTAATTGATATTCGATTCTGCAATTTATTGCGATTTTATAAAAAAATTAAAAAAAAAAAATTAAAAAAAAAAAATTAAAAATCGATTTTAATATTTTGAATCGATTTTTAAAATCGTGGCATTAAGAATCGCGATTTATTCATGAATTGATTTTTTTTGACAGCCCTAATAATAATAATAGAAAATGGCCGCCGATCGGATTAAAATGCTTTTTATTGAACAATACGGCAGATACAGGTACTTAGACCTTTGCCGGCTCAACTTCATACATCCGTGGCATGGGGGTCAGCACTTTATATTTGAAATTTGAACGTTTATGTACATGTGAGAGTTGTAAATGTCAAAATAATTGAAAACCAGGAACAAGTGGGCCCATGACTGTCATGGTATGACAATCATGTTTCAGGGCTATCTCTGTGTTCACTTTAATCATGTTCTCAGCGTCAAAAACAGACCTCTAATTGCACAATAGCAACAATGTAGTATGGAAGTCCATACCTTCTCACTCATTACACTACATTACAGTCATTTAGCTTTAGCAGATGCTTTTATCCAAAGCGACTTACAATAAGCGCATTCAACATAGGTAGGCAAGGAAAGCCAGTTGCACCACCTCACACTAAGTTCAAACTTAGCCTAGTTGTCTCCGCCAGGAGACTTTGTTTTCACTTTCCGCCCCCCCAATAGAGACACACGGGCGGAAACGGAAGGCCTACAAATTCACGCCCACTTTTGAGATAGCGCCGCTACTCGAGGTCCGTTAGAACGACGAACTGCAGCTCTCAATGCATTCCCTATGAGAGGATATGAGAATTAGCCTACTTTTAAAATTATCCTGCATTAACTGGAGACGATATTGATTTAAATAAAAATATGTTTCCAAATGTATGGAGTGTCTTTGTCAACATATCTTCTTGTTTTCTTAATAGTTGATGTGTTTCACATTTCATTTGCCACTTTAACAAGTTACCCATAATGTTAACACAGCAGAGGGTAGACGGCAGACAGACAAGTTGTCGCATTTCAGTGACATCACTGTCTTTACGAGCGCCGAGCGCCGACCAGTGGTGTACACTGTAGAGGCAGGACAGGCGGTCGCCTGCCCAACTAAGATCTCGCCTCCCCTAAAAAAAAACAAATAACCCGAAAATGTGTCATTGCGTGCTTAATGTCCTCAACGTCACGCACCCAACAAGCTTTGAACTGAGCAGATTGGACCTTCTGTTCCAGAGATAATGACCAAAACATATTGAAAACGTCCACTTTCGCCAGTTTTCTGGGTATTGAAAACCTCAAGGGATGCGTCCGTGACGTATATACCATGCGACCACTTAAAGTCTAGATCTCCGATGCTAGCGGTTTTGACATACTGATGGAGTATATTATAGTATATTGTGGGTAGTATATCGAGATGACAGATATGGGACATTAAAAAGGACAAATCAAACAAATGGGACACTTTATTAGAACACCAAAAAAGTCGCTACAGCCTCAGTAGTTAACCAATGAAATGACGGTATTTTACAATGCCTCTCATAAAGATTGCATTGAGAGCTGCAGTTCATCGTTGTAACGGACCCCGAGTAGCAGCGCTGTCTCAAAAGTGGGCGTGAATTTGTAGGCCTTCCGTTTCCGCCCGTGTGTCTCTATAGGTGCAATTGGCAGAAGTCTTAAAGGGATATTTCACTTTCAAAATAAATTTGGGTCATTTTATCATCTACTCAGGCTTGCGTGAGCCCCCCGGACAGTTTTTAAGTTGCTTGATTCAGTATTTAGATATTTGATATTAATTTCATCAGACAAACCCATTGTAACTTCAAACTCCATTTTAACCATGTTAAATTAATAGGAAACACCCTTGGTTCTGGTGACTGATATTGTCCTTCTTCTTTGGGTCCCATAGTGAGTGGACTACCTATTTTTGTAAAAGAAAGAAAAAGACAAGAAGAACAAAAAGGGTGATATTCTGATAGTATTTTAAATCACAAACAGGATTTTGTGTTCTTTCTCCATTCCCTGAAGGTGGAACACCATTAAGCTGCACTCCCAAGTGAAACAGAAGGAGACTGTTGTAGGGCCTCTGGGATGTACCAGGTTTTCCAACAAAACTCATGCTCATTGAATTTTAAAACATTTTATTACAGCATACAGTAGTTCACATTTCACTGCCAGGGCTTTAAAGCTACAATCCGGGACATATTTTAATGAATACATTTTTAAATAATCTGCATGGTAGACTATTTTAATACAATATAAATAACATCTGCAGTGGGTGGAGGTGGTCTCTCTTACTCTCTACACTTCTATTGAGAAATGTAGACCGTGGTGTCAGGTAGGACACCTACTGATTGACAATGTCAATAAAGTTATTTGAAGCAGATGGCGCAGATTATACACTAGATGCGTCACTTTCTCTAGTGCAGTGTTTCTCAAATGGGGGTATATGTACCCCTAGGGGTACTCGGAGGTACTATAGGGGGTACGTGAAAGAAAGTGGAAAATGAAAGAAAGAAAAAAAGATTATGTTTAACTATGGAACATGAAGAAACTTTGTGTGAACCTAATGATCTGTAAAGTTTTAAACCAAACAAAATCAAAAACTTTATAGCACAACTGTTACTGAGTAGAAAGTAATACTTATTTGCACCACATATTGACATAAAACAATGTTTTTTTATGTCAATATTTTCTATGTATGCAGTAGTCTTATAAATGGGGTACTTGGATTCAGAAAGCAGGGAAAGGGGGTACAGAAGTCAAAACAGTTTGAGAAACACTGCTCTAGTGTATGTTCAGACATTGTAATTACCTCTCTCCATTGGGAGAGTCATAAACTGTTCGGATTGTAATTTTAAGTGCCATTTCATACAGATGCATCTTTCAGTTTAACAATTTATTACCACAATACAACAATACTTTGCAAACCCATACTCTCACTTTTTATATTTTGTAAGGAGAAACTAGAAATTAATTCCCTGAGTTCTCCTTACCAGTATCCAAGACCCAGGCACAGTACAGCTTGTTGAAGGCTTTGTCATATTTGAAGAATTATAGAACTGCTAGTGCACTGGTTTGAAATGCACTGGTCTATACACAGTAATCCTCACAAAACAATGTTAATACGGTAGTCATAGCCATTGAATCAGCAGACACTTGCACAGAAAGTTTACAATCAAAATGTTAATATGCAGTAGTTCATCCCATCAGAGAAACAAACATTCTGCTAATTAGACCATAGGATATACCATTGCTGAGGCACATGAGATATAATGTTGACCAGTAAATTGGGTATAATAGAGGATATTGTGTCTAATTTACCTGATTTAATTAGTATTTTAAAATGTTACCCATATTAACTAAATCATACATTGTAAAAGTGTGTTCATTTAACTGTGGGAACATAAAAATGGACTGTCCTTTTTTACACTCAACACTCAGGATTTTGCTGTAGATCTGGGAAATCTTACATTGTGGCTAATAATTCAGACCTTTTACAGTCAGATGCCTTCATTTGAAATAAAGAATATAGAGGATATGGAAATGTATTAGCCTGGTCAGCGAGAGCTTGTGCATAATTATAGCTTTACTATTTCTAGGATGTTGACAGCATGCCGTTTAATGTTCATGGTATTTTAAGGCATGTGGAAATGGAGAGAAACAGGTCTTAAGATCTTGAGCATAAAATACCTACAGTAATGACCTTCAAGACAATCAGTGAAAATACAATATAATTCATCTCTGTCCTTCAAGGCCCCACAAGGACTTCTTAACTAGACGTTACATGGAGAAATGATCCCATGCCTGAATCTGTATGATGCACTCTATAAATGCTGGAACTTACCAGTGGCTAGGCAAATGATCTACTCTTTCAGATTACATTTTAATATAAGGTCATTATGGTCAAGTGAAAATAGGCAACACATTGTACGAGACCAATTTCAGACCCTCCTACGTACTACCAACTGTCTTTTCAACATACAGGTATAAACTCAGTCCATGATACATAAAAGCATCTGCTCTCAAATTCCAATACTTATAGGCAGTAAGACGACATTTTTAAACAAGACATTAGAGCACAACAAACCAGCCAATGAAATGTTGACTGAGAGATGCTGCCCTTATTTGGTTGAAGGCTAATACTTCATAGATTATGCTAGAATATTTTATCTTCAACTGTGATCAATGGAATTCCCTTGTAGATATATGTACACCTCATTCATTCATACATACACCATATTTAAATTTCTAAGTACTTACAGTATGTTCTGGATGGATATCACTGAGGTTTATCTCTTGACAAGACCATTATACTTCCACAAATGCACAACAAACAGGTCTTCTTGGTAAAGAATGAACCATGGCTATTTGGGGGCCTTGGCAGGGAAAAGTTTGGGAACCGCTACTGTAGGGTAAAGTCTTTGGGTGGGGTTTAGTTCTCTGAGTAGCGGTCAACTGGCTACAGGTATTTGCTTTGGTGGCACATTGTCTGGACCATAGTGAGCTGTAGAAGTGCAAGGGACATTAATGTTTGGGTCTCCGTTGTTGGCTGTGTCTATCTGGTTGCACTTGCCAAGGCTCTTGATGATGTTGAAGTTTGAGCGGGCCGTTTCTGCAAAGCTGTTCTCCAGAAGCCAGCCATCTGACTCAGAGTTGGGATCTCCTTGTCTCAGCACGTTTTCCAGGGATGTCTGGAGATAGCGCACTCCTGTCAACACTGAAAGCTGAAGGCAGAGACAGAGACACAAAATTGACAGGATTGCCTGAAAATTGGGACACAAAATCTGTAGTGCTCGTAAATTAAACACTATTTCTTTGGTGTTGATTCATTAACACTTGTGCATACATGCTGTGTATGCAACTCAATAGAGGACATGGGGACTTTCCACACAGAGTGCTATGGATAACGAAGGAGTTAATTTGCAGGTGTTAATATGACAAGTTGACAACTGAGGTTTAATCAGGGATTAGTCATTATTCAAACTCTCCCCACAGTGAGAGTGACAGCATGGACCTGAATACAAATCTTTGTAAGATTTAAGCCAAATGTATACTTTGCACTATTAGTCATTCACATTATATTCTGTAATCAACAGCTTGTTTCTATGTTTCCCTGCGTGCACTCACCTCAAAAAGCCAGATGATGAGCACTGTGAGGCCGATGGACTGCATGATGTGAGTGTAGTAGTCAAGCAAAGCGTGGCGGCAGCCTCTCATCCACAGGTTCAGCTCTTCTGTTTGGAACTCGTAGTTGAAGTGGGCCGAATTGTTGGCGATCTGCAGCTGAATGCAGGGTCGGGGGGAGTTGATGTTACAGCAACTAAAGGGCACCCCGTCCAATAGGTACTTCCCCTCCACGTTACTTCTTAAACGGCTACAGACCAGGAGGATGAAGATAAGAAAGAGATGTTTTAAGAAGAGGCTGAAGTATGTATTAGAAAGGAAATTCATGTGAAATTAGGAATTTGTATGTGCTGGTTTAGTTATTATATAGCCTACTGTATATAACCATAATTAGCTTTCTGAATTTAACCCTTTCTAAATATTGAGAGCAGTGGTAAGGCCAGTTGTAAGGCCAGTGCCTTGCCTTGCTCAAGGGCACTTTCATGAGTATGTCCCTAACAAACAGCACATGTCGTTTAACAGTTAATGTCTTTTGGAAAGGCACCAGAAGGGTTCGAACCCCTGACCTTGTTGTGACTGCACTATCCACTGAGCCACTGTCCACCTCTATCAGCTGAAGTCATTATGTAGACCACTGTACTTACTCCACCACCTCCTTGCGAGACGTGTCCAGATAGCGATTGCTGACCCACTGAATCTGGAACCAGTCCTTGAAGCCGTTGTTGCCACAGCACTGGAACTCTATCTGCAGCAGGTCCACGGTGCGCTTCACGAAGCAGCGGCCTGGCGTGTCAGTGTCCTTATAGTACCTCATGGCCTCTGTCAGCCCGATGGTCAGAGACTTATCCAGCTCACCGCGCATGCCGTAACACATCAGTGCCCCCACCAGTACGCAGAACGTGAAGAAGAAGGTGCATATGATGTAAGGTAGCATGATCAGTTTCCAGCGCAAGAACATTGTGGTGTCCACGCAGTCGTAGCAGATCTTCCCTCCCAGGAAGTTGATGCCACAGGCAATGAGGCCTACGGCAATCAGCATGTTGGGGACGTAGTGGATGTCCCTCTCGGCCATCAACTCCCAGCGCTTGTCAATCTCCACCTTCAGAAAGAGCCCCAGGCTGAACAGGATGACACCTGTGACCACCGAGATCCAATTCAGTATCCACAACACCTGGGCCAGCTTGTCCCTCTTGGTCTTGGTAAACTTCACTCTCAAGACCGCCATCTTAGCTTTCTTCCCTTACGTACAATACTTTCATTCAGCATCCAGGGCAGATTAGGAATGGGACATACAGTAGGCAGGTTAATGGTACAGGTTACCCTACAGGGGGTATGGGGGGGCCCGGTAAAGGGGGGTGGGTTATGCGGCTCTCTGAAGGTCTTCTCATAAGCAGCTTAGTACTATGGAGATGATTGATATATTGTGGACACAGCATTATGGCAATAGGTGTTGGTGGTTCTGTAAAACCATGGTGGGAAATCAGTACCACACTAAAACTGAGGTAATAACAATCTACTGCATCAGCTACAGACTATGGAAACTACAGGCTGCACAAAACACAGACATAGACACTTGATCAATAGAGAAACGGAAAGCGATCAATGAGTGAAATGATTCCAGCCTTGAGACAGGAGATCACTATGGCAGTTGTTGGTCTACAAAACAAATCAGGTTTCCCTCTAATAATGTAGCGAGCTGTAAGCATCTCTGTCTGTATAAAGCGCATGGAGAAGAACCTCACTCACAGCAAACCCACCAACACTTAAATTAACAGTACAGGAGCCTCCCTCTGTCCTTACCTCAGCCTGGGCACCATTCACACGGTCAATCTGAGGTCACTCTCTCCTTTCTGTTGTTTCTGTTTCTTCCCTGACATCCTCAGATTTAGTCTCGACAGAGGCACATCTTTGTGACACAGATAGCGTGTAGACAGCCACCCTTCCATCTAATCCCCATTAATCTTTAATCAGCCCTGGGCCCAGAGGGATTTTGGTCCCACCTTCTGCCACCGGTGCAAATCTGATTGACTAGCACTGGAGTTGTAATGACCAATAGGATACACAGGACCACAATGTGTTATCCTTTTAGCATCATTGTAAAATGAAATCGTACCACTGTACTATTAATAAAGTATTAAATCAATAAATCAATCAATCAATTAAAGCTAGTGTGTGCGTGCGTGTGTGTGTGTGTGTGTGTGTGTGTGTGTGTGTGTGTGTGTGTGTGTGTGTGTGTGTGTGTGTGTGTGTGTGCGCGAGCGAGCGCGTGCGTCCGTGCGTGTCAATTCATTGATATATAAGACATCACTTTTAAGCACAAGCTGTCTGCAGCTTGTGCTTAAAGCTAACAACGGTCCATGTTAGACAAATGTAATGATTCATAAATATACTCACTGATCACTATCATGCTCCTTAGAGTGTTTAGCTTAGTTTAAGGGTCTGATTTGTTGAAATGGCTGATCAACAAGCTTGTAGATCAGCTATTTTCAAATATGTATAATATATAATAATTTCATAATGTATAATAATTTCAAATATGTGTTTATCTGTAGTTGGCGGTCGTTATCTGTAGCTAGCTGCACGGTTTAACTGCTTTTGTAAATCTGAGACTCCTTGGACCATGTCATTCACTCATCTCTCCATCGCAGCTCATTTCTCTCAGGAGAACCTGTTCCCCTGTCGTCAGCCTCCAGCACAGAGGTAAGCCCAGGCAAGGATAACTTTTATTACTGTGTGTAAAAGTGACAGATCATGCTCATTGTCTGATGTGACTTTACTGTTGAAATGTAAGTCAGTGTGAATGCTAATGTGCACTTCATTATCATCATCAATGTATGATTATTTGTCTAATTGTTTGTTTTTAATGTCACCTTTTCTTCAATGAAGCACTGCCAACTACATCACATGGCCTGTTCCTTGGAGGAGTTGATGCAAAAATGAGTTTAGCTTGTTAGTATTGTGGAGTATCGCCACAACACCGCCTGTCAGGTAAGCACCACACCAGGGAGAGGCCATGGGACAGAGACAGAGTGAGACCACGCAGACAGCGCACCAGCCTGGGCAGCGTCATAGAAGGGCGTTACCTGCCACTCACCATCATGAATCAGCCCCAACTCAGCGCAGCTGCGGCGACAGGTTAGGTGTGGCACCTGGCTACAAGTATGGCTACTCTGTCTCAGTCTGGCATTGGCTCTCCTGGTGACTGGACGGGTGCTACAGGCGGTAAGGCAATATTCTCCACTATTCCCGCACATTAATGAATGCTTGTGAATTGCAGTAGTAAAGGATACTCTCTGTTTACTCCTAGGCAACCTGTGGGAGTTAATCACATTACCCGACACAATGCATGGATAAATGACGATGACGCTGAGGCGCATGGATTCCAAACAGAGACATTGTGATGCATGAAAATACCCCGACGCGGGGCGAACTTTGAGTTTGATCTTTATTATTTGAAGTGATCTGAAAAGTATTACCAAGGACCTGAGGGTCCCATATACGAAAGGTGTTGAATAAAAACCCTTAATTGGGCTTGTACCCTGCATTTTGTGTTTGGCTTTGATCAGTTCCCCACAGTATATATAGTATAGTATAAGACAGGGGTCTTCAACAGGGGGTCAGAGTTACTACAGGGGATCCGCCAAATCTTTGTGTGATATGATTTTTTTTTTACCTTAACCCCTTGAACCCTAGCATCCCTTTTCTGAGGTGAACTTTAGCCAAAAATAGCAGATCTACAAACTGACATTGTGAACTTGTAGATCGGCTATTTTTGGCAAAGAGATAGGTGTAGAGGGAAAAAAGAGCAGACCAAGTAAACAAAGTTTGATCTGAAACACAATTTTATACAATATGTAGAGGGGGTCCCTGCTTCATCTCTGTCTCAGCTAAGGGGTCCTTGGCCTGAAAAGGTTGATGACCCCTGGTATAAGAAATCAACTGTGTCATAATAAATTAAGTCATATAATACTTTAGTTTAAACAAAATGCCATAGTCCTGTTGTAAAAAAAAAAAGAAAGCTATTCAATGCCATAATACTTTGTTCTTGTCAGCCTAAATTGTTTACAGCACAGCTATCTATTTTTATACCCTGACAATCCTGGGGGTTGTCAGGGTAACTGGTGTGGTTGTCATGGTTACTAACCATGTGTCATGTGTTTCAGAATGATTGGTGGGCGGAGTGTGTCATCAGTGGAGATCTGGCCCACCTGGATTCTCCTCTATAAATTAGGTGGCTGGACTTCACTCTTATCCTCTCTCTCACCATGAAGCTAACTGTGAGCACTCCAGCCTTTTGGATTTTGGTTGTTAAAGGATAAGACCAGTTTGGTAGAGGTTTGGGTTGTGTAGTTACCTTGACATGACGTGAACAAGAAATCTAAACTCCATTGAATAGAAATTGATCTATTCAGTACAGCACTTGTTTAATATTTTTCAGTTGTTGTGGAACCGGCCCAAGCAAAAAGGGTGTCCCTGCAAAGTAGGCTGTGCTGTTATGTTTTATTATTTTATTTTCATTCGACTAGTGACGTGGACTTGGACTTTACTTGGACTTAGCCCCCCTCGGACATACCTGTGGACTACACCAGGTACAAATGACTTTTTTGTTGCTCTCCCTCATGGAGCTACTTGCGGATTATACCAGGGTCAGTCCACCCTAGGTGGACACGTGCTGACCTTTTGCACCTTAATCCCATGTATAACGCACTGACTTTTTTGTCTTTTTTTTTATTGTGCTCTTTTGCTCTAAGCGCCTTAACGTCCATAAGTATATCATGCACAGTATACATACATTGCTGCTGTGCTCAGGCACCTTAATTTTTATTATCTCAGGTACTTTGTAAATATGTAGATAACTTGTTTGGCCTTCTGTTGTTCTCTTGTTTGATCCCACTTCCCACTTGCCCCCCACCCCTCTTCTTCTTCCCCCCTCTTCTTTCTATGGAAATTAATGTTGCGATGGGAAGGATGTACAAAAACGAATTTCACCCACTTTTGTACCTTGTAAACCTGTGATGTGACAATAAACCTGATTCTGATTCTGACGTGTAAAAAAAAAAAAAGAAGTTAACTGTTCTGTTCTGGATCAAGCTTAATCAGCCCTAGTGACTGCTGTGTGTGTTTGTGTGTGTGTGTCCTTCTGTATGACCTTCTGTATTCAGTCTTGAGCTAGACTGCATGGAACAACATTGTGGGAGTTAAGTGGCTGTCCCGCTTCTGTTCTGTCAAAAATAATTCAAAGCTGGCTTGATCTGCTGTTTGTTTGAATACTTAATTAGTCAGAAAGGTAAACGTCATTGGTACGTTAAGGCTAAAAGGATAACACAAGTCCTGGAGACTTGTTTCCATTGTGGTCCTATGAACTAGATTCCATTTCAGGGGGTGTAGTTCCAGTCCACAAATATTCCACAATCATATGGAATATTTGTGGAATACTGTAATTGTGGAACATTTGTTTGCGCAGCTGTGTATTCACAAGAAGAATAAAGAGATAAGGAAATAAGTGTGTATTGAATTGTGATTTATTTGTAAACCTCTGTGTACTGTATTCCCAGTTTTCAGAAGGTGGCATAACCATTTGATCCTGTTCATTTTCCTGTAGCTTTGTTTGATTAGCTTAGCAGCATGTTAACTAACTATGTTAAAGCTACAGGAAAATGAACAGGAAATGGGGATTACAGTTATGCACCGAGCCTAGAAGAAGTGTACAAAAGATGTCTATAATTAGTCTTAATTTGACGTAGAAAAGATGACCACATTTGGACTAGAATAAGCCCTTGTAGAGGTTTGAACGTTCAGAAGACGTCAGACAAAGACGCAATTAAAACTTTAATTCTGCACCCTCCAGGGACCAAAATGGGACGTTCAAAAATGACCTCATTGCACAGTGGGAATAAAATAATATACTGTATATGTGAAAACATCTGTTCCATTCCTGTTGTCCCCTGAAGATGAAAAGGTCGAGCTTGTTTCCCTGACCCCCAATTGTTATAATCGATCGTTCCTTCCGACCGACCGAGAGGCATACCGGACCGAGGTGGAAGGGCAACACTGCCCTCTAGTGGATACATCCAGTTTGTACATGCACATGTTAACCCAGAGTACAGAAGTCCTGACGTCACTCGTCCATCCCCTGGGTCGTAAAGTAATTTCCCTATGGAGAATAACATTGGGTCATCATAGGAGTCATTCCACGAATTCGGTACGATTTGCACTTTTTTTTTGTGGAAAATCGATGGAAACGAATTACTTTTTTGAATAGCCCACACCATTAAGGATCGACATATTTAACATGCAGAAAAACATATTTTCCCATCTCAGGCATTAAATTAATATTTTTATATGGAATAATATATGTAACAGGGTTGAAATTCATAACGGGGTTGAGTGGAACGGGGTTGAGATTTTTTACTCAAAATGGCCATAACTCTACCTGTGATGATTAAGAGGAGACCACATGGCATGACATCAGTCAATCACATATATTGCTGAAATGACAAAGACAATTTAAAATAATAATAGTTTTCTATCTTTATTTCATGTAACGGGGTTGAGTTTTTATGCTTTACGACCACGCTTTGAAAGTATAAATGACCCTAAATAGCTGTATAAGAAGTTCGAAATGTTCCTTTTTCTGCAGCATCTTGCTCAGAAGACTTGTAGAATGCCATCACATGTTGTTGATGCCACTAAAGGGTCAGTTTATACTTTTTACAGAGAGGAGAATGACTTGTGTAACGGGGTTGAGTGTGACTGTGGGACAGAGCTATATAACGTGATTTTAATGATAAATCAACTATTTATTAAAAAACGAAACATGACTAGCAATAGAGTACATTGCTGGTTTTATGTGAATAATATAAGTTATGGATTATTCTACACTTTTAGTAGTCATATCTGAAGGCCAATCTCTCTATCGGCCATTGGGGACATGAAAAATGGGCAAATTTAGGCGGTGTCTACTGTAGAAAAGGCAGATAATTTCAGATATAAAGATAAAATATATAATATTTTTACACAATAGTAAAGGGAACATGTCAATTGATTCTAAAAAGCTTTTAAAATTTGATTTTGGTGACCCGATGGATACAATACACTTAAAAAGGTCAGAGGGGACTGCAAAGTGTACCGAATTCGTGGAATGACTCATAGAATCGTCTCATAAGAATTGTGGTCCAAAAATAAACAAACTGCCTCGGCGATATTGTCAGGGAGGAGCCTCTGCATCGTTTATGATAGTCAGTCACTCATATTTGAAACGGTCCGTTTCTGGCAAATTTAACTAATTCGGCAGAAGTAACATTAGCGTTTTCTCACCGTCAGTTGATGCTTCATATCCATAAGAGTAAAACCGCCGGGGTCATTTGTTTGTTTGGAACACAGTTCTTATTTGACGCGATATTAAACACGTCTATGGGAATTCAGAACGGGGGGAAAAGGTTTTAAATCTTCTAAAGGTCTAAGGTATTCTCTAAAATTCAAATGGTAGCCGATATGTCCTAAGTAGGCCGAACGTTGTCGAGTTGGAACGGAGTTTGTAGCTAAGAGTATATATATATATTCTGAAAGTCTGATCTAATCATTGCTATGGTCTTGTAGGGAATTGACGGACTGTGCCAACTGCAATGGCCAAGTTTTGAACCTGTAACCTACGGCTCACCAGGTAGTCACACTAACCATTCACCTACAGCTCTACTTAGGTCTGTGGTTCTAAAACATTTTGTTCTGAAGGGCCCCCCAAATTAACATGTATTTGGCAGTGGACCTCAATGTGAAAAGATGTAGTGTCAGGGCCCCCCATGAAAGAAAAAGATTTATATTTAAAACTTAAAGAATATATATATGTATTCCAAATGTGTTTATTTTCACACAATGTCAGGGTTAAGAATCGAACTCCTGACCTTTTGTTTCTCAGGCAGGCTCTTTATCCAGTGGGCCACTGTGCCATGCTAAAGATTGAATGCCAATTAGATAAGTTTTACCTGGCTCTTGTACCTTTATAGAATCGTTCAGTATAGTGTGCAAGAAGACAGTTCTAGTATGGGTCATGGTAGCGCAGTGGTTAAGATATAGGGCGTGCAACCTGAAGATTCTTAATTCAAATCCAGTAATGACATTTCTTTAAGTTTTACATGGCTCTTGTACCGTTATAGAATTGTTCAGTGAGTGTGCAAGAGGACAGTTCAAGTATGAACCATGATGGTGCAGTGGTTAAGATACAGGGCTTGCAAACAGGATGCCCTTGGTTTGAAACCAGCAAGGACATTTTTCCAAGTTTTACCTGGCTCTTGTTCATTTACATAATCTTTCAGTGAAGACTCTGGAAGATAACAGAATGGGTGCATTTCGCCTTTCCGACATGTCGCCTTTCCGACGTTAACGAACCCTATACCTAACCCTAACCCTAGCCGCACGCGGAAGCCACTAGTCGGAGTGGCGAGATGTGGGAATGGAAGGAGCACCCCTAACAGAATAGGTTTAGCATGAACTATGGTGGTGCACTGGTTAAGATAGAGGGATCGAAACCCCAAGGCTCCCAGATCAAATCCAGCAAGGACATTTCATTAAACTTTACCTTGCTCTTGTACCTTTATAGAATCGTTCAGTATAGTGTGCAAGAAGACAGTTCTAGTATGGGCCATGGTAGCGCAGTGGTTAAGATATAGGGCTTGCAATCTGAAGATTCTTAATTCAAATCCAGTAATGACATTTCTTTAAGTTTTACCTGGCTCTTAAACTAGCATAAAAAAAGACAAGCATGCACACAGGGAATTGAACCCAGGTCTTTCATGTCACTGGCAGCAGCACTAACCAGTTGTCTATAAGTCAAGGCCCACTGATGGGTTTGTTATACATCTTATACTTATACCAAGCTCATGGATACAATGTCATTGGGGAGCCAGGTGTCAATCAACTATAATCAAGGTTCTGAGAGGGGGTGGGACTAAAAAAGGGAGGAAGAGGGACAGTCTGTGAGAGTGAGAGAAACAGGTCAAAACAGTGATCAATATTCTGGTAAATTCCAGGGTGAGGATATATCAGCGTGTGACCCTGTTAAAACAAGGTTAGTGTGTTTGCAGCTGGGTTTTCACTCAGTATTTGTACCACCACCAGCTGACATTAATACTACAAGGTTAACTAACTAACACACTAGCCTGGAGGAGAAGAGAGTGTGTTAGGCATTTCAACAGGTTTCTGAGTGAGTATGGATGCTATCTGAGTCTGAGAACTGTAATGACATGGACATGTATAGTTGAAGGACTATGTTTAGTAGTGTTGTGGTGTTTTGGATAGTGTGCTTCAAGGCCCTGCTACCAAAGCTGTTACAGAGGTGCTCAGGACTTGTCACTTCATACCAGAGGATCTAGGTGCACACAGACAGACGGGTGGGGCACTGGGTTCTCCTGCACACAGACTGTCTGTGATGATAACACAGTGGTTCTCAACCTGTGGGTCGGGACCCCCACGGGGGTCCCCACATGATTTATTTTTGAGGGGGGGATTTTTTTTAGACGATTTGATTAGACAACCTCAGGTTTCCAATGGGACCTTGTCATGCTACCTTGTCGGGAAGGGGGCTAAATACCTAATGATTCAAAGTTAAGACAACATTTTGGCGAGGGAAAAATGTCCATCACCATTTTCCAAATGGTCCCTTGAGCTGTCACCTCAATATATGGAAATGGGTTACATGGATACATACAAGCCTCCCCTGTACACACATGTCAAATGTATGCCAATCTCAGAAAGTTTTGGGCAAGAACCATGCAGTTTTTTGCATATAATAAACAAAGAAAACCCCTCCATTGTCACTTAAAATAACACAATTTCACCTGAAACGTAATTAAACAGAACTAAAGCAATAAAACAGTCTACAATGTAGATTTCAAAAGAATAACATTATTAGATGCATGCTAAATTAGAGCATGCATATAATCTTAATCATATGTACATTTTTTTTGTAACCAAATTCAGTTGGTGGGCTGAAGCTCTGAAGGTCGCTGCCGTCCAAGCATCATCCCAGGCGTCTAAGGTGAAGATAGCGCTGAAAGTTTGACTACTACAAGGTTAACTAAATTTTAGTTACTAAAACACTAGACTGGAGGAGAAGAGAGTGTGTTAGGCATTTCAACAGGTTTCTGAGTGAGTATGGATGCTATCTGAGTCTGAGAACTGTAATGACATTGGATATTTATAGTCGAAGGATAGGATGTTTAGTAGTGTTGCAGTGTTTTGGATAGTGTGCTTCAAGGAACAACAAACTATACTATAAAAACTGGTCAAACATTGGCCAAATTGTCAAATTATATAAGAAAGAGGCACAGACTGACTGACAGGTGGGGGTACTGGGTTCTCCAGCACTCCCATCATGTTGGAAAACTGCAGCAGCTTTCTACCGTTTTCAAAGCAACTGTGATAGTAGAGGCCCTCGGAGGAGTCCACTCGCGACTGATTATTCTTTTTTCTAGTTTGGATTTTTGGCATCCATAGGACCTCTAATATAGGGATTTTGATGATCCCAAGATAAAAAGTGGTCCAAAGTGTGTTTTTTTCAATGTTTTATCACGCCTATGACAATAAAGCGGAGGGGTTATAGAACAAATATAAACGGGCAGCTGAAATATTACAGAAAGATTGAGGGAGGGGCGGAGCTAGAGAGGAAGGGGTGGAGCCAGATAGGAAGGGGTGGAGCTAGAGAGAGGAAGGGGCGGAGCTAGAGAGGCGGAGCTAGAGGGGGAAAGGGCGGAGCCAGAGAGGAAGAGGCGGAGCTAGAGAAAGGAAGGGGTGGAGCTAGAGGGGAAGGGGCGGTGCTAGAGAGACACTATAATATAGACACTGACACTATATATAATATAGACACTATATTATAGTGACACTAACACTATAATATTGAGACACTATAATATAGTGACACTAACACTATAATATTGACACACTAACACTATAATCTATAATATAGACACTATTAGTAAGTATATTAGTTAGTTATATATTAGTAAGTATGTTAGTTAGTTATATATTAGTATTAGTAAGTATATAGAAAAACAAGTTAAAACCATTTCGGTGAAATAAATTTTACCGAAACGAAAATAACCAATCAACTCTAAATTGCCTGAAACGTACTCCTAACAGGTTTTTGGGGGGAGTATTTTGGCCTCCACACTTAGTGATTTTTTCGGATTTAACTTTCGTTTCGGTAGTGACAAACTTTCGTTTCGGTAGTGACACAATGGTGAAAACATTTTTTTACTAAGTAAACAGATATAAAACTGCTGTCATGTGCAGTTGGGGTGAAGAAACACAACCATTTCACTCCTAGTAGTACCTATTTGATTTGACATCCTGACTTGCTGCTGTGGCTGAGGCTTGAACCTGTTACCTGCGGCTCACTAGTCAGTGACTCTATCCATTCACCTACAGCTGTTTCCTTGTAATCTGTGGTTCTAAAACGTTTTGTTGTCAACCCCCCAAATTGACATGTATTTGGGCAGTGGACCCCAATGTGAAAAGATGTAGTGTCAGGGCCCCCCATGAAAAAGATTTATATTTATGCTGTAACACATTTTAAAGTTATTTGTCTTGTTTGTTGTTCAAGTCAAAGCACCAGGAAGGCTGTACTTGAGAGCCATCTGTTAGCTCAATGGGTTGAGACACAGTATTCATGATCCAGAGGCCATGAGTTCAAATCCCATTGATGTCTTTCCTATAAGTCTTTCCTTTGCAGACTGGCTTCCAGAAGATCAAGTGAAAACCACCAGGAAGGCTGTATTTGTCATCCAACTGTTAGCTCAATGGGTTGAGACGCAGTATACATGATCCAGAGGCCATGAGTTCAAATCCCACTGGTGTCTTTACTGTGATGCTTTCCTTTGCAGACTAACTTCTAGAAAAACAAGTTAAAAGCACCAGGAGACCTGTAACTCTCAGCCAACAGCATAGCTCAACTGGTAGAGCGTCTGTCCAATAACATGACTTGACTTCACTTGAGTGGGTTCGATTCCCACTCGAGTGAAGTTTCCCCGGTATCTTGGGGCAACGGATAAATTGACTGATATCCTTAGTGATGCTTCCCTTTGCAGACTAACTTCCAGAAAACAAGTTAAAAGCACCAAGAAACCTGTAACTCTCAGTCGACAGCATAGCTCAACTGGTAGAGCGTCTGTCCAATAACATGACACTTCACTTGAGTGGGTTCAATTCCCAGTCGAGTCAAGTGTCCCCGGTAACTTGGGGCAACGGATAAATTGACTGATATCCGTAGAATAACTTGTAGGAGTGTGCTGGTTCAAATCCAGTTCAACCCAGGACCGAGCGGTCCTGGGTTCGATTCCCACTAACGTCAAGTCCCCGGTAAATTGGGGCAGCGGATAAATTGACTGATATCCGTAGAATAACTTGTAGGAGTGTCCTGGTTCAAATCCAGTCACCACCTTAGTAACTGAGACCGAATCTGGCCAATTCGGTCTCAGTTACTGAGATAGATAGATAGAGGGTGTGTAGAGTGGGCGGAGTAGAGTAGGGGTAGAGTAAAGAGGGAATGTAGTGGGAGGAGTAGGACTAGGGGGAGGAGTAGGACTAGGGGGAGGAGTAGGACTAGGAGTAGAACTAGAGTAGGGGGCCAGAGTAGGAGTAGAGGCCAGAGTAGGGGGAGGAGTAGGGGAAGGAGTAGGGCCCAGAGTAGGGGGAGGAGTAGGGCCAGAGTAGGAGAAGGGGGAGGAGTAGGGCCAGAGTAGGAGAAGGGGGAGGGCCCAGAATAGGGGGAGGAGTAGGGCCAGAGTAGGAGAAGGGGGAGGGCCCAGAATAGGGGGAGGAGTAGGGCCAGAGTAGGAGAAGGGGGAGGAGTAGGGGGAGGGCCCAGAATAGGGGGAGGAGTAGGGCCCAGAGTAGGGGGAGGAGTAGGGCCAGAGTAGGAGAAGGGGGAGGGGTAGGGCCGGAGAAGGGGGAGGGCCCAGAATAGGGGGAGGAGTAGGGCCCAGAATAGGGGGCGGAATAGGGGCCAGAGTAGGAATAGAGGCCAGGAATAGGGGGATGAGTAGGGCCCGGAGTAGGAGTAGAGGCCGGAGGAGTGAAGGTAGTTAAGGCCAACATTCCTATTTCCCTCTAGTTGTCCTCTTATTGCAAATCTCCACACACGCGATATTGCAAATCTCTAATAAAATTTCACCTCCATACAGAAACCAAAACCATATCCCTCTCCTGGCCTCTACTCCACCCACCTACTCCTCCCCCTATTCTGGGCCCTCCCCCTTCTCCTACTCTGGCCCTACTCCTCCCCCTATTCTGGGCCCTCCCCCTACTCCTCCCCCTTCCTCCCCCGACCCCTATTCTGGGCCCTCCCCCTACTCCTCCCCCGGTCCTACTCCTCCCCCTATTCTGGGCCCTCCCCCTTCTCCTACTCTGGCCCTACTCCTCCCCCTATTCTGGGCCCTCCCCCTACTCCTACTCTGGCCCTACTCCTCCCCCTATTCTGGGCCCTACTCCTCCCCCTACTATGGCCTACTCCTACTCCTCCCCCTATTCTGGGCCCTCCCCCTTCTCCTACTCTGGCCCTACTCCTCCCCCTTCTCCTACTCTGGCCCTACTCCTCCCCCTACTCTGGGCCCTACCCCTTCTCCTACTCTGGCCCTACTCCTCCCCCTACTCTGGCCTCTACTCCTACTCTGGCCCCCTACTCTAGTTCTACTCCTAGTCCTACTCCTCCCCCTAGTTCTACTCCTCCCCCTAGTCCTACTCCTAATCCTCCCCCTAGTCCTACTCCTCCCACTACATTCCCTCTTTACTCTACCCCTACTCTACTCCGCCCACTCTACACACCCTCTATCTATCTCAGTAACTGAGACCGAATTGGCCAGATTCGGTCTCAGTTACTAAGGTGGTGACTGGATTTGAACCAGGACACTCCTACAAGTTATTCTACGGATATCAGTCAATTTATCCGCTGCCCCAATTTACCGGGGACTTGACGTTAGTGGGAATCGAACCCAGGACCGCTCGGTCCTGGGTTGAACTGGATTTGAACCAGCACACTCCTACAAGTTATTCTACGGATATCAGTCAATTTATCCGTTGCCCCAAGTTACCGGGGACACTTGACTCGACTGGGAATTGAACCCACTCAAGTGAAGTGTCATGTTATTGGACAGACGCTCTACCAGTTGAGCTATGCTGTCGACTGAGAGTTACAGGTTTCTTGGTGCTTTTAACTTGTTTTCTGGAAGTTAGTCTGCAAAGGGAAGCATCACTAAGGATATCAGTCAATTTATCCGTTGCCCCAAGATACCGGGGAAACTTCACTCGAGTGGGAATCGAACCCACTCAAGTGAAGTCAAGTCATGTTATTGGACAGACGCTCTACCAGTTGAGCTATGCTGTTGGCTGAGAGTTACAGGTCTCCTGGTGCTTTTAACTTGTTTTTCTAGAAGTTAGTCTGCAAAGGAAAGCATCACAGTAAAGACACCAGTGGGATTTGAACTCATGGCCTCTGGATCATGTATACTGCGTCTCAACCCATTGAGCTAACAGTTGGATGACAAATACAGCCTTCCTGGTGGTTTTCACTTGATCTTCTGGAAGCCAGTCTGCAAAGGAAAGACTTATAGGAAAGACATCAATGGGATTTGAACTCATGGCCTCTGGATCATGAATACTGTGTCTCAACCCATTGAGCTAACAGATGGCTCTCAAGTACAGCCTTCCTGGTGCTTTGACTTGAACAACAAACAAGACAAATAACTTTAAAATGTGTTACAGCATAAATATAAATCTTTTTCATGGGGGGCCCTGACACTACATCTTTTCACATTGGGGTCCACTGCCCAAATACATGTCAATTTGGGGGGTTGACAACAAAACGTTTTAGAACCACAGATTACAAGGAAACAGCTGTAGGTGAATGGATAGAGTCACTGACTAGTGAGCCGCAGGTAACAGGTTCAAGCCTCAGCCACAGCAGCAAGTCAGGATGTCAAATCAAATAGGTACTACTAGGAGTGAAATGGTTGTGTTTCTTCACCCCAACTGCACATGACAGCAGTTTTATATCTGTTTACATGTACGTTATTTTCAGTGATGAAGACAAACCGCACAGACGTTCACTGTACTTTAGTACATTTTGTAAACTTATGACTCTGAGTAGAGTATAGCCTGACTTAAACAAACAAATAACAACTTAGTATAGTCAGATTATTTTTTACACAACTTACATTTTGTAATCAAACTACCGAAACGAAAGTTGGTCACCACCGAAACGAAAGTTAAATCCGAAAAAATCACTAAGTGTGGAGGCCAAAATCGTCCCCCCAAAAACCTGTTAGGAGTACGTTTCAGGCAATTTAGAGTTGATTGGTAGTACTTTGCAGTGACTTTTTTTGGTCCCTAACATTCATCGAGCTCTGGACTTGGTACATTTATTTTTTCACCATTGTGTCACTACCGAAACGAAAGTTTGTCACTACCGAAACGAAAGTTAAATCCGAAAAAATCACTAAGTGTGGAGGCCAAAATACTCCCCCCAAAAACCTGTTAGGAGTACGTTTCAGGCAATTTAGAGTTGATTGGTTATTTTCGTTTCGGTAACATTTATTTTACAGAAACGAAAGTTAAATCCGAAAAAATCACTAAGTGTGGAGGCCAAAATCGTCCCCCCAAAAAACTGTTAGGAGTACGTTTCAGGCAATTTAGAGTCGATTGGTAATTTTCGTTTCGGTAAAATTTATTTCACCGAAACGGTTTTAACTTGTTTTTCTATATACTTACTAATACTAATATATAACTAACTAACATACTTACTAATATATAACTAACTAATATACTTACTAATATATAACTAACTAATATACTTACTATACTAATATATAACTAACTAATACTAATATATAACTAACTACCATCGCATAACTAATATACTTACTAATACATTAGTATTAATATAATATATAATATATAATATATAACTAACTAACATACTTACTAATATATAACTAACTAATATACTTACTAATATATAACTAACTAATATACTTACTAATACTAATATATAACTAACTAATATACTTACTAATATATAACTAACTAATATACATACTAATACTAATATATAACTAACTACTATCGCATAACTAATATACTTACTAATACTAATATATAACTAACTAATATACTTACTAATAGTGTCTATATTATAGATTATATTGTTAGTGTGTCAATATTATAGTGTTAGTGTCACTATATTATAGTGTCTATATTATATATAGTGTCAGTGTCTATATTATAGTGTCTCTTGTCATCTCCCGCCTGGACTACTGCAACTCCCTCCTGGCTGGTGCTCCGGCATCTGCCATCAGAGCTCTGGAGCTTGTTCAGAAAGCTGCGGCTCGTCTGTTCAACCGCCCCAAGTTCTCTCACACAACTATCCTTCTCCGTTCTCTGCACTGGCTCCCCGTAGCGGCTCGCATTCAGTTTAAAACCCTGGTGCTAGCCTATAGGGCAGTGAAAGGAACAGCTCCTTCTTACCTCCGGGTTTTGGTCAATGCCCACACCCCTGCCCGACCACTCCGGTCTGCCACCTCGGGGCGACTGACTCCCTCGCCACTCAACGGTCCTTCTGGTCGATCGACACGGTCACGACTTTTTTCTGTTCTGGCCCCACAGTGGTGGAATGAACTTCCCACCACTGTGGGGAGTCACTGCCCATCTTTCGCTAGTTGTAGGAACTATTGTTGTATTGTTATATTGGATCTATTAGCTCGTGCTCATTTGATTTGGCTATTTTATCTCATGTGTTTATGAAAGTAGATAGCTGTTATATTGCACTTTTACCTTAGCGCTAGGTATACTCTTGGTTGCTTGTTTTTACAGGAAATGCACTTAAGACCTCTGGTGATTAGTAGTTTCGTTCCCTACCTATGTTGAATGCACTTATTGTAAGTCGCTTTGGATAAAAGCGTCTGCTAAATGACTGTAATGTAATGTAATGTAGTGAGCTTGTCAATCGGCTATTTTCTGCTAAAGCTATCCCCACAATACGGATACTGGGGGGGTTAACAGTGCTTAAAGGGCAAGACCACTTTGGTAGACGTTTGGGTTGTGTAGTTACCTTTCCAAAGGTGGGCAAGAAATCTAAAATAATGCTCCATTGATAATTCAAAATATGCTCATTGAATTACATTGTATGCTGAAACAGCTCTCAAAGTCACTCTTTTAGCACAAACAAACGCAAATAAAGTTGATTCAGACAATATAAATCATCACCAAACCCAGTACCGTTTGTTTTTGAAATAAGGCTAACATCCTGTTGATTTTGCCATTTTTATTAAAAAGAAAAATGGGACTGGATCCGCAGACCAGGATCTTCAAATAGTAAAATCAGCAGGAAGTTGACATTTTTATTTAAACAGTACTGGGTTTGGTGATGTTCTATATTGACTGAATCGCTTTGTTTGTGTTCGTTTATGTGCTAAAAGCGTGACTTTGAGAGCTGTTTTACCGTACAAAGTAGGCATATTTTGAATGATCAATTTCTATTCAATGGAGCAATTATTTTAGATTTCTTGTTCACGTCATGTCAAGGTAACTACACAACCCAAACCTCTACCAAAGTGGTCTTATCCTTTAACAACCAAAATCCAAAAGGCTGGAGTGCTCCCAGTGAGCTTCATGGTGAGAGAGAGGACAAGAGTGAAGTCCAGCCACCTCTTTTATAGAGGACAATCCAGGTGGGCCAGATCTCCACTGATGACACACTCCGCCCTCCAATCATTCTGAAACACAGACGCCAGGTTAGTAACCATGACAACCACACCAGTTAGACCCAAAAGAGTCTTGAGTCGAACCAATTACTCCCGCGGAGACATCAAATTTCTCTTTTGGGCCTTAAGTCCCAAGACTCAAGGCCCAAAAGAAAAATTTGATGTCCCCGGGGAGTAATTGGTTCGACTCAAGACCCAAAAGAGAAATTTGATGTCTCCCCAGAATCATAGGAGGAAGTAAAATGTATAATAAGCCCCCCATTACCGCAACGGGGACCCCGTGGGGTAATGTGTGTGTGTGTGTGTGTGTGTGTGTGTGTGTGTGTGTGTGTGTGTGTGTGTGTGTGTGTGTATATACATATATACACATATACACATATATACATATATACATATATATATATATATATATATATATATATATATATATATATATATATATATATATATATATATATATATATATATATATATGTATACATATACATATACGTATACATATATATATATATATAGTTGTTTTGTTTTTTTATGATTTGTACTTTATTTTCTTTTGTAGACAAACATACAGAGAATTCACTTTCAACAATGATGCAAGCATTTTTTAGACAAGACATACAATATATATATATATAAATAAAATAAAAGTCTGGGGATCCTTGGGGGGGAGAGGAGGGTTTGAACTCTCAACCTTCAAACCACGTTGTCGATATATAACTCTATGGTAACATGTGTCTACCAAATATAATTTATTATGGTGCCATAGTATAACGTGTTGTAGGCCTACCTATATTTATAGTTGAAGGTAATCAAAAGTATATTGGCCAGCAGTTCATTGTTAATAAATGACAAATGTGGCCAAAAACTTGTGAATAACAATACAGCTACAAATGTTACAAGAACATTGGTAGATATAGCATACTTTAACTTTATTTCACACTGACAGTCAAAATATATTTGGCTAAAAAAACAAGGACAATTATATTTCATAACCACTGGACTGACATTAAGCTAATTAAGCAAGTTCACTTAGTAAACATGGACAGCTTTAACCATTCCTGCAGTGATACTGAGGAAGAATTAAATCGTGAAAAATGCTGGTCTCTGATGGAAATGTTGTGTGAAGTAACTCCAGACAAATTCTTCTAAAGAAACTCTAAACCTCCAGGTAAGTATTGTAGAAAAATACCCACGAAATCCAACAACATACACATCACGTGAGAGAACATTTAGTTCATGTTTAAGAAGAGATTCAAATGTGTTTTCTATATTTTTTAATACATAAAAAAAAATAAAGAATTCCTTGACATGTGCTGCCCTCTAGTGCCTTTGTTAAAATATTACAATTCTCACCAGTTATCTTGGTCAGATGGTCAAGGTGTCAAGACTCCTCAATCCAACATGTCATGCATTGACTTATTCCTATTGCTTGTGTCACTCTCATTCTCTTTCACTAGGTTAGGTTGGAAGTTTATGTTAGTAGCTAATACACAGAAACACATTACGCAACATTATGCACACACAGACAAATGCTCACATGCATGCAGATATACTTGCACACAAATACACAGGCACTGCAAATTGACCAATGAGGTATTGAGTGAAAGTGAGATTAGTGGATGATCATGCTTGTGTAAATTACAGACCCCGGGTATACGAAAATGAAGAGAGGTCGCAAAGCTCGTAGCCACGATGCAAACAATTATTTTAATATGAAATGAACATTTTGACCTTACACAGGGGTCTTCTTCATGGAATGACACCCGGTATAACAGGTAATTGACAAGTAAATCTGGCCTTGGGCCAAATTTCTTCTAAGCTATTATGGTGGGCCAGAATATAATCAAAGACTTAATGCATGGTGTATAACTGCTGAGAGAACTGCGTAATAAATGTTTATAGGTACAGACAGACATGCTTGTGTTATAATTTTGTGCAGGCACAAAGAGAACCTAGTTGATTAAAAAGTAAAAAAAAGAACATACTCCTTTTTTAACCCATAGGAACAAGAGCTCTTTCATTACTCAAGGCATCTTCTTCGATACAGAGTGAAACGATTGTATTTTTAAAGCATGTGAAATAGTTTTTTTTTTCATGATGACTGCTCATCCAGCTTGCAAATGTGCTCAGCTACTAGCTAGAGTATAGTCTCTCATCAGATGATCAAATAGAAACTTTGGACATTGGACAACAACATAGATATTACCCAGCTATCATTGCATATCTCTGTATATTACAAAGATATCAAAGAAAATAAGTAAATATGAATAACAATAACTTTGACCCAAAACAAAGTCCTGGAAATGCTGGTTTAAATGTCCTCCGCTGGGGGTTCTGGGATCTCACGGTGTGAGACATTTGGTGTGGAGGGGCTTTCCTCCACCCGGTTCTCCTCTGTATTAGCGAGAGGCCAATAAGGTGCCAACCGGTCTTGGTGAAGGACCACCTTGCGGCCAGCTGCACCCAGTAGACCACGTCTGATACTAGCTTTCCCAGCACAGTACATGGTCCAGTTCACTTACTGCAAAATGTTTTTCAAGGGGGGTCAAACAGGCCCCTGGGGCAAAGTCCATTCCTGCAGGAATTGTACACCTGCTTCACCTGCTCTTGTAGATGTGTGAAGTAACTAATTCAACCCCGCTTCCCCTTTTGTTCCAGCTCAGGTGGTGGTTCGAACATGATGTCCGCTGGTGTTTACAGCTTTCTACCGAAACTTGAGAATGTACAAATTTGAGCATTCTCAGAGTTAAATGAACAGTGAGGATTTACTGTGTATGACCACAGGTGGAGATCCCTGTCCTTCTGCAAAGCGGTTGGTGAGGATGTCGAGCTGGGTAGCCAGGGTGCGGCTGAATCGCTGAATCGCCGTCATCCAGGTGATGTGGGGAGTGGTCCTGATTTTACTCACCCTGAGCCACTGACAAAAACCTCCTGGAACACCTGGGCCTTGAAGTTGAGCCTCTGGTCCCTGTGAAGCTCTTCAGGGACCCCGATCCAATAGAACATTTCTGAGACCAGTTTCTCTGCTGTGTGTCTGTTCTGGGTACGCCTCTTTCCCTTGTCACCCCTATCTGTTTCCACAGTGATCCAGACATGCTAGATGACTGTAAGCTGGGCAGCTGGTGGAAACAGGCCCTGGAGATCTGCAGATCTTCTATTGTCTTCCAGCCTGACATAAAACAAATGGTAATGGCATCAGGTGAAGACCTTTGGCTATTTGCTTTGAAATACAGAGATACTACAGTCCCATACAAAGATGCGGCTAGTTGGTACAGTATAAGTAGTTTGTATGTATGCATGTGCACATGCAGGATATGCCTGTTCACATGCATATCCGATGCATGCACCAAGGGCAAAGGGGTATTAGTGGCTATAGGCTTGGGTGAATGCGAGGCGTGTGCAGTGTACAGGATGGCTCTCTTAACCTTGCCACAGTCAGCCATCCATAACCCACATCCCTTGCTCTCTGTGGTGGGTCTCTACTCTCTACTACTGGTGCTGTCAAGCAGATGGACCTCTGCTGGGCTTGGTTGATCACCGCTGGGCCTGGGGGAACTATGGCTTATTGCCCCTCACTGATGCCCCAACCTTGTCACTGTAGGACCAGGGTGAAAGACAAAAACACACAGCAAGGGATCAGTGTTGCAGAAAATGTACCTCTTTCAATCTAGCTATTTGGGCATATTATTTATAGGCAAACAAAAACTGTGTAAAAAAATAATGTATTTATTCTAAGAATGAAGCTAACAATTCTTACTTATTTTACTGTAATGTATATTTAGTGATCTCTCTTTTTCTTCTTTCAACCTTAGATAAAAAGGGCTTCTCTCATACTCCCACAGTAGCCTACCTTCCTGGAATCCATGTTCACGACAAAGCAGAGGGGAGATAAGAGAGACAGCAAATAGGTACAGCAGTGTCTCACACACACATTGGGTATTCAGAGACAGAGGACAAAAGAAAGTCTGCCAATGGGGGTCAGTGTTGTTCCAGTTAACAGGCCCCTCAGTATGTCTGGTTTAGATGATCTCATGGCTGTTCCCTGAGGAATTTGCCTCATCTCAACCAAGCAGGTGGCCTCCTTTTCCACCCCTCCTCCATCGCTCCTCTGTCCTCCACCATCAACATCACTCCTTTTAAGGTCCCCTCTTGCAATGATGCCATTCACAGCAGATGGAGAATGATATCTGTATTTTGGTGTAACCTGTAACGTATTCGTATTGTTAAAATCAAGACCACAATTGACTGTAGGCCTACACGGAATTGTATATACAGTATTTGAGAGAGAGCCTGGATATCAATGAGGTTAAAAAAATCACACCCAGTGTGAAGTGGGCGGTGTGTGGTCATCACAACATGACTCACTTTAAAAAAAGGATATATGACTTTTTTTAAAGTCCATACTGCTATTCATAGGGCTGCACATGTGTCATGTGTTTCGCTAGCCAATCACAGTCCTGAATTTGCAAAGTCAGCCAATCACATTACAGTTAGTGGTGATGACACTAGCTGTAATGTGATTGGCTGATATGAAAAAAGTATCGATTTGCATTAACAATGGAAGGGTTAGGGGGTACACACATTTTTTGGTCGGTGTCCAAAACTCACTTATAGGGGGCGGCTACACCGCCCCAAAAATATTGTTAAATTGAAATGAAATCAGCCCATTGTTGCCATATGGAGCTTGGCAGTGAAAATGTAATGAGGTCAAATTAATTCATGGTCATATGGTCACCTAGGGGTTGAAGGGCAGTGGTTTCAACTGTACGTGTTGTTGTCCTGACTCCTGAGGGACACTGGATTTAGGTTTAATAGTGGTTTGTATATCATTACATTCACCACCTTGGAGACAGTCTTATTGTGACGTATTTACTGTATACAGTATTACTTATAATGAAGGTAGTGTCAAGTGTATTCTAATTGTTCATATACAGTACATAAAGATCTGCCTGCACCAATGCAGTCTCACACTTGTTGCGTCCTTGACCATGCGTCAGGCGTTTCCCCTTAATGGGATGCTCTGTCACGTCACATGTTGATGAGGACGTGATGATTAATGATTCTCTGCCTATAGGTATGCAACTAGAACGGCGCTGAGTCAGCTGAAGCGGACGTCGCACCGCTCTGCACGGCCACTCACTCGCGGGTGCCTCCCGGCCCGAGCTCAAGTCTGTTCAGAGGGTATGCCCATGGCGCCAGCCTTGTTTTTAGTGTTTTTAGGACTCGTCAACCTTTTATAAGTCAGGACTGTGAATGGTAGTTCTGCGAGCGTTGTAAAATGACGGGTGACGCATGGCCAGATGTTGTCACTATAGTATGTCTTGAGAGTGAGAATGGAGTAGGCGGCACCTGTAATAGAGGTGTGGGAGGAAATGGTGCTGGGTTTGCTTTGCTAAATTGGTAGATTGAGAGATATTAATGACTAATGTGTG